>NC_134568.1:1766711-2074627 GCF_050947875.1 Dermacentor variabilis
TACAAATGCCACAGGTATTTAACAAGACAGGTATATGGATACACTTTGAATAAAACGTGATGGACAGGTGATTGAAACAATGTCGTGGGGAAGGCCATTCCATTCTGAAGCTGCGCGGCAAAAAAATGATGCAGAAAAAGTAGTGGTGCCAGAACGGGGTCGGGTGACTTGAAGTGGATGGCCCGTACGGGGGGATGTGCGAGCGGCGGGAGCGATGTAAGGTGGATGGCTGAAAGAACTGTGATAAAACTTGTGGTAAAGTGATAGTGTGGCGATCCTGCGGCGAGACGAAAGAGTGGGCAGACCAGAGTCATTCTTAAGGGATGACACACTGATATCATATGAATAAGAAGAATGAATGAAGCGAGCAGCACGATTTTGCACTGCTTCGATAGCGTTAATCAAATAAACTTGGTGAGGGCTCCAGATTGGTGATGCGTATTCAAGTTTGGGTCGAATTAACGATTGGTAAGCCAAAAGTCTTACGTGGTAGGGTGAGTGACGCAGATGACGTTTTAGAAATCCTAATGATCGGTTAGCCGATGAAATGATATTCGTGACATGGGTGCGCCAGGAAAGATCAGGGGTTAATGTTACACCAAGGTATTTATAGGATTCACTTGTTCCAACTGGTATGTTAGCGATTTTATAAGGAAATTGGAGTGGGTTTTTGCGGCGGTGGAAGGAAACTAATTTACATTTGTTAGGATTAAGGGTCATTAGCCAGCGGTTACACCAGTCTAACACTTTATTAAGATCATTTTGTAGGGCTGTTTGGTCAGATATGTTAGTTATTTTGCGGTAGATAACACAGTCGTCAGCGAACATGCGGATGTTACATGATAAATTATTAGGCAAGTCGTTGATATATATTAGAAATAAAAGTGGGCCGAGGACAGATCCCTGCGGCACGCCGGACGTTACAGGGAGCGAGTCAGACTTGACATTGTTAAGGGAAACAAACTGAGAGCGGTTAGTCAGAAATTGGGCGATCCAGTTTAGAACGTCGTGTGGCAGATTTAGTTGAGAGAGCTTCATTAGCAGACGCTTGTGTGGTATTTTATCAAAAGCCTTGGTGAAGTCAAGAAAAATGGCATCTGTTTGTAGGTTAGTGTCGAGGTTAGCATTCAGGTCGTGAAGAAAAAGGGCTAGTTGGGATTCGCATGAGAGGCCTTTTCGAAATCCGTGTTGAGAGGGATTAAAAAAGCTGTTAGAATCAAGGAAATGCATGACCTGAGAGTATATGATATGTTCCATGAGTTTGCAGCACACACTGGTTAGAGATATGGGGCGGTAATTTAACGGACAGTCTCTGTTGCCTGCTTTGTGAACTGGAATGACCTTCCCACACTTCCAGTCGTAAGGGAGAATTCCTGAGGAAAGTGACTGGGAAAACAGTAACAGTAAAAATTCGGCAGATATGTGCTTAGTGTTTTTCAAGAGCTTGGAATTTATTTCGTCCGTACCAGTAGAAGATGACAATTTCATTTTTTCAATTAAGGACAGGATACCAGCGAAACTAATGCTTATGGGTGGCATTTCTGGTAAACTAGCGGAAAACGGTTCTGTTTCAGTAGGGTTAGGTTCATTTGTAAAGACAGACGAAAAGGCTGTATTAAATATATTGGCACTTTCTGAACAACTTGCTTCTTGACCAGATTGATTAGTAAGGATAACGGGAGGGGTGTCATGTGGGTTTAGAATTTGCCAGAAACGTTTGGGTGAATCAGCAAGGATTTTTGATAGCTCAGTGTGAAAGAATGAGTATTTAGCGTTGCGCACTTCTGTTAAGTATGCTTTTTCTGCAATGTTGTATTTGTCCCATGCGCAAACACTGTTTCTAGTCTTGGCGATACGAAAAAGACGTTTCTTCTTGTTTTCAAGCGATTTTAATGATTTAGTAAACCAAGGTTTTTGGCGGGTAGGACGGAAAGTTACCTTAGGGATGAAGTCATCAGCTAATCGGTTCATTTTGTTCTTGAAGAGTGACCAGTTTTCGTTAATAGGTCGTTCCCAAAAACCATCCCAAAAACCCAGCCTACAATATCAATGCAACCATTCTTTACTGAACATGACATTATCCATACATCCACTCTACAAATCACGAATGCTTCGCTGTACGTAAGACTTCAACTATAGTTGAGTTCGCGAATTTTTTTATGCATGGAAATACCTTAAACACCACATTGATGGCATTAAGGGGCAAATTACACGTTCTTTTAGAACGAAAGGGGAAAATTAAGAGTTATGAGAAGAAAAATATCAAGGACATTTTGGCGTTTTCGTTGGGAATTTCGCTTAACACACTAAATGCTCGAATCACCAACGCACTGATTGTTATCAAGGAAAAGCAAAAATGAAGTGTCGATTGGTTATTTTCTTCCCTCGCTTGATATTTGCACTGGAAAGAAAGTAGGAATAAATTCAGAGAACCATCATATAGTAAAGTTCTAACCACAAATACTTTGAAAGTTATTCTGTCCAACATGTTTTTTTTTCGTTTGCTCTACGTAGGATGTTTACCCGTTGTGTATTTGAGTATTGTGAACGATTAAGGCTGATTTTTCCAGAGAACGAATTAACGCTATGTGCACGATTTACGTATGAGTATGCGCTGGTACAAAATTAAAAGCAGATGTCATGGGCACAATGAATTTCATGTTCCCATTTTGATCGCTGGGAATGAGCGGCTTGTTTAAAGCTCAAACGCGCAAGCCCGAAGTTAAGGTTGTTACTTCAAAGTCGCTGCGCAGCTTCATCAAGGCGACAGTGCCGCGTAAACTTCAGTCCATGCTGCACAACCGTATCCATCCTCGTGAGTACGCTTGCAGCACAAGTTACCCATGCAGCTCTCACGTGCTGAGCGCAGCGGCTGCCGGAAGAGGCAATTCGGCGTTGGCGCATGGAAGCAGGCTTAATGCAAGCCGCGAACAAAACACAGGAGAAATTTTCGCAGCTCTAATCTTCGCATTCTGACAGCTGGGCCGACACATCCTGGCGAGTAATGCGCGCGAGCTCGGCGCATTTCTCGACAGCAAAACGAAAAGCATTGCAACACAATAATTTAGTTATCCCTGCCTTATTCCCTTAATTGAGATGCGGTAAACTTGGCTGAAGTTACTATACAACTGAACTCTATTCACTAGGACCAACCGAAATCAAACATAAGATAAACGCTATACGTTTAAAAAATGTCGATAGGAAACTAGGAAGCAAGAATTGATATTTTTGACAAGGTATTTGTTTTCTGTAGAATTATGGTTTCTCGGCACACTCACCCATGACCGATGTCCGGAAGTTCACTGTAGCCGCTTTCCCAATGCGATACGTGGTTTGGGGCTTGCCATCTTCAGTGTAAAACGGCCTCAGGATTAACGTATAGTTTGTCCACGGCTTCAACCACTGCACGTTGTACGAATGAACTCGTCCTGATACAACGTTCTGGAACGAGTGGGGCGCTGATTTTCCTGTCAGAAAGTAGCCGGCGAGTTTCATTGTTGAGCGGTTCTGCAGGTTCATCGTAATCAGCGACCAAGAGAGCTGCACAGACGTGCTTGTGATGTCGGGATTCGGAAAAAATATTTCTGTGTCCAGCAAATGCCCCGGAGCTGCAAGAGAAAGATACAAAGAAGATACAAAAGAAGCGGACAACAAATCTGCGGCTGCTTTAAGAACGTAGCGGTGGCCTCGTGTTATCGTGATGCGCACTAAAGCAGCACTGATAACAAACTCACCACACATGTCCGAACTTTCGTCGGAGTGGTCATCGCTGCCACTAGTCCCGGGCGGTGGTGCGCAGTCCAGGACGCCGTTGCAAACTGACGTCGTCGGAATGAGGACACCTCCGTGCAGGCAGCTGAAATCCTTTTCCTCGTAACAGGAAGCTGCACGGACATGAAAGATATGTCTGGCTGGTTGTTTGGCCACACTCAAATGAAATCGCACAGCCTACTATATATATAAGCCTACTATAGTATAAAGTGCGGAACCGTTATTTTTTGCGCAGTCGAGTCTAACGCTAAATCGAAATTGAAGGCTACATGCCCTCTGCAATAAAGAGAGAGAGACAGATCCTGCGCCAAAATAAGCTGGCGAAGTAGCCAGCGCAGTCTACATTTTTTGCTTATTTTTGGGGATCAATTTTAAAAAAAAACCTGCAACGTGGAGCATGGGACGGAAGCTTCGTGCTGGTTATACACTCACCGTAGAAGCGCAGCAGTAGAAGGGCGACGTATGTAGTTCGCATGATGCTGTGGGAGAGCGCAATCACGGGTCGTTCAGCAAACGCCTTTCCCAAGAGACTGTTGCGGGGCCTAACGAACGCTGGAGCTTAAATAAATCAAAAACGAAACTATATAATACAGCGGCACCGACGAAAATTGTTCAGCGTAGGCAGCAAGATACTACTGGGCACTGGTCAGCGCTCCGGGGAAGCCTCGCGCCTCCCCAGAAGATATGCGGATGGCTGGCCGAGATACGCGGGTGTCAAGTGTGCTCAATTTTGCACTGAAAGCAGCGCGATAAAGGCTGGTAGAGTAGTCGTCCCTTGGCGTATAAAATTTCATAGCGAGGTCGTCTCGCGGAAGCGAATCGCATATTCTCGCTTCATATCTGACGCAAGCATAAACTCCTGAGAAAACAGCAAGCAGATGAAATCGTGACACCGTGCCTCTTCTTCTTGGCAGCATCAGGTGTCGCTACGCGAAGAAAAAAAAAATGTTTGAAGAAAGAGGCGGTGATAGGCTCCAAAGATGTTTATTTAAATTTATAAAGCAAAGAACGAAGGATATCCGTTGAAAAGAAAACAGAGCAATGGAATCCGAAAAACACGCACCTCCGGTTACATTCTTGAGTGGGGCAACACAGTCACGCTGCGTTTAGATATTATGATAGTTATAGAGCTTAGGTGTACCAGAATAAATGGATATATAAGGAGAAAAATTCTAACTAAGGTTTTCATGCATAGAGAGAGCCTCAGGAACTGAGCGACTCAATCTATTTTTAAAATATTGAAGAAGCCCATTGCTTAGCGAAAGCAGCAACGCACAGGCGAAATATATTTGAGTAGCAAAAGCAACCCATAGCATAACTCGTATAATTTCGCCCAATTTGTCACATCTTCGGTAAAGAAAAAAAGAAATTAAAAAACCGAAGAGAAAACAAACTCGCGGCTTGCGGGAATTGAAACTCAACACGCTTGATGCGTTGGGTGTTCAAAGGCAACTTTAATCAAGTTTGCGTTTAAGTTTGACATTAAAGCACTCAATTTATCACCTATTCGAAGCGTAAGTTTTATGTCTATGCCCCTTGCACTTCGAAGCTTCATTGCTACGAAATAATTTCTTTCTGTAATGGAAATGGACACTACTGAAAAAAGACCTAGTCCACTTTCTTTGGCAATGGCGGGTAGTTATCACGTGGCAATGAGGAAAACTATTTATTTGTTTATTTGTTATCTTTTATTTTTTCGTACATTTTACCCTCAAGCCCGCAGTGCTTTATACAGCGCAGTGGAGTAGATGAATATCTAAAGAACCAAGCACGACGAAAAAAAGAACAAATAAATTCATGCACATACACAGGCACGTATAAGCACGCAGTTTACAAATGCAGTCTACAAAAAAAAAACAAAGACGGAACATTCACTTTATGAGGCATTACGAAAGGCACTCTGGGTCGAGGAACAAGGTAAGTTGCGGTCTGAAGGAAGCTAGTTCCTGTCTTTGGACGTCAACGAAATAAAGGAATACATGGAAATGTTGATGATGATGGTGTGGTGTTTAATGGTACAAGGGCCAGCTATGGCCAAAGAGCGCCATGATAAAGAAAAGCGTTAGTGCTACAAGTAGTGACGTATATTCCTTAATTATGGTTGCGCTCTAAGCGGGCCGAACGATAAGACAGGCTTCCAACCAACTGGCCTTTCAAAACTTGATGACGGTATACTGCTTCTTGACAAAATCCTTTGCGAAGTGTTTCAATCTACTGCAAGGAAAGGGTACGTTTCATTGATTTGATAGTACTAGCGCGATTGTAGTTAGACAAAATGAAACGCGCTGTATTATTTCGTATCATTGGAGAGAGAATATTAGGTGCGATTGAAAATAATGCCATATGGAACATGCATATTCGAGTTTTGGACGCACTAGTGTTTCAAAGGTCGTTAGTTTCATAGCTACAAGGGCCCCCTTAAAGTTACGCATGAGGTAACCTACCGTGAGGTTATCGTTAATAACGTAGTAAATGTGGAGTTTTCAGCTCACATCATATGCTATAGGAGTGGTCAGATACTTATGAGAAGTTACGGAATCGAAAAGCGTGTTATTTGTGGTTTGTTGGCGGCAACTATATTAGTATGCGAAGAACATAAGGCTTTGCATTTGTTAGTTCTTAATTCAGTGTGGCATATTTTGCACCCACGGGAAATGCTACTGATGTCAGCTTGCAAAGAATTAACGCCCAAGTTATTTGTTATTGCTCGAAAAACAGCCCAGTGATCTGTGAAGAGTTGAATTGAGGAAGTTAAATAACCGGGAGAGTGAATCAACACTATGGAAAAGCAGAAGGGCTAAACAAAGCCTTGAGGTTCCCAAAAGATAACAGGTGCGGAGGGCGAACTTGAAGTATTGACAGCGACGTACTGTGAACGATTATAGTAAAAATGCGCATTCTAGAAGGGAAGGTTGCACTCTACGCTCAAGTTTCAAGTTGATATATATAGTAAAAGTTTGTGGCTAGCCTTGTCAAGACCTTCTAGAAATCCAAAAACTACAATCGACTCAAGACGCTCGATCCCGAATCCCGAACGCGAGCTTTACATACGCAGCGCGCCTCGCTCGCTCCTGTGGCATCTTTGGCGCCTGACGTATGCACGCGCGTCTGGCGTGCCTCTAGCTTGTTGCTAGGCAACGCAAGAAAAATTTGTCGCAAAGAATAAGTTCATTTACACCCAAATTTTTTTTAGTTATGGTGGGAAAGCATAAAAAAATGAAACGTTGTCGGTAAGTTCATTTCACATTCTTTTTTTTCCCGATGCTCGCATCAAATAACGGATGGAGTTGAAACTAGGCGTGACGTGTTTCCTGTTGCCAGTTTTTGCTGAGTGTCCCCTCTTGTTGAATTTCTTTCTCTATGACTATAGCCTTAGTGGAACGTTTCATGTGCGGTGCGCTCGTGCTCGGAGCAGGCGTCGCCAAACATACAGTATGGCGATGTGGCTCTTGGATTCCTCTGCCATTCAGTCCGCGCTATCTTAAAACAGGATATCTTAAATAACGGTCTGATTAGCAATTTCAGAGGAAACATTGCAATTCGGGAATCGAGGACCCAAAGTCGTATTATTAACTCGACAAAAATTTCTCTAAACAAAATCGTCTAGCGTGCAAGAGCCTGCAGTATTTTGGCCCTGCGGGCGGCCCAGTATGGCAGTACCGAAAGTAATATGATATAGAGCCAAGGTAACTACGTTCTTATTTATTTTTTCTACATTGACTTTTATTCGCCAGGACATATTGAGCCTTTTTTTTTTGTTCTGGTTACCCTACCCGCGGGCTGCCAGAGCCAGCCAGAGCGCATACATTTTTCTCGTTTTGCCCCAACCAGCGTGCGCCGCACTTCGCTGCGCGTTCGGTTTGCCCTGACCGAGTGGATTTGCACCTGGCTGAGTTTCGGACGATTTCTGGCTAGCAGATGAGAAAAAGAAACAATGGTAGTTCGGTGCCATCACTGTGGGCACTCGATGGATTGCACCGCGTTCGCTTGAGCGCAACCTCTCCAGAAAATCACGTCTCTTCGGTGTAGGATACCGAGCAGTATGCGTATGGGTCTCGGTGGACCAAGCGTCTCACTTTTCTTCGATATTCCTTCGGTAGCCACATTAGGTGCCCAAAGTAGGCATTCGATTGCAGCCAATGTACTTTTCGTTGTGTTTCTTCATTTCGGTACCCCCGCTCCACAAAAGGAACCAAAAATACATTGCTGCGGCGCAGTGAATTGCCGCATGGTGAAAGTTCGATTTTGTTACTTCTTCTTTAGCGGAAAGTAATGCACTACGGAAAGCTTCAGTTGCCCGATACTCTTATTATATTATGGTCATCGCAATAATATGGACACTCCAGGCGCATTCCTGCCGCCGCCGTCGCCCTCATGTTCCGTATAAAGTCCAAGAGGGATAACGTGACCGCACGCCGCATGCTGTATGTGCGAGTGAAAGCGTGGGGGGTGGGGGATGGAATGGGTGAGGCGTCGAAGGTGCCCCATCTTGTGTGCGTAAAGGAGAAAAGCGGGGACGAAGCGCGCCGCCTTCCGTCGCGCGTGATATATAGGGGGAGTGAGGCAGGGGTGGCGGGCCGAAGGATTCTGTGACCTGGGTATCTGTGTTTGCGAAACACGTTTATTTGCCTTGTTTGAGGCATTATATAAAGTGACCTTTTCTTAGATACGTAAGTTTATTGCAGACTTATACCTATATTCAAATATCTTATTGTGAGGTTTTGTGTAGATGCGCAGTAAACTTTCTTTGCAGTGACACTTGTTTTGCGCTTTATCAAGCTGTATCTTCGCATTTGTATATCCCACTGTATCTTCGCATTTATAATGTACGAGGGCGAGTCAAGTGAAAGTGAACGAACGAACCCACCCTGGCAATACTGGTTCATTTCATTATCTGAGAGGCATGCGCGTAGCAGAGAGGCATCTCTCATTTACAAAACAATGACACGCAGGTGTGAGGATAAAGGTTTTTTAATGCTCTCATACACTGGGTTGAACAGGGTTGCTTTGCATAAATGACACCCCAAAAGTTGAACAGGGTGGTGCCGTTAAGTTTTTGACAGCTGAAGGTATTTCTCAAAAAGAAATTAGTCGCCGTATGGCTGCTGTGTACGTTGAACATTCCATTTCAATGGCCACTGTGAAGCGTTGGAGCAAACGGTTCAAAGAAGGACGTGAAAGTTGCAAAGGTGATCCAAGACCGGGCTAAAGCAATCGTGCTAGGACCCCTAACAAAACTGCAAAAGTTGATGAGCTGATGTGACAAGAACGAAGGATAAGCATCGATGAATTTGCAGAGCGTGTGAACATCGGTCATGGTACACGCCATAGTTCATGAACATCTCGGTTATCCGCTCTTGTGTGCGCAATGAATTCCCAAGGTTTTCAACCACCGCCAGACGACGGAGAAGTTCGGCGCTGCCTTGACTCCTCTGATCCGGTATCACAATGAGGCGGACGACTTCTTGCCTGCAATTTTGATCAGGGACAAACCATGGTGCCACTACTACGAGCCTGAAAAACGACGGCAAAGCTTACAGTGGAAACATTCGATTTGACCACGCCCAAACAAAGCAAAGGTCGTCATTTCCGCCGGAAAGGTGTTGTTGACTATATCTTTTTCAAACGTCAGGGGCCATCACTGATAGAATTTGATAAATCTTGAGACTATCCATTGTCTCCGATATGGTGAAACGACGGAACTGCTGCGTGTCGCAATCAAGAACAAAAGGCGTGGAAAATTAAGTAATCGGGTCACCTTGCTTGCTCCACGACAGTACTCGTCCCCACGTCGCTGATGTGGTTAATAAAAACTGGTAAAGTTGAAGTGCGAAACGCAGCAACATCCGCCATTCAGCGCAGACCTGTCGCAACCGAAAAAAACAGCTCAAGGGAACGAGATTCGTGTCGGACGATGACATCAAAGATTGAGTTGCAGCCTTTTTGAAGCAGCAACTCAAGGAGTTTCATGAGACGGGAATCACTCGACACGTTAGTCAATGGGACAAATGTCTAAATGCTCATAGAGACTGATTTAAATAAAGTACCCCGTTTGTAATATATTCGCATTGGCTCACTTTCATTTGACTCGCCCTCGTATATTTTGCAGAACTCCTGCTTTTTATACGTGCCCTCTGTTGCGACTATAATTTCGGTGCAATTAGAATACACGACCGGTGACAGCTGCTCCTGCGTAATACATTGGAACAAATGACAACTTCATTGAAAGTTTTCACTGGCCGTCGCATATGCACAAGAATGTAAACACGGTTCTTGAATGACAAAGTTTCATTAACATATTTGACCTCAACTTGTCCATTTCATGGCCTTTAGATTTTTCATGTCAGGGGCATGCACTGCTTCACTGGTTTCGAACTGATAAAGTTATAATGATCGTGTGATATTTTCTTTACTTATTAAATAGACAAAAAACGTGGAAGCATTGATATCAGCTATTTTGGGCGCAATTTTCGGCACGTACGAGTATGTTCTTTTATGAAAAAAAAATACGTATTTTACTTGTTTTGACAGTGCGTAGCGTTCGAGAATCCGTTTGCAGCATCTTTGGCAATGGCAACGCAATTATTATTCATGTATTTGATTCCTCGAAAAATTGCTTCAGAGGAAGCTTTAGCTCGGGCCCAACTCCGACGCGGCCTATTCAAGTACATGTAATATAATGAAACGCTTTTCTCAGATAACCCCTGGATCGCTTTTAATGAAATTTGCTGCATTTGAGAGAGAAAGTTAAATTCTAGTGTCTGTTGCAAGCGGAATTTCGATTTAGGGTCAGGATTTTTTAAAAATATTTTGAAAAATTCGGAAGTTCGAAAAAAAATAGGAGCATGACTTTTACAATCTAATAGCTCTGCATCAAGAACCGATATCATGGTTCTCTAAACGGCATCTATTATAACAGTCAACGCGGACAAATTTGGTATGTCAATTTGTATGTTACGTGAATTGGTTACGTTGTGTGGAATGGTTCTGAAAAAGCCGTATTTCCATAATACTAAATTTTTTGAGATTCATGTGTAAATTTACTATTACGTGCAACTTACAGGATTTTGATATCATTTTTCATTGTTGAGTTAAAGTTCTAAACTTGGTAGTTTCGTTTTCTGTAAATTTGCGATTTTGGCCAATTTTTAGTAAAGAATTGACAACAAAAATAAAAAATTCGAAACCAGCAGTCACTAGAATTTAGGATTTTCTTTTAAATGCAACAAACCTCGTCAAATTCAGTGCAGCGGTTCAGAGAAAAACAATTAGCCTTCTACATGTGTTTAGATAGGAGCACCTCAGCTAAACCTTCCTCTGAAGGAAGAGAACGAGCTGCAACGTGATCCGCCCCCGAACGAAATTTATGGCTACACACTAAACAATTTCTCACCCATAAGGGTGTAAATTAGCTTGTCCCCAGACGAACACCCTTTGCCACCTATTGGGTGCTTAAAAAAGGGTGCTAGGAAAGGGTGCAGAGGCTAGCACCCTTAAGGAAGGGTGCACAGCATAAAATTTTAAAGGGTGTAGTGGTCTCACCCTTATTAAAGGGTGCTATTTTACCATAACACCCTATTAATAGGTGCTGGAAGGGTGCTCTACATTGATTCACCGGAGCAGCAAAAGCCGAGGATTGATGCACGACAGCAAATGTGTCCACAAACATAAAATGCTCTACTCCAGAGACAATGCCGTGTGCAGGCCGCATGCTAGGAACTGATATTGGGACAAAACAGTATATATATATATATATATATATATATATATATATATATATATATATATATATATATATATATATATATATATATATATATAGTGCAAAAATATGCATCTTTCCCACCCATGGATGCCACTTGTCACACATTGCATAAATGTTCTATAGCTATACCAATTTTTGGACCACAATGCACAACATCAATCCAAGGACCCTACCAGCACATATGCATGCCATGCGAAACGGAAAATTTAATCAGGAAAGCAATGCATGGGAACCATTGCTTTCCAAGGAAATATACGACTGTTGAACCGCAACAGTCATATATTTCCCTCACAACAAAGGCAAATAATATACACCACACAGCACCTGGTGATCTTTTGCCCATTTGAGACATGCGTGGCACAGGTGTTTTTATACATATGAGAGTGCGGGATAGTTTTGGTATCAAAGTAAATTTATTAAGAACATCAATAATTAATGCAACACGAATACATATGAACAATATAAATAGAACAATACAACTGAACAATAGAAAGCAGGTCGACGCTATACCTTTAAATTAGTCGAAGGCTTTCGATCTGGTCATACATAACGAACTAATTTAAAAAAACTGATGGAAATGAATATAAATTATGTTGTTATGTGGATCCGCTCATATCTTACAGATCGGACACAATACGCTGATATAAATGGTAACAAATCTAACCAATTAAACATAACCTCAGGTGTTCCACAGGGATCCGTTCTAGGACCACTTCTTTTTCTAGTTTAAATAAATGATATTGCTCATCACATAAATAACGACATAACCATCCTGTTATTTGCAGGCGACTGTTTATTATATCGTGAAATCAATAACCAAAACGACCAGGCGTCACTTAGTCAAGCCCTTAAAGCTGTAGAAGTCTGGGCCATAAGAAGTAAAATGAAAATTAACGAATCTAAATCAGTCCTGCTCAGAGTTACAAACAAAAGATAGCATGTTATTGCGTGTATTTATGAGATGAACTCAACGATTGTAACTGAAGCCGAAACGATAAAATACCTAAGTTTAACAATTTCGAAAGACTTAAGTTGGAAATTACACGTAAACAGAATTTGTGGAGCTGAAAAAAAAAGTTATGCTTCCTTCGCCGAAAATTAAAGCTAGCAACTACACCCGTCAAACTACTTGCATATTTAACCTACAATAAACCGACGTTAGAGTATGCCACTGTCATTTGGGATCCGTTTCAATCAGGATTAATAAATCGCATTAAGAAGATATAGCAAAAATCTGCAAGGTTCGTTCTTTCCCGGTATTATCGCATTGACTCTGTTTCCGAAATGCATTGGTTACTTGATTTGCCTCCACTGGCTCCACGGCGGAAGTTGGCTATACTTAAATTTTTTTTGTTATCAAAACTTACCACTTTGTTGTCAAAAGTTTGTTACCACTTCAATATTGTTACGGCGAAGACGGCCAACAGCACATTCAACATGGCTCTCTTTTGGAGACTTTGTTCAAGAACTTTGTAGCCACTACTCTAGGGGCACTCAATGTGAGCCCGAGGAAAAGGCACTCCAACATGACAAGAGTGTTGAACAGCTTGCGGTCGTACTGGATATTGAAGAGCCAGTAAGCAGATAAGAGAGCCGCCAGCCCCTCTTCCCCATTTTTCACCGCAAACAACTTCTCGCGGTCCACCTTGATGTGGAGAAGGTCAGCCTCTACAACGTCTGCTCCAGAAAATACGATGCAAGGGGTTGCAGGAACGCTCGGGTCCTGTAGTGGCAAGAAAAAATATTGCATTATCACCAATAGACCATGAATAGTACATTGTCACCTCTTCATACTTAGTCACCCTTTATGAAGCTTTCTGCAGGTTATACATCATTTCAACGCAATACAAACAATGTTAACAATACAAATGGCTAGTCTGACATTTATGCATGCAATTTTGGTTTATGCCCGACGAAAATTTTGGGACCACGCCCAGAATTGCCCCCACTTCTTGAGATTGCAGCTTTATTTTATAATAAATATGTTGCACAGAATTCGCTGAGGCTAATTGACACTTAAGTTAAACATTGATGAAAACTAAAACAGCGCACTTCTCTAGCCAGCTGTTTTGTGCATGCCATTTTAAGAATTCACTTTCGCAAAAAAGTGAGTGCATTACAAGGCAGAAGCAAAAATTGCGTGGGTAATACTTCGGGTGACAACACTGGAAACTATCTGGCATATACATGAAGGTATGGGCCGCACTTCTTGCAATTTAGGAAGGAGGGGATTGGCCCATATTTGAAAGTGGCATTTTCAGTTCTATTTTAAAGGACTATAGAGACTTTAGTCGCGTGCTTTCTTCTTTTAAATGATGTGGTAGACATAATAAATGGTTGGCCATATGGTATTCGCCTACAACCGCCAAATAATTCTTATTTGAATTTATTTTCTTATACTTCAATTTCATCAATCCAATGATGGTTATGAGGTGCAGTTGACTACGTCACGCGAGACATGAAAAAAAAACGACAATATAATCACTGATATAGTTTGAATTCACAACAATCAAACGTGTTTTAAGAGCTATAGACCCCAAATTATGTATCAGCAGTTATATTGCAGCTTTTTCCCTGTCTCACGTGACCTAAACACCAACTACACGTCACAGACATTGTTAAGATGAAATCAAAACAGAAACATTATGAATAAATTCAATTACAAATTATTCAGCGTTTGTAGGCCAATAATACTGGGTGTTAATGGATACTATTGTCTAATGAATCATTTGTAAGAAAATATGCACCGCATTCGTCTTGGTGTTGCACTCACGAGGCGCTATACGCATATCATCAGCTGCAGTGACATTGGTCCCAACTGTGATCACTGCCAACCGCCAGAAACACTTGGGCACATATTTTGCTCATGCCCAGCGTATGTGCGAGAACGGCAGAGCCTTATTCCTACAATTCAACGAGTGACTAAAAGACCAATATCTTAAGAGATTGTATTACGTCCTTGACCTGACACCAACAGCACAGCTGTGGTCACTGGAGTGACTATAGCTTTCCTTAAAGCCATTGGACTCGAAGCACGGCTATAGTATGACCTCAACGTGATGGACATGTATACATGTATATGCACCTTCTCTTATCATTCATCGCTCTTTTTCTCTCCCCCCTTCCCCAGTGTAGAGTAGCAGGCCAGTGCAAACTAACGCTCAAGCCGACCTCTCCGCCTTTCTTCAAATGAACCTCTCTCTCTCTCTGGTACCTAGTTGCAAGACATATTCCAGGTTCTTTGCTGCTAATACTTCACGGCTGCTCGGGCCCTGCTCATCTCCACACTTGTAACTGAAGTCTCTCTTTAGCCCATCGGCTTTCAAAATTCCAGTCATGTTAAGCTTGCTCGGGCCCTGGTCATCACCACCCTTGTAATGAAATAGTCTCTTCAGTCGATTCACATTCGAAACGCCAGTAACGTTAAGCGCATAAAGTCTGAAGACGCAACATACTATGCATTCAGAGTAGAGTAGGTGGAAGCTCCCTGGGGAACACCTTTATGCTTTTAGAGTACTTGCTTTACTTATTCCTTTACTACTTTGTTTGAAATATAATTCTTACCATTGCTTTTATATTATTGGCTCCCAAAATTGGGGGAGCAGCCTACACAATAGCACAGCCACTGTCCGTATGTGGTATTTATCTACCATGTTTATTGATGTGCTATATGTTGCTAGGTAGCAAATACACAACAGAATAACCAACAAATGCTTAACGTATGTATACATTTCGTGAAAAACATGAGTGTCATTGGTACTAAAGCTAACCACACGAGGAGGTTCTATCTAGAATTATGGTATGTACAAGCCACGCAAGGAATCCTGAACAGATCCACGGGAGCACTTCCAAGCAGCATTATTATTTAGCCTGCCATGCTGTAAAAAATTATTTACGAGTTATTGCGCCGCACTTATGTCCTTGAAAAATCAAGTTTTTTTTCAGAGATCACGTGGGCCTGACTGCACAGAATGAGAACTTATCTTTAGAGGAATTCAAGTCGGCCATTTAAAAGTCGTTTATTCCTTTTTGCATGGGCCCAGATATTTGTTGTTATTATGCTTCCCGTGTTCGATGTAGAACTATCACAGTAAAGCACCGTGCATTGCTTACCAGTTTTAAGCAAAGCTCATGGGTACTAATCATACATTGTACCAGAACAAACTCGCAAGAAACTTACCTCCTCTCGCACAAACAAAGATGACAGACCATTAACTTCCTTGACATTGAAAGACAGTGTCCGAAGTGCTGCAACTGTTAGGATGTCTGCAAAGCGAAAGGTTTATAGCAAACACTTTAATGCACTTTTTAGTATCTTCCTAAAATTCGCTAAATCAGTGACAAAGGTTGGTTTTGCAAACTATTCGCGCCGTGATTTTCTGTCCCTAAAAGCAATTGAACACTGGTGCTAGGCTAACATCCCCTTATTTATGTCCACTGCACCTTGAAGACCTTCCCCATGGGTATTCCAATACTCTATAGTGCCTGCCATGGCCCAGAATATTCTTGATCTAGGCATGCAACTGTGCAACACTATGCCAGTTTATTTCCATTCTACACATCAAACAACGTACTATTAAAGAATTTCAGTTTAAGACCAGATATGAGTTGAAAACCTCAAGAACTGTCTTCAAAGAACCAAATCGTTAAACACAGATGTACTGTAATGTTATGCCTATAAGATGACATCCTGCAAAGATAATTTGTCGCGGAGTCTAGGTCTAAAAGCTGCCGATTAAGCCTTTCTAACAGCACACACGTCGTGCTCGCAGCCTGTCCGGTGATATCTCACGAGCCTGTTCAAGTGATACCATTACACTTGCTTCGCAAAGGATGCGTTTCATTTCTGCCATTTTCACAATTTTGTTGATCCCTTTTGCAATACAAGGTGAAAGGTCAATCTTAGTTAGTCTTGCAAAGTCACTGCAAAACTGCAAAATAAAAGATGTATACAAAGTGCACTACAACAAAAACCCAGCAAATACATAGGAGTTATTTTTACCATGGTATCTACAAGCACAGCATTTACATTGTAGATTGGGCAGGAGACAGATGTAAACAATACAAGTGAGCACTCTGACCTTACAAAATAGAAATGGCAACTTTTTTCTGAAGCTGTACTTGAAACTGAAAATTTCTAGTTACACAGAAAAGAAAACCAGCTTATGGTGCTCATTGTTTAACCTTCTATTGAAATATAAATGAATCGAGGAGTTGTCACTATGTCTTGGCGACCGCTACCTCTTCTCACTTACTACAAGAAGTTAAAAAAAGGGAAAGTCTTGCTTTCGCTAAGTTCATAGGTTATATCTTCAACACAGTTCTCTAGTATTTTTCACACATAAGCACTGCACACGCATAAGCACTATGTACACACACAATGTAGTTCAGTCAGTCGTTATTACAAATGTCAGTGTCTTGATAGAAGCGTTGAACGACTTTCATTGCCTTGTGGTGTACCTTTGATGGCCATGCGTCTGTGGCACAAGGCTAGCCTTGGTGGCATAGCTAATGAGTCTTCTGCCCAAATGCATTAGAGCAATAACTTTTTCGTCAGAGCAATATTTAGAGAGCAGTAGTTGAGCCTTTTTTGCAGTACAATAGAACATGTGTGTGCACTAAAATTCGTTTTTCAACCAGTTACAGAAGCTCTAGCTCTTTTTATATGCAGCTGCCTCCTCAACCATGCAGGCTAACTTAATGTATATGCTGTTTCATACATAGTAGCAAAAGTTTACTTACCCGCTCAAAGCTCATCATGTATGGGTACTTCTTCTTCGCCTCATGAATACTATTTGTTGCGATGTCAGAAATTCTTTGGCGACATGTCGAGGCCATCCTTTCATTGATTTGATCCTCGTCAGGAGAGCCTTTGCTAGATTCACAGCTGAGCCACTCCATGTGCATTTCAAGACTTGTTTCGTCTTCTCCGGCTATTGTAGAGATAGCAACATCCTGTGGGAAACAACACCAATACAGCTGATTACGGCATAAATACACCTGCCGCATGCAAGGAAACATTGCAGTAAGGTTCAAGAGGTATTGTCAAAAGCTAATGGCCCCATTCACTATCCTTTTCATGTGATACATTTACACCAACACACAACTACATAGCTAATTGTATGGATTAACATATGGCCTTCTTCCCACCTGCTAGACAGGGAACAAACCCACAAAGGACTGCGGTTGAGCACCAAACAACTTTGTTAGTACTCCAAAGGCGTTTCAATTGTCCCCTTGCGTTATGTTGCGATTGGTCTTTCTGATTTATGGTTTTTAGTTTTGCCTAGCTAAATTGATTCGATAAATATTTCGCCAGCATAAATTCAATCACGCATCCAAAATACTTTAATGCCACCTAGAACAACAGAGAGCACTAAATAGACAGAATTAAATTCGGAGCGCTTCTATTCAGTGAAATAAATTGAAACATTTGAAAGCATTAGCAAATGAAAATATTACGCTCACCATTAGCTTGCTACACATCATCCTAGATAAACAAATCAAAATATTGTATTTGACTACGGAATGCCCCTCACCATCTTTTGCACTTTGTGCCGCTGGAGCTCCACCGTGGCTGTTTCTTCACTGCCCTTCCTGCGTGACCCAAACTTCGCACGGTTCTCGCCCACGCGACCATCGCACGGAAGAACCCTTCGCTGATTCTTGAATCTGTAGCGCAAGGCTCCCTTCCAGGAGTCCTGAGAGTTGCATGAAAAATAAAATAATATTGTGCTCAAATTCAGAGGTCGCTTATAGTAAAGAAAGGGTCAAATGAAATTTTTAGTACGCAATAAAGAAACAAGGAAAAGGCAAAGCAGTGGCAAACAACACAAATGAGAAAGAAACATGCTGACTACTACCAATTCAAAGTGGTTTTATTAGCATGTGCAATAAGTTCTGTCAAGAAAGAACGGAAAGATTAAAGACACCCCAAAAAACAAAAAGATCACACACAATTTCTGAGAGAAAAGAACGTAAGATTTCAGGTATAGCAGTTTCTTTACGAGCGTGATCGAAGGCGTGCTGACACAAGTTTCTCCCCTCGTGTAGGTAATGAAAGCTTCATAGGCTTCCCTAGGCATTTTCCCTTAATATGAAAATGCACGTCTGGTGAAGCTTCTGTCTTCAGTTATTACATTTGCAGTGTATGGGAATATTGCTATCTGTGCCAGCCTCAATCAATTTGCATGCTCAAGGATTTGTACGATAATGGATGTGCCCAGAACCACACTGCCTAGAATCCCCACAGCTGGCGGTCCCCCGTAATATAACAATTTACTTACAGCTCCACTTCCTACTACGTCCTTCAGCTGGGGGTATTTCTCAAGTAAAAGTGAGGTCACCCTTGAATAGAAATTACGAGTTGGGAAACTGAAAAATATTCGCAATATTAAGATTGTTGTTGTCCACATTTAGCGAGATTATGGCTTTGCCCCTAACACACTGAGAAGCTATGAATAATTTTGCAAATGCCTTTGAGGAGAACAAGTAAATTTTTGTAGTTCCAAGGTCTGCAGATTAAATGAATTTATAAATGAAATCTAATGCAGTGAAACAAATTCAAAGCCTGTCTGACCACACAAAATTTCCGAATCGGCAGGTTTTTGCAGCGTACATCTTCGAACTTGTGCAGAACAGAGCGTGCTTCCAGCTCAGATTAGCCAGCGAAATTCCTTTACTAATTATGGGATAATGGCAATTTTAGTAATTATGTGGCGTTTCGAAGTACACGAATTTTAATTATTAACGTTTTGTTTTACTCATTCTCCGAATGAATCGCAAGAAATTCAGAAAACCTGGCGGTCACATTTTTACACATTAAGTGTGGTAGCAAGAATATTGCAAAATTTCGTACCGACTGACCTTATACTTCAGCAGGCATTTCTAACCTCACAGCCATAAGAAATAAGGGGTAATTTACTTACAGTGTGATCTTCTTCATTTCTGTGAACAGCATGTCCACCATTTTTCGGAACGCTGCGGACGAAATCGGGCTACCAGTCCTAATACTGTCATGAAGATTGCCAAGGCTTGGCAGCACAAAAGTGTGCCCATCATCCTCTGAGCGTGAAGGCCTACAAGAAAGCTGTCATTCAGAGCTCAGTTTTCAACACGTTGCTACAGTAACAAAAATATCAGTGCCCTACGTCAGCTACATGTAAACACAGTAAAAAATTAATGTTAGCTCTTCTATTGCATAAGATTATTCTAAATAGCATGATATCAGTGCCAACCAAGCCCAGCACTAATTTTACTGTTAAGGTTCCAGACCTAGTACAGCACTGGCATTAGGAGGCAATGATATGAGTATAAGGACAGCAATGAACATTTTCGTGCTTTTGTTTGAGAAAGTTACAATCAACTGCGCCTCGACTCTTAACTGCAACAATGCTAGCCAAGGATAATAATAATAATATTTGGGGTTTTAGGTGCCAAAACCACTTTCTGATTATGAGGCACGCCGTAGTGGAGGACTCCGGAAATTTTGACCACCTGGGGTTCTTTAACGTGCACCTAAATCTAAGCACACGGGTGTTTTCGCATTTCGCCCCCATCGAAATGCGGCCCCCGTGGCCGGGATTCGATCCCGCGACCTCGTGCTCAGCAGCCCAACACCATAGCCACTGAGCAACCACGGCGGGTACTAGCCAAGGATATACAAAGCGTGTTGTGTTTTGGAATACTTATGGTACTTCGACCTTAATAAACATTCTCACTCCGAGAAAGCCCGTCGTAGTTATTATGAGGAAAGAGGAGTTAAGTCTGAACAGAATCTCAGTGATACAGTCACATCTGCAACAAAGTTCAGTATGATGCGAATTCATAAAATTTACTGCCACAACTGCAGCGCGTAAGATGTGTAGAATTTCAGGCGCAGCAATTTTCTTTGCCACTGCGGACAATATAAACGTGGGAGCCGCGAACATGCCAGTGAGCTATACGTGTTATATGAGTTATATAGTTATAGTTATATAGTTATATGAGTTATATGAGTTATATGTGTTCATGATCTGAGAATGCCTGCGTTTGGCAGGCATTCTCAGATCATGAACAGCCGGTTGCCATTATCCCTCAAGAGAAAAGTTTATAACAGCTGTGTCTTACCAGTACTCACGTGCGGGGCAGAAACCTGGAAGCTTACGAAAAGGGTTCTACTTAAATTGAGGACGACGCAACGAGCTATGGAAAGAAGAATGATAGGTGTAACGTTAAGGGATAAGAGCAGATTGGGTGAGGGAACAAACGCGAGTTAATGATATCTTAGTTGAAATCAAGAAAAAGAAATGGACATGGGCAGGACACGTAATGAGGAGGGAAGATAACCGACGGTCATTAAGAGTTACGGAATGGATTCCAAGGGAAGGAAAGCGTAGCAGAGGGTGGCAGAAAGTTAGGTGGGCGGATGAGATAAAGAAGTTTGCAGGGACAACATGGCCACAATTAGCACATGACCGGGGTAGTTGGAGAAGTATGGGAGAGGCCTTTGCCCTGCAGTGGGCATAACCAGGCTGATGATGATGATATGTGTTACTGACATTGGCGCCGCCGTTCTGATCCAGTCGAGCATGCGCATTGAAACAGAAGCTAGACGTCATGGCAGCGCTGATCCCAAGGTTCACAACCAGGTGAACACAGCCAAGCGTCAGTGACTACAATCGTAAACAAGCAATCAAATCACATATGCATTGCATCGGGTGGCTCAGCATTTCTTGGTTTCGTTACGTGATGGTTGGCTTTGGACTTTAATTCAGATGGGAGAAAGCTTCGTCTTCAACCATCTTTCTATAAGGTGCCTTGGTTTTCTTAAGAATCTTTGTTTGTTCTTCCCCCTCCCAAGTGCTATAGACATATATTAGGCCGACTTCTCTGCCTTTCCATTCAATAAATCTCTCTTTAAAACATGATTACGGGCGAAACCAATATTATTCTGCGACCCTGTGAGACTACCTAAAATTCTAATGTGACCCTCAAACACACTTACAGATCGAAGGAAATTCCAAGGCCATTTTCATGATCTTCGCTGCAACTGGCCACCATACTGCTCGCTGCAATGTGCTGCAAGAAAAAAAATAGCATAGTTTGCACATTGCACTGGAGGCGCAATGCTAAAGAGACAGTGGAACTGATGCGAACCTAGCTCACAATTGTCGATTAGATATCAATTGGGTATTGAGTGGCAATCGATTGGCCTATACGATGCATTGCCATGCTTACCGGGGTACTACCAAGCACTTTTTCTGAAATTTAAGGATTATTGATCAATTATCGATTAGGTATCGTTTGGATATCCATTGGCCTACACTATGCATTGCCATGCTTACCGGCGAACTACAGGAAGTTTTTCCAAAATTTATTGATCGATTATCGATTAGGTATCGATTGAGTATTGTTTGACTATCGATTATAAACTGCTTAATTATGATTGAAACAATTACCCCACCTTACCTGGGCTTACAAATGAACCAACTGCAAAACCAAGCTCCAACTGGATTAAGCTCAGTTTAGCGGAATCGGCAACGCTGTGCTAGTTTTTTGTTCGCATGTGAAACGCTCGGCTTAAACAGCTCCACTGTTAAAATAAATAGCCGACACATGAATTCGTAACTAAGCTGTAAATTTGTAGAACACGCGACTACCAAATACAAATACCTCAGTCGATGTTGACGTACACTGCTGCTCACTGTCCGCTTGTGGACACAGAAAATTTTCGATAAGTCTGGGATAGTGTCCTCAGGAGAGAGATCCACATACGCATCGAACGTCTTGTCCAGTAGCTGAAAGCGGTAAAGCACAACTGGTTTTTATATCGTGCAGAGACCTGAGGAATCTCTATGCACGACAAGGGTGTAAACTGCCTCCATTGCTTCATGTGCAGCAAACCACTGTAAATGTGCAACAGCGGACTGTTGTTTTCGGATTAGAAAACAGTCTAGTAATGTGCCCCTGGATTTGCTGTTATATGAGCGAAATGCACCAATAAGCATTTGCTTGGCGAGCGATCCTCCACAAAGCACTTAAAATGAATCGGCACAGTAACTGAGGCGCTCGTACAGGGCATGACATGCATCACACCTTTGAGCGCGCTAACATGTAGCTCACAGGAAATGTTTTAGCCTTTAGTTGCTGACATGCACAATGCTATTTCTTTCTCTGCTATGCTTCACAGCCACTGCAAAAGTAATTCTATGTATATGGCGGACAGTGGTGCAGTGGCGATGACAGGCTGCACGCACGCGCGCGCTAAACTGAGCAAGAGGAGCAGCTGCATGGAAAAGGGCAAGCGTGTACGGTCTGAGGGCGCCTGACTGGCTAGTCGAACTGCGTATAAGCAGCACCTCCAGGCGACAAGGCAAATTTTGGGAGAGTCGAAAACTAAGCGGCGACATAAGAGACATGGACAACAATGCTCGTTGCTGGTCGCCGTCGCACTAAAGCACATAGCGAGTTTGGCGATACGCGGCTTCGCTGTAAAAATGCGATCTACCGTCGCGACGAGAAAAGCACCCCGCAACGAAAAAGGCGCACCGCGAGTTCTGCAGCGCTAGCGCGCCTGTGCGAGAATTATGTAGCGCGAACGAGTATTATACTTTCAGTTTAATGCTAAGCGATACACTTCTTTTAGCGATGTAAACACTACTCGGATTCAAACATGTCGCGAAGGGCCTCCCTCATCATAATAGTCAGTACTTCCGCGTAACGCTGCATTAGCAGGTTCAGTTAGAATCAAACAAGGGAACACGTGCACTTTCCTGAAACGAGCTCGACGTCAGGTCGACTTTGCCGCCGAGAACCGGGCACGCGCAAATTGCTTCTTTGAGCGCGTTGAGGTTGCCATCCGCAAGGATCTATGTCCTTGCCGTACCAAGGTGGGGCACACTAACTAGGCAGCGTGGCATCGCAAGCAAATTTACATACACGGTACCCCTGGCATTTGCAAACAACAGGCAGTCAAACATGAACCGACGCAGCAGTGAGAGCAGTGAGAATTACGCGGCAAACCGCACAAAGTAACTATGTCAGAACAAGAGACAGTTGCGAAATTCGTCATTACAGCATGCCGCAGAAATGCCATAGTCTAAATAAACTTCAAACTATTTAGAAACAGATATTTTGCGCCGACTGGTAGCAAGAACAGCGCACAGCCACGCTAATTTTTGCCTATTGTCTTATTAAATGAGTACACAAAGCTGCCCGTAGATGGCGCAAAAATTTAGATATTGAAAAATTTACTGACACTTTTTGGAGCAGTTTGCGTTTGGCCTTTGCGTTTTTACTAAGAGAATAAGAGCCTGAAGCTTCACCCTTGTTGCTAGCAATGGTATTAAACCTGACCATGTTCAGCACCTACTGCAGTGCGTGCAAAGTTAACAATCGCTGCAGTGAAGCAATCAAAAGCAAAAAGAAACTCATAATCACTAAGTAATATTATTATTCGAAAACGCGTAATAATAAATTATTGGTGATAGTCTAACTCCAAAAGGAGAAGATCTGCCATTAGTTGTTACTGCTCTGTCGGAAACTCGGTGTTCTGTTTGCTCTCCTTTTTTTTTCTTTTTATTGTGTTCATCTTCTGGAATGGCGCATGGGTTGGGGCGTTGGGCTCGGTCTGTGTCGTCGCTGTTTTAATGCCCAAACTGCGCAGGCAAGCTTGCAAGGCTAAGAGGATGCGAGCAGTACCGACTTCGAAGGAACATAACAAATGTAAACGACGTGAAACAATGAACTTGTGCTGCTTCTTGCGTTGAAACCGTTACGTATATATGCATATATAGTTACAATGCATTCTTGAAGGTAAGAAATGACCTAAACTCCTATTTTGCAAGAAAAATAAATATTTGTCCTGCACAAAAGCCTTATTGTGTTCCCGTAGCCCTGTTAGTTTAAATCTTTCTTTATATCCTGTGTACATTCACAAATATACTACACTACATGTACAGTCGAAGACAAAAGTTTGTGGGCCACGTATTCCGCAAACGAAGCCGATAGCTTTATTAACCGCTGGCTGGAGGCCGCACAAGTGGTGAAAGTCCAAAATGCTGCTCTTTCAGCTCCCCAAGTGCCGTACACAGCCGACAGTATAATGAGCTTGCGCACCACGCCTTCTGGACCTTCCCCTCGGCCAGACGTTGCCGCCACTCTGCCGATGGCTACGTTGGCAAGGCGCCTGGTGAGGCCGCGGTGGCTAACCGGGCGACCTCTAGAAGCTATCCGCTTCGTTCGCGGATCACATGGTCCACAAAATTTTGTTCCCTACTGCACACCCTTATCAGCACTTCAGCAACCATTAGTTATGCACCATTCTGGCACCCTCGTTTACACCCTTCCGGTAAATGCACCCTTTGCGGCCTGCTCGTAGGGTGCTCCCGCCCAAATAGGGTGCTGGAAGGGTGTGCAGTAGGGTGCAAATCTGTTGGACACCCTTTTTACATCCTTAAGGGTGAGAAATTGTTTAGTGTGTACGCCACTGTGCACGCCGTAGTACATACGACGATTTTTATTTTGTGGAGTTGCTGTTGGGCAAAACATGACTGTCGGGCTTCAATTTTGCAAATGCGATATGGCCTCTAAAATTGCTAACGAAAACCTAATTAAAATGTTTTTTTTATTGTGATCCATATTTTCCACGATGTCTTACATTCTCACAGCAGATGTGCAAATGCGTTTATCACATGTTATCAGCGCAGCATCCTGTGTTATTTCGTGCATAAAATAAAACAGGGTGCACAAACACACTACATTCGTGATCTCAGGGAACGAAAGCGCAGGAGGAGGAGGGGAGACGTGAGCTATCGAAGGCGGCTGTGCTGGTGCGGAAACATCACCTACCCCTCCACCTTTCCCCGAAAATTTTCGGTACCCTGCTCTTCCCGACTACAAACGGAGGGTGGGGGGGAGAGGGGACAGAATGCCTAGCTACGCCATTGGACGGAACCACAGTGCTGTCTGTCGTTATAGCGGCCAAAGATGGCGCATGTCTTGTTTCACCCGTAGCTTATGGTTTCACCTTCACACTTTGCGATGGCGCCACCGCTGCAGCAAATGCTACACGCTGTGCTAGGCGCTGCAGTAAGCAGTTGCCTATAGCCAAGTAATACACTCGGCCACAGTATTAGGACATCCTCGCGTTCCACCTGTATTTTGATTGAGATGTAGCACCACTGGTCTATGAAGTGGCTATGAAGCGGCCGCAGAAATAGGGACAGATGCGTGTAGTTACGGGCTCCCGGTCCATGTAGCCTACGTAGGATGTGAGAGCATTCTTGGAGCCATATTATAACACGTTATGAATATTATTATTATTATTATTTTCGTTGTAAAATGTTCGTACAAGCCGCCCCAGGCGCCAGCAATGCTATGTAAAGGTCACTGAGCAAGCACGGCATGTGTTCTTTGCTTTTTGGCCACACGCGCTGTTTCTTGTTCAGTCGTACCAGCGATGACAGCAGTGAAATTTTCACGAAGATTCAAATAGCGCCACAAAAATTAGCCGCTACTATGTGTTTTATAAGTGTCTCAGAATGTCGCTGAGAACCACTCCAGGCAAAAAATAAAAATATGTAACACGCCGCCAACGCACGCAACTACCGAAGAACAGTGGGAGGCCCAGCTGTCCAGCTCAATCTCTGCGGACCAGCTAGCGGCGGTGGACAGGGCTCGAATGGTCGCCAGGGTCTATGGTCGCCCTCCGCAGACTTAGCTTTCTTGCTCCGAACGGTAAAGTTTATTCATAATTGTAGCTACTTTTTCTGTGGAAATTTGTCTCTGGAATACGCACTAAAAAAAGTGTTTGGAGACGCATAAAACCAATATAGTAAGATGGCGAGTCGGGCTAGTTGCTTAACGTTATTACTTGAGTTCACCTGCGTCCGCGCCTTATGTGCGCTTCAATCTAACTGATATATATATATATATATATATATATATATATATATATATATATATATATATATATATATATATATATATATGTGTATATATATATATATATATATATATATATATATATATGTGTATATATATATATATATATATATATATATATATATATATATTCATCGCTTTTTTGTGCGATCTGCGAGCAGAGTCAGTGAGTTCACAGGAAGTGCACCCTCCCATTGGACTTTTATTTCGTAACTTTGAGGCGCCGACCAAGGCCAGTAGGTCAGCGTATCATCCAACGAGGCGGCAATATCAGCTAGGGCCAGGATGTGCGCAGAGGGCAAGGGCCAGTGCAAGCACTGTACGCAAATTGTTTATCGATAACGCGGAGTTACCAGAAATAACCCGCATATACCGCATGTCACATAGGAAGGCGTGGCATACACATATGCCTAAATAAACACTTGAATACATATACCTAAATTCGTATACACGAAAATTTCTCTAACGGACAACACCGACGCTGGCGCCGACACCCGATTTTCTGCAACATGGAACCCTTAACGCTTCACCATTAAAATAAAAGTGACACAAACTGCTTCTGAACACTGACCCTCGCGACCAAGCTGAGTCCGCGGCCAATCGTCACCTGTCATACACATCGCCTCAAAGTGAGTTATCATTCACGGGTCTTTCGTAGTGATGCGACCAGTACGCTGAGAAATGACGCTGCGCTTTCAATGAATATTCAGGAGACCAGCTGTACGTGCTTTTTTTTTATTGCGATCGCAATTATATGGACAATTCAGGCGTATTCTCGCCGTCACCGTCGCCGTCGACATCATGTTCCGCATTAAGTCCAAGGGTGATAACACCGTCGCCGCGCATCGTATGCTGTATGCGTGAGTGAAAGCACGTGAGGGAAGCCGGCGATGGCGCCTTACCTGCCGCGCGCGAAGGAAGAAAGCGGGGAGCAAACGCGCCGTCTTCGTGCGCGCGAAAGGCAGCGGGGGGATAGGAGGTGGGCGGCGTTGTGCTTTGGCAGCAACTGCGCATTTGGCTACCGGGCGCAGGGGCACTGACGATCGCGGCTCAATCTCGAGCGCCATATATCGAGGGAAGCGGGAAGGCAGCGGGGCAGAAAAGGGAGAGGGGGAGCTTTGACTCCACTAACAAGTTTGTAGTGCGTACTTGCACGGCCGCGTGCGCTGTATCTTGAAAGAGATCTGCGGACGGCTCATACCTTTGCGCGCGCCGTGTTCTCGCCGCTCATGCGTTGAAGCGATAGTCCGCAGGAAGGTCCCTTCGCTCGCTGCTGCTGCTGCCGCGCTTGCTCACGCCAGCGCTTTGACAGCAAGTGTCCACGCTCATCGAGTGTGATGTGCTCATGTTCGTTTTGCGTGCTCACGCCATGCTTGTTAATTCAATAAGTAAGCGAATGTTTCCGAGTTTGTACGGCAGATAAAACTGCTCTCCTTACTTCGTATAGCTGTCTACTAATTTGCTATCGCAATTGATTGATTTCACCTTTCCGGCAAAACTCTGAATATTTTAAAATAGTTTTTTTGGTTGTTGGATGTCGCAGCGTCGAAAGGTGCCGTACACACGTGAGTATAAGTGTCACGGGTGCGCGCTCCACACTAAAACCCCTCGATATTCTAAAGGTAGCGCCAACTGCCTGTAGCGCGAGCGCGTCCTGTAAGTGATAAAGATTCAAAATGCAAGCGGCCTACACGCCGCGTTGCATTAAGCCGGTTTCACATGATGCGGTTTTCGCCGCAGCGGAAGTGCAATTTTCGACGGATCCCATGCGACGAAAGTCGCAGCTGCAGTGCCGCCTCCCCCCCCCCCCCCTCCCTTTTTCGAATGTGGCAGACCGGTTGGTGGCAGCGTCGCAGCGAACGCTACGATTTTGCGTGAAAATTGCGCCAAAAGCTATTTCGCGGTTTGTTTCGGGAAATGGTGTCACGTTCAACAAGGGCAATGCGGCGAGACGTGTATTACAGAATCCGGTAAGTACGCGAAGGGAGAAAAAAACTTGTCCCGCCAATTTCATTCTCCAATTTCTATGCGTACGTTGACACGCTAAGTAGCAAATGAAGTGCATTTTCACGTTTGCTTCGTATGCTATGGATACGTCTTTGCGAGTTACCAATACTGCGAGGTGATCGATCCCCATGAGACAACATGGCCTCTTGGGATAGTCACAAATTTTTTTTTGAGTATTATACAAAAATCGCGCGTACGGAGCCGTTTATAATAAATGCAGCCGCGACGAGGGCAAATGACAAGGCAGTAAAGTGCCCGAAGTTTCAACGTTGCGCTGAACGCGCGAGCATTTAGTTGCATACTTTGGCTGTCGGTTTTTTCACGCGTACATTTCCCGATGCATCTTGATAGGTTATCTTACCCCAGATGCTTGCTAAATTTGACATGCCAAACGTGAAGGTTATCGTAATTATTTTTTATGATAGCATATTTAACTCCGTGGCTCGAATAAACAGCGTCATCAATGTGTTTTAGAATATTTCATGCACGTTAAGTTGTATCTCTTCTCTGGTGGAGAATTCTTTGCCTGCACAGAAACCAATAAACATTGAATCTGTGGTAGACTTTGTATCCTTACGGCATGGGTATTAACTCTTGCTTTGAACGGTAATCAAACAGTTACATAACATTATTTACTTGCTATAGCGAGACAATGACAACGGACCCTCTGGCAACGTCATGTAAAACTCCTGCAACAATGCGAAAAGCAGGCTAACAGCCTGGTTTTATGCAGGTGAAACAAAAGCACATCAAAACTGTGCAGTGAAGTCAGCCAGTTGCATCCCTTCCTGGGAATAATTGCATCCGTTCACTATGAACGGTTCTGGCACGTCCACAGCTAATCAAGTGTGCAGGAATATCCATGTCTAACATGCTTACAATAAGTTTCTAATAAATTTGTGATCACATTTATTAGTGTGTGAACCAATATAACGATATCTTCTGTGATTACTATCTTTATGAGAATTGAAATTCCAGGCTATTTGCGAGTATATTTCACCCTGGGATTCTAAAAGAAATTTATCCATTTCAGACTTCAAGAGCCTGATTTCCTGCCTGGACCTTTGTGAGTGTTATCGGCACTTGACAGTTCTCTTAGTAACTCTGACGTCCCTTGCGCGAGCCGCAGCCCTTTTTAGGGATCTCGGCTGACCGTCTCGCTGCTGGGCCTAGCTCCGCCTAGCATGGGCGCAGGAACGGAGCGCGATGCCGCTGGCGTCGATGGCGCGCGCACCTGGCGCGAGATCCACGATAACCTCTCAAGACAGCGTCAGCATCCTTCGCCACCAGTATACCCCACAGTGGCTCATGGGACTCAATCAAGAGCAGAACCGAAGCCACCGCCGCTGCCGCGCAGCGATTATAAAATCATCCTAAGAGTTTTTGGGGGCCTCAATAGCGCTGGAATTCATGCATGCATCCTCAGACAAGTCATCCTCAAGGCTGCGGGGCTCCCCATCACCGACCGCACGATTTCTGGCCAAATTCGTGTCAACACTATCAACAATACCATTCTAACCAGTACACCAGACATGGGACGTGCAGATCTCTACCACAACATTCAGAGTCTGCAATTCAATGGTAAACCTTACGATGTCGCCACCCATGTGGTCGATACCATCGATACCTTCAGAGGATGCATTCACTTGCCCCCAGATTACTCAGAAGATGACATCTCCTCAACCCTCCGCACATGCAACCCAACATTGATTATTGCGGATGCACGACGCCTGGGCAATACCGAAACCATCATGGTCATATTCCAAGGCAAAATCATCCCTTTCTACGTCAAATACGACGGCTGTTCACTTCGATGCCGCCCCTTCAGGCAGAAGCTAGAAGCCTGCACCCGATGCCGCGGGATTGGTCATCACCAGGACGTCTTCACTAATGCCACCGACACACTTTGCCCCAAGTGTGGAATGAAAGACGCACCCATGGACCACGAATGCGACCCGATATGGGTTGTGTGCAACGGAAACCATCAAACCGGCTCCTCACTGTGCAAACAAAGGTTCAAACCGCGCCCTACACGTCCCAGGCCTAAACAAGACACTTCACCCACCAACCGAACTCCCAGTCTCGACCGCACTAGAGACTCAAGCCGGCAAAGAAGTCGCAGCAGAAGCAAGGACCATGGGCCTGGCTATGCAACCGAAGACGTCGCTTGGCCAGCTCTATGACCAAGCCCTACTATCGCCAACTCCTCGCTCAACCCACCCGAGGTAAGCTGGGCTAAGGTAGCCTCTTCCAGCTGCTCCTCAAACCAGACTGCTGATAATGAATCCTTCCTTAAAGAAAATACCATTCTAAAAGCCGAAATTCAAAGACTTAAACCAGAACTCCAATCTCGTCCCCCCTCTACTTCAACCTCTGAAGTCCCCCTCTCTAACACTACCCTTTCGACTCATCATCCATCAGCCATACCTGAAACCTCTTCACACCGCCCCATGGACACTAGCCCCTCCACTGAACGGGAACCGCTTTACCCTCCCCCCAGCAAACGTAAAACTGCGAGCACTCCGCGATCAGAGGACACCCTGGACGAGACAATCTTAAAATATAACGACAGGCTAACCGCTTTGGAGACAAAATTCCATAATATACTCACTGCAGTTGAAAAATCAATACAGATTACACAGCCAGGAATGAAAAGTTCGACAAATTTATTGACTTCTTACAGGCACACATCTAACAAACCAAAAGTTGGATAGCTAGAGGCACCGCGAATCATCCTAACATAGTTACACCTGCTCGATCCGCCTCCCCACCAGCTCCGCTTAACAATGACCAATAACCCGACACGCTCCGAGTTTCAAGTGTGGGATTGGAACTGTAGGGAGTTTCGAAAAAAAAAAAGAAAGCACACCTCCAGCAGTTTCTAGCCTCCTCTTCTAATCTCCCAGCTGTCATTGCGCTTCAGGAAACTCACGGACTAATAAGCTTCCCATGTTATAATGTCTATCAGACCAATAAGGTCTCCCGGCCCGATGCGGCAATTCTTACGCAAAAGCACCTCACTGCCAATCAGTCCCAATTCGACAGCGTCGATATAGAGCATGATTTTCTAGAAATTATTCCTCGCAAAAATAATGCATTTGGCCTTTACATTCTCAATATCTATAGTCGTCCACAAGACAAACATCACCGCTTTGACTCCCTTTTCGCTCAAGCTATTGCCACTGCCACCCACCACCCCCTCCTAATTCTTGGAGATTTCAACGCACCCAACCTGTTGTGGGGTCACTCCGTTTCTACTCCTAAAGGCAGAGCCCTATGGATCCACATACAAGACCACAGACTCACATTACATAACGACATCGATGCACCAACCAGGCTAGGCAACAGCGTAGCTAAGGAGACCTCCCCCGATCTTACGCTTACACACAGAATCCAACACGTCACATGGCACAACTCTCAAGTTAACCTCGGTAGCCAGCATTACATCATTACGATCACACTACATTTCAAACACAAACCTTTTGCACCCAAACGCCTTAGCCTTACCAATTGGGACAATTTTCGAGAGGCCCGCCAGATATCGGCTCCCACAAACATTCAAGACAGTTCAGAAAAGTTCAGCAACTACACTCAGATGCCCAGACGCACGCTACCACTCTGCCCCACGAAACCGCTCTCACTATGGTTGATTCCAAGCTTCTACACATGTGGGAAGCCAAACAGTCTCTTCTGAAACGGTGGAAGAGGCAACGGTACAACCAAAGACTAAGACTCAGAATTGCCAAATTAGACCTCCAGATCCATGACTACGCCACACAACTGGCCTGCCAGCAGTGGGGCCAGGTATGTGAAAGAATGCATGACAACCTCGATAACAAGCGCACATGGCAACTCTTGCGACACTTATTAGACCCCACCACATCGCGCACAAACCACAACCACAGCACAAACAAACTGCTACATGCACACAAAAACAATCTCAACGGATTCTTCGACGACCTCCGCCATAAACATCTGCCGCTCGCTCAGAAGTATGACAGGCCAAAATATACTGGCGAACCCAACGAGCTACTTAGCGCCGCTATCACGGAAGCAGAGGTTGGCCATGCCCTCAACACCTTGCACACAATGTCAGCACCAGGCCCCGACCTTATTAACAATAAAATACTCCGCAATCTAGACGACAGTTCTGTCACAGCCATCACGGCGTACTTCAATCACTGCTTTAACACTGGCACCCTCCCTAGTTCGTGAACAGATGCCAGGGTAATTTTTATCCCAAAGCCAAACAAACCAGTCAACACTTCTAATCCAAGGCCTAATCACTAACCTCTCGTCTAGGTAGGACACTCGAACACGTCATCCTCAACCGACTCAGTAAATACATGGAAGACAACAATCTTTATCCATCAGAAATGGTAGGTATTCCAAAATCTCTCACATGCCAAGATATCATGCTTCGAATGAAGCATGACATAATTACACCCAACAGCAGTCTAGATACGCAAGCAATTCTCAGTCTGGACCTCCACGGAGCCTTCATTAACGTTTCACATTCCGCCATCCTCCGAGAGCTCATTCTCATTGGGTTTGGCGGAAAGACGTATGACTACATATGTAACCTTCTTATCCAACCGTACCGCAACGATACACATAGGCAGAGAGCAATCCCTTTCGTGCGCTTTAGATAGCTACGGCACGCCCCAGGGCTCAGTGCTGTCCCCTTTTCTTTTTAATTTTTCTATGATGCCGCTGGCGCAAGCATGCGGTCTATTCCTGATCTCAAGTTTTCACTCTACGCCGACGACATCAATCTTTTGACGACTGGCGGCTCCGATGGAGAGATTCAAGACACTCTACAGGCCGCAGCTCACGCCATCGTGGCTCATGCCGGGGCTATGAATCTCAAATGCTCCCCTAAAAATCCCAGCTACTTCTTCTCCCATCCCTCCGGGGGGCCGGAAAACACATGTCTAGTATACAGGTCATCATAAACCACATCCCATTTACTAGAGTGTACAGGCTCCGGGTGCTCGGTTTACACATTCAAAGCAACCGGCTCAACACATATACACTCCACATACACTCCACATACACTCCACACCACAGTCGATCACACCCTGCGCCATCTAGGGCGAGTCTTCAATAAACATGGCGGACTAAAGGAGGCCGAACTTTACCGCTTGATCCAGGCCTTCGTTATCAGTAAGATTACATTTGCAACACCATCTCTACGTTTCCTTAAATCAGAATCAGATAAGATCGACACTCTTTTACGCAAAATATATAAATTCGCTCCGGGGGTCCCCATACGTACCTCCAATGAAAGGCTAATGCTTACTGGAACTTTCAACACACTTACTCAACTCACAGAAGCCCACCTCACATCCCAATATAGCATACTTTCTAACACCGCAACAGGTCGCCACATTCTACAAACTCTTTCGATCGCTCCAGTACCCATCATCAAGACTAAATGCACCATTCCACATCACATACACGAGAACCTCTGCATCCCCCACTTCCTAAAAACATGCACCCTGTGCACCCCAAACAGCGCAGGAGGCAGCGAGCAAAGGTTCTCCAAAAACAATTCTCCACCTCAAAAGACGTGCTCTATGTTGATGCCGCCGAATATGACAATCATTACACAATATAAGCAATTAACTCTCACGTCCAGGTCGCTGCGGCCGCCTCCATTCTTGGCCCTTCCTCGGAGGAGGCGGAGGAAGCGGCCATAGCCCTGGCACTCACAATCCCAAATTCATTAGTTATCGTTAGCGACTCCAAAGCAGTCATACATAACTTCGGAGCGGGTAGGGTCTCTAAGCCAGCCCTTTCTCTCCTCTTGGCCCATCCTTTCCATGAAACTGTGGCATTAATCTGCTCTCCCGCACATGCGGGCCTTGCCGGAAACAAGGCGGCTTATGCCAGTGCCCGAGCATTTACAGTCCGGGCTCAGGCATCAGATGTGTCGGACCTCGCCATGGGGGAGGCGCCGTTTACGGCGCGGGATCGCCTTATGACCTACCACGACATCTGCACACACTACCGATTAGACCGTTTAACCTTTGCGCCACTCATGGGCAAATCTCCGCGTAGGTGTAAAGTTCTGTGGCGACAGCTGCAGACTCGCACCTTTACGTCCACTTAGCTCCTCCACCGCATACATCCGGCCATTTACCTTTCTCCCTCTTGTATATTATGTGTCTCTCTCAAAGCAGACTTAAACCACATTATGTGGGGGTGCCCTAAGCACCCCCTTCCCCCTTTCCTCAAGCAATTATTATCTAGTGAAGAACAGTGGGAGGCTGCCATGCGCAGCTCGAGGCCCGATCTTCAGGAGGCCATCCTGGAGTGGGCTGAGAGGATAAAGGAGGCCTACTTGAAGTAGTTCCTCCCCCCGCCGTCTATTCCATTGCCCCCTTCCCTTTAAAGAGGTATAAATAAAGTTTTTCATCATCATCATCTCCATTTCAACTGTACAGAATATGCAGTTTATTCAACAAAGGGCCACAAACAGCTTTTTTTTTGCAATGACACGCATTTATTGCACTTTTTACCAACATACAGGCAAGGAAAAAAAAACTAAATCTTTCCACAACGAAATTTTTCTACAATTTATGGACCTGCTGCTGTGGCTATGGCATTCTGCTGCTAACACAAGCTAAGGGATTAAATTTGCAGCCGTGGCAGTCGTATTTTGATGAGAGTCATTGGTTAAAAAAAGCCCTCGCACTTAGACTTAGTTGATCATCATTTATTGAACCCTTAAACTTCCGAAGGCTATTGCATAAGGGGGGCATGCATATGCGAAATCTAACAAGCAATACTAACACCAACCGGAAGCAAAGTGCAACACTATAAAATAAACATTTTTCCGTTATTTGGATTGTGGACAACATTCATTGCCTCAATATGTATTGTTCAACAACAATGCACAAACAAGCATGGCGAGGCATAGTAAATACTCTATCAGGTAGCTTTTTCTACGGATGTATAAATGTCAAAGGGCATGAATTCTCATGCTACATCGTGTACACAGGAGGGGAGAAAAACTTTTGAAAGTTATCCCTTCTGGCAGATATGAGTGGGGGCTAACCAGCAGAATCTTTATTAGAGGTCATTGTGTAATACTGCTCCTGAAAGAATGAAGAGAGTCAAGAGGCTTTTAATACAGTACCGCATACTACTCTAACAGGAGGAACGATGAGCAAGAAACTTTATGGTAGAACACTCAAGTACATGCGTATCTTTTTGAAAGACAGAAAGCTCTAGGTGTGAGTTGGAGGCACATTTGGCCTACCCATACCAAAAACACAAGCACATTACGAGAAGTACTACAGTATATGGGAAAGCTATCTTATACAGAACTCAAGGATGATTCAACAAGCTCTTGACAACATGCCTGAGTATCTTAACCTGTTTGGCATCGAGCTTTCTGATATGTCAGCTTATATCTACGTTGGAAATAAGAGAAGAATCAAGGATTACCCCAGATCGCAAGTTGGGCGTCACACAGCTGGACCAACATACCCGTTAGTCAACATCTCCGAATCCTCAGCTAGTGTCGCAAAGCCTCGCACCAGTCGCAAAGCATCGCATGATCACCGAATACTGCGCTCGACCCTCCGCCAGAGCCCTTACCAAGTATCGACGCGAGAACGGGATACTATAAGACAAGTCGACGGAATACGGGCGCGACGACATCATCCAGCCGTCGAAAAGCCCGTGGGCATAACCTGTTGTCTCAATCAAGAAAAATGACGGAACCTTACATTTCTGCGTCGATTATCGTTGACTGAGCAAGACCACAAAGAATGATGTATGCCCCGTACCAAGGATAGACGACGCATTGGATCGGCTCCTCAACGCTAGATACTTCTCGTCGATGGATCTCAAGTCTGGCTGCTGGCAAATAGAAGTCGACGAGAGAGATTGCGAAAAGACCGCCTTCATCACGCCAGACGGCGTCAACGAGTTCAAGGTCATGCCATTCGGACTGTGCTAGGCGCCTGCAACGTTCCAGCGCGTCATGCAAACGTTGTTATTTCATTTATTTATTTATTTATTTATTTAGTACCGACAGCGCCCATTACGCATTACAGCGGTGAGGGGGGGTACAGATGAAAAAAAACAAGCATAAGAATTCCAGGTTTGCATAAATTCGTGTAAGTGAACAACACATTATTATACGCCGACAGAAGAGCACACAGCCAAGTTGCATGCAGCCACGTCGGACACAGGCACGTTGCAGATGTCACATGTCACATGTGAAAAAGAAAAAAAGTACATACAGCACAATGATTACCAGGACTCATAATGAAAACGCAAAAAAGAAACAGAGCGTATAATAAGTCGCAGAATAAAAGAATGCGGTGATTAAGTTACAGTGCGAGAAGGTGAAAAAAGAGGCACTAAAAGAAAATATTATTTGCAACTGGGATTCTTTATAGGCCATCATGACTGCTAGACGTACACGCGATATTTATCAAGCCTTAGGGATCAGAATATTCTATGGCTTTTAATGCAGAAAAGAACTTATTAGGACAAGAAGTTCCTACAACTGAGGAAGGAAGTCGGTTCCACTGACTGATGGTTCTTGGGAAAAGAGCTGCTAAAGGCCGATGTATTAAGTTTGTATTCTCTTATCTTGTGTTCATGATCTTTGCGTGCTGATGTGTAGTGAGGCTGGTTTATGTACATGTCGCGCGGAATTCGAGTATGAGAGTGATATATGCTGTGTAAAAGCTTCAGTCGAAACAACGCTCTTCGGTGCTGGAGAGATTGCCAGTTTAGCATTGCCTTAGATTTAGTTGCACTAAACAACCTGTCATACATTACTATATCTAGTACATATCTTGCCGCCATGAACTGAACTTCTAGTCTTTCTTTGTTAGTTACTGATGAAGGGTCCCACACAGACCATGCGTATTCGAGCGCAGATCTTACATATGATTTATATCGTAACTCCCGGGTTTGTTGTGGAAACGCACATGTATTTCGTCGTAAAAGTCTCAAGCTCCGACGAGCTTTGCCTACGGTATAATCCACACGCCGATTCCATGATACAAAGGGGCAAAAGTAAACGCCTAGGTATTTATATTCACACACCATTTTTACTGGAGACCAGTTTTTCGTGTATTCAAATTTTCCGGGATTTTTTTTTCTGGGGAACCTCATACACAACGTTTTCACGAGATTCAGTTTCATTTCCCATCGCTCACACCACTCGTATATGGCATATAAGTCGTTTTGAATTACGAAGCAGTCCCTTTCAGATATTACTTTACGGTGTAATATACAGTCATTTGCAAATAACCAAATATGGGACTGTAGGTTTTCATTAATGTCATTGATATAAAGTAGGAAGCGAAGGGGCCCCAGAACTGATCCCTGAGGTACCTCTGACATAACATTAGTTATTGCAGATTGTTCGCCGTTTACGACTACATATTGTCGCCTCTCGCGTAAATATTCGACGATCCACGCAATAACTTGGGGATTAATATTAAAACTGGCTAGTTTTTTGAGTAACAGGTAATGTGAAACGGTGTCAAACGCTTTTTGAAAGTCAAGAAAAATACAGTCAACCGATAATTTGTCGTCCAGGGCTGCCGCTAAGACATGTGTGAACTCTACTAGCTGTGTGACGCATAATAATGTTCATCTAAATCCATGCTGATTTGAGGTAAATAAAGAATTATTATCTATATGTTTGACTACTGCAGTATATAAAACATGCTCTAGAACTTTACTGCACACAGAAGTTAGTGAATTGGGACGGTAGTTATTACTAACGTTGCGCGGGCCAGTTCTATGTATAGGTGCAACCGATGCCATTTTCCAATCAGCCGGAAGTGAACTGTGTTCGAAGGACTTCTCAAAAATAATTTTCAAGTACGTTGACACTATATGAGAGCAAGACTTCAACATAAAATTGGGTAAACAGTCAGGGCCCACAGCTTTTGCACAATTTAAATCACGAAGCATAATTCAATGCCCCAAGCTTCGATTACTATTTTAGCCATGGGTGCGGATTCGTGTTTGAACAATTTAAGATCTCTCCGAGGATCTATTGGGGCAGAGGACACTGATGTAAAATAAAGATTCAACAACTTGGCCTTTTCTATGGCGTCGAAAATTGTAACATCGCCATCGGTCAAAGCGGGGATAGAAATGTTGTCTTTTTTATTTCGTTTTATATGCTTCCAAATTTCCTTCGAACTTTGCTTTATTTTACTTTTAATTGTTTCAAAGTAGGTAGATTTTGTTTTTACTGTAGCATTGTTCACTTCCCGCGTTGCTAGTTTTAGTTTACATAAGTTCTCTTTAGAAGGGTATTGTTCGAATGAACGGTAAATTATTTGCCTACTCTTCACTAAAACCCCCAGTTCTTTAGTGTACCATGGCCTACTTTGATTACGCCTTCTAGTCAATACCCACGACAGAACAAACCGGTTGCGCAGTTCAAAGATTCTTTCTTTAAATAGAACCCTTAGGTTTTCTACAGAATACTCATCCGCAAGTGTTTCGAACACAACGAAATACGCTTCCAGTGAAGTATTGGTTGCTTGGAAATCAGCCTTGGCGCAATTGTACACGCACTGACCCTTCTCATTGTAAACGCTTACATGTTTCATATTTATTCCGCATAGCACGACGTCATGATCACTTATCCCTGGGAATATTTCAGTGTTCTGGACCATTTCTGGCATATATGTGAAAAAAAGATCTAGGACGTGACTTCCTCGCGTAGGTTTCAGCAGTTTGTCTTAATGAAAAGAGGTCCATAAAATCGGCAATTTCAGATTTGAAGCTAGAGGAGCTTCCAGAGGCAACAGCAACTTGTCATGTTTCTTCGGCTCGAGCAATGACATGGCGGCTATACTGAAACGCGGCATCCCTAGAGTGGTAGGCAGTATTGTATTAAAAGGCAATACTGTATCCCAGCCGTACAAATAATAAAATGGCGAGTAACCTATAGTGCCGTAGCGTGATGAATTGTACGCGAATGGGACAAAAGTGAGAGCAGTATCCGAATCACGATGGTTTTCAGAAACACACATGAGAGCTTGTCCGTTATTGTTCGAATAAGTCGCTCCGTGAGATCGCTCGTCTTAGGGTGGTATGCTGTAAGAAGTTTGTGTTTGGTAGAAAAGGAGCGGAGCAAGTCGGCCCCAACTGTAAAGAGGAAGGAGAGAGCCCTGTCGGTAAGAAGTTGATGAGGAGTGCTGGGTGAACAGTGATGTGCAACAGCAAGTAGGCTACGTCTGTTGGAAGGGCTCTGGAGAACGCGAACCAAGTTGTGAAATCTGTTGCGATGGCAATCCATTTGTTGCATCAGTCAGATGTGGGGAAAGGTACCAAGAGGTCTACACCAACGCGATAGAAGGGTTCGGTAGGAATGCCAAGAGGTACCAGTAAACCAGCAGTGAGAACAGATGGCTTCTTCTGTAGTTGACATAAATCACAAGAAGCGACGTAGCGGCGGACAGATTGGTACAGACCAGGCCGAAAGAATCGTTGCCGGACACGGTCGTACGTACTGATTCCACGAGGTGAAGAAAAGTTGGTAGATCGTACAGCTTGGACAGAACAGTGATGCGAAGATGCCTGAGAATGACCAGCACTATCTCAGATCCACTTGGGTACATGCTGCACCGATATAAAGTGCCGTCCTGGAATAGGAACATGCCAAGAGAAGGATCACATGATATAGATGTGAGCTTGCCCGTGATACCACGTATACTGGATCTCAGCGCTGTTCCGTAGCGAGATCATCGAAGCACATAGCGAAAATACAGAAACAGAAGCATAGGTCGCAGGAACATCAGGAGCATCGTCTGGGTGGTAGTACAAGCAGTTGGCATCTTCGTGTAAACTCGTACAAGCAACTGTGTATGAGCATTCCTGTAGGCGTAGCGCCCAGTGACCTAGGCGGCCGGTAGGGTCTTTGAGGGACGAAAGCCAGCAGAGCGTGTCGTGGTCTGTGGTGAATGTACACGGCCTCCTATATAGGTGACGGTGAGATTTCGCCACTGCCTAGAGAAGTGCAAGGCACTCACGTTCCGTAATGAAATAATTCCTCTCATCTGGAGAAAGCAGACTGCTGGCGTAGGCAATGACGCGGTCGTGGCGTCGTTAACGTTGGCAAAAAAAATGACACCGATTCCATGACCTTTGGCATCAGTGCGGACTTTTGTTGGAGCAGTCTGGTCGAAGTCCCCAATAAGGAATGGAGATGTTAGGAGAGCGATAGACTTCGAGAAGGCAATTGCTTGTTCAGGTACCCAAGAAAATGAAACGTCTGCCTTGAGAACAGCAGAGGGCGATGACCTCCGCAAAATTGTGCGTGAGGCGGCGGAAGTACGAGCACAGGCCCACGAAGCTCCGGACATATTTAGCACATGTTGGCACGGGAAACTTCTGTACGGCACGAGCTTTGCCCGCGTTTCGGCGCACAACACATAAATCAACAAGATGACCGAGGATAGTAACTTGGCAGCGTCCGAAGTGACTTTAGACAAATTAATTTAAAGGCCAGCATTGCGAAAAGCAGAAAAAACGAACGAGAGGCACTCCTGGTGCGTGGCAAATGTAGGAGCAAAAACGACGGCGTCATCTAAACAGCAAATACAAATGGATTACTTGAGGTCATGAAGGAGTGTGTTCATCTTGCGTTCAAAAGTACATGGAGAAATACATAAGCCGAAGGGTATAAATTTGAACTGGTATAAGCCATCGGTTGTTACAAAAGACGTTTTCTCGCAGTCCATATTGTCGACGGCAGTCTGCCAGTAACTGAAACCATCGTCGATGGAAGAAAAGTACTTTGCACCGTGGAGGCAGTCGAGGGCGTCAGCAAGACGCGGTAGAGGATAAACGTCTTTCTTGGTGCTCGTGTTGAGGTGCCCATATTCCACGAAGAAGCACCAGCTGGCGTCCTTTTTAAGTACAACGACAAAGGACGCCCAATGACTGGATGATGTTTCAATGATTCCCCGAGAGCAAATCTTCTCGACCTCCGTTTCAATTGTCGTTCGTGCAAGGACAGACGGTATGGCCGCCCCTGAATAGGGTGTGCGTCACCGGTGTCAATATGGCGTGTCGTGAGGGAGGTCTGGCCTGAAGAGCGACCTAGGTCAATAAATGTCATTCAACGCGTAGAGCAGTTGCCTTAACTAGTTGGCGTCGTGAGGCGGAAGCTCGGGAGCAATTACATTTGTTAGCTGAGGAAGGACAGCCGGCAAAGAATAGTCAACGGGAGAAGACGTAATATATGCTGTCAAGGCGGAAAACAGGCAAACTTGGGAGGAAGATAGCATACCTAAGGCTGTGCCTTGTGGTAGGACGTTGTCAATGATTCCGAAGTTCCCGAGATGAAAGCTGGTAGAGTTGTTGGTGATACCGACGACAGTTTGTGGAAGAGCAACGTGATGAGCAAGGAAGACTTCCACGAGAGGAGGCACAACACTGTCACCATCAGGCATAGGTGGAGCTGTATAAAGCAGGACGCTAGTCATGGCTTGTGGGGCGAGTCGAATGTGCTCAGCGAAGCAGATCCTGCTGGGAACTTCCTCAGTAGGGTCAGGACAAAGTAAATCAAGTGAAACAAGTCCAGCGGAGCCGTTGATAAGGGCAGTAAACAGTAAACAAAACAGATGTTCGGTGGCCACAGAAACCAAAGAGAGCGGCCCACATTCCTATTGTGGCCAGTGCTCTTCCGCTAGCGACTCGCACAAGACAGGACGTCGCCGGTGTCGGGACTTAAATGAGCCGTCTACGAAGCTGGTCGCTCATCAGATAGATGTACGCGCCTGTATCAAGCAGAGCAGCGACAGGGACACCATCTACGTCACATCAAGTAAATTCCTTTCCGTTGGTGAGGTCAGTAGAGCAATTGCGATCCCGGTCGTTCTAGTAGCTTCACCTCTCGAAGCTGCACCTGTCAGTTTCCCGCAGAGTGCAGGTACATGGGGGACGGAGAACGGCAAATAGGGGATGAGCGACACAGGGTTCGTTGTGTGAGGGTGAACGACTCTGCAGTGTAGATGAGGGCGTCTGCGTAGAGTTGTATGGCTCTGTTGAATCTTGCAGCGATAGACAAGTACCTGCCTAGTGGCGGTAAGGTGGGAGCGCAGACTGATATTGGCATGACGTTCATGTACTGCGGCAGTGGCGGGAAATGTGGCCAACGTGCCGACACTTGATACATATCGGCCGGTCATCGTATGTTCGCCATTCCGCTGGGTTACGACAAGGCCGACAGGGGTACTGGCCTCACGCAGAAAAGATTGTAGGAAAATGTAGGTGTCCCCTCGGTTGACGGAATAGGCAGACTGAATTCCAATGTTCCCCAATTCGTCACGCACAACAGACTGCACAAGGGAAACGGTCGGTCGAGAATAGTTCGAAGAGGTCTGGAAGCCAACCGGTGCGCGTCTCCAATCTTCCAGCGAACGATACGGGCGAGGCTCTCAGGCGTGACCTGAGAGCCTCGCCCGCCAAGTAAAAATATGGGGACATATTTACGCCAAGTAAAAATATGTCTACGCCAAGTAAAAATATGGGGACATCCTACACTAACTACGCTCGTGTAGCCAGTGTAGATAAAGAAATAGCCCTGTTGACTTCAAGAAGCGCCAAATTGAAACTATAAGGCGATTAATTAGAGCTGATGTTGGAACTGTAATTGCAGAGCAAATGTGATTCACTCTGCACGCTATAGCTTCTTGAGAGGCAGCAGGGTGGGAGAGGGAGTGTATATGCGTGTGCACGTCTTGAGTGTGCATGCGCGTGTACTTGAGTTTGTGTGTTCGCGCGTACATGTGTCTTCGTATTCGAATTTGCGTGCGCACGAGCGCGTTTATGCATCTGCGAGCATACGCGCGTTTCTGTATACGTGCATTTTCGTGTGCGTGCGCGCGTGCGCGCATTCTTCTGCGTGTGTACATGCGTGGGCGCGTGACAGTATGCATGGATGCAAAAGCGCCTGTTATCTGTGCGTCTGTAGGAGTGAGAGAGAGAAAGTGGGCAATGTCTGGTTGTGTGTACATGTGTGTGTGAGTGAGCGAGCATTTCCTCTTGCTTGCACCTACTCTCGAATACGAATGAGTAATATACTTTATAATTAGGGGGTTCTTACGTGTCAAAATCGCAATCTGATTATGAGGCCCGCCGTAATGGCGGACTGCGGAATAATTTCGACCACCTGGGGCTCTTTAACTTGCACCTAACTCTAAGTACACAGGCGTTATCGCATTCCGCCCCAAACGAAATACGGCCGCCGTGGCCGGGATTTAATCTCACGACCTCGTGCTTAGCAGCTCAACACCACAGGCACTAAGCAAGCCCGGCGCGGATATAGAGTTTACTTGAACCTTATTTGCATCTACAGAGACAATAACTAATGCCACTGCCTTTATATAATTATCCCTTTCTGGAAGCGAAGCCGACGCAAAAAGAAAAACATATATTAGGAGCCATTCCACTCTGTGAAGAGTGATGACCAGCTTAGCTGTAGCACATCACACAGGATTAGACAAGGCGACATGTATTTATTTTCATGATTCCGCAATGGTAGCGACAATAGCCTTGTGATTACTGTGATATATACGGGTCGGTCTGGTTACAACCTTAGACATAATCTTGGCCAAAGTAGAGTCTATAAATGACTGTTGTTACTTAATTGAGTTGCTTGGATTGGTACAGCACCACTAACCAAATTCTTCTTGCAGAAACTCAGTGAACCATTTCTTTTCCGGTTTCGAAATGCCCACATTGAAGTCCCCAATGGTGATCACAATGGTCAGTGGTCATCGCGGCTAACCAATGCAAAGTACGCGGTCATGAACTTCTAGATATTACTCTTGGGTGAGCGTGAATGTATATAGACAGTGGATATCATAATTCCGTCTTTCGTTTGTATGGCACAGACAACCCCACAATCGGTGCCCCTGTCCTCTTACGAGTCAAGGTTGTCAGTCTGTACATACATTTCCTCCTCCGTATATATGGCAATGCCTTCTGCTCGTGAGTCCATGTGCTGCTCACAAACTATTCCAGCTTCCCCGTCGACTTGAAACAATGCATCTTTACTTATTTCTTCTTCTTCTTCTTCTTCTTCTTCTTCTTATTATTATTATTATTATTATTATTATTATTATTATTATTATTATTATTATTATTATTATTATTATTATTATTATTATTAAACATTACTATTTTGGGTGCAGCACTTCAAGCCGGCTTCACATCCGCCGCATGACGACCCGATACTCCACAACCTCCGGGAGCGGCCGACATTTGTGCTCACTTACTCGACGAATGCATTTCGGAGCAGAGGTACACATCTTCCTTGTGAAAGCGCCTGTGCAGTCAGTATTGCCGCCCTGTAGTTTGTTTCAACGGCGCCATCACCATCGGCACTGTCCCGCGAGGAGGTGCTAGCGGTTCGCGTTCGTTATCTTCTTTGCGTCGGCGGCAGCCCGTTCTCTTGACGGTGATTACGCGCTAAATGTGCACCAATATTGAGTCGTGCATACCTTCTGCGACCAAGCAAGCTTTGGGCGGCGCACGTTCGCTGCTGTAGTGGATTCAAAACATTAAACCGCATACTTTTGAAAAAAAAAACGTAAATAGGTACCGACAGCGGACTAGCCGCAAGGAACATGCTCACGCAGCGATGCCATTGATGGCAATATCCCAAAAGGTTGGGCTCGGTCAGGTCGCCCATAAAGAAGTTCTTTTTCAGCATCAGATACGCCTTGAATGAGCTTATCTGCCAAACATTTGTGCAAAACAGAAGGATGTTTAATATTTATTCGCTCAGGTAGATAACCTCGAGGACTGGCTCCAAACTACTCATTTCCGTTAGCCGCCTAAGATCAACTATTGAACATTTAATTATCGCAGCTTCGTTTATTACGCAAACAGCTGCTCAAGTTACTCTCTATCTACAGGTTACTACTTTGAACACTCGAATGATAACACTAATGTCCGCAAGATTTGCATTGCTCTACTAAAGTTTGGCGCCGTTAACAAATAAATGCCTGGATATTCATGGTGCAGTACGCTTCTCATAAACCAGGTGCGAATGCTTGGACGGGATTCCTTGGCGCAATTCTAGTTCATAAACTCAAGCACATGTGCGCAACAGTACACTTTTGCCTTTACAACGGACTTTCCTACGTTATGCAAGAAGCACTTCAGCGCTACCGTATGTCACACAAGGTGTGCGAGAACATTGTGCGCGCTGCCGATTACATATATGAGCGTTGGTGGCATCAGGCTCGGTTTCCTGGTGTCATTAAGAATAAAAAGAGCTGCCTGGCCGAAAGCAATGGACAATTTTTAATACATTGTATCAAATGGAGTAGTTGGCACGTGTATGTTGAACAAAAAGTACTGAAGGTGTTGGGATGGGTGCTTTGCGGAATATATTTTAACTGTGTATTATTGACACAAAGAAAAAATACCGCGTTTTTTTAGAAATAATGCTGATATACGTATACAGTGAAGTGAAATATGATTTCTGACCTAGTGTCCGTGTTGGAAGCAGCCCCAAACCGCACGGTTACATTGGCACATAAAATATTGGTTTGTTAAGGCAAATGTCTGACTTGGCTCGTAGCAATGGCTCATACCCGAAAAAAGCGGCGTCTAGTCTAGTGATAAAAAGTAGAAGAGTGATACAAGAAAAGCAGATGAATGGTACAAAAAATACGAGCTGCAATGGCTCATTCCCGAAAGAAATGACATAATCAGGGATGGCTAAACCCCCGTAAGCAAGCAAAGATGCAATGGCTGAATATGAATGAAGAGATAAGAGAAAGAAAGAACGAAGGAAAGAAAGGAGGAACAAACGAACGAAACAGAGAACAAAGAAAGAAACAAAAAAGAAAGTAAAAAAAATCATTAGCCATTCCATTCTGTGAAGGTGGTTGGCCAGTGAGGCTGTTTAGCACATGACACGGAGTTGACACATAATTTTGAGCAAAGGTACGAACTCATTTATTGTCTTCATGGGTCTTCATTATTTCACTCGCAATTGCGATCACATTCTTTGATAATGTCAAATCAATGCACTTACGCCGCTGGGTGGTCGGTTGGGCCCGGTTGGTGTAGCATAACAAGGGTTATGTCGGCAACACGGAACGCGTAAACCGCTCCGTTTTCGGTACCGACACATACACATTGAAGCCACCGACAACGACAACAGAGGTAGTGTCATCGCAGCTAATTCACGCAAAGTGAGTAGCCATGAACATTACGGGACTAGGAGTCATTGCATTTTTTGGTTGCTTATGGGGGTATGAGCATTGATGATGAAGTTTTTCGACATGCTATTTTGTATGCTGTATACGTGATTAGAAAGAATTTAAGCACTGTTCGCTCCATTTTCTTGAGTGCTTGTAGCCTATGCCTTACGGGGCTATGGGGCATTGCACTTGTAACTTGCTTACGGAAGCATGAATGCTTACGGAGGTATGAGCCATTAATGAAGATAGTTTTTGTTCGCGGAGAACAAAAATGCACGGAACTCTAGTCAAATACAGCTTCACTCTTAAATCGAAACAGTGCGCGCCGCTATCGTTGTGCTTTGAGCGTTACATATTTTTCAATGGACAAGTGCACAAAATATGGAGTTAGATTCGCGACTCGCAATTTTGGAACTATCTTTGTTCTTCACTTCTACGTGACAGTAAAGACATGCTACATTTTCGTTCAGGGAATACTGGTAAATACACCATAGACTTTTGCTCCGCTTGCGCTTACTCTTCTAACATATTCTCTATCTCTACTTCTTGTGGGGTTCTCTCACACCCGTACTTTTGGGACAAAGGAACGACAACACAGTAGTGCAAGCAATCACAAGGGCATTTATTACACCTTTCATAGATCAATGCCCGCTAGCCGAGTTGCTATCCACCAAACATGCCGATGGGCGCTTGACAAATCTAGAAGTCCGACTCACCGCGACCGGATAGCGAGCGAATATGTTCGCCCCATGCTGGATCCCATCGCCTGGTAGTTCGCGCGTACGGTCACGCGAACGGTGGCGCGTTCCAAGGCGGCCACGCGAGACGGTCTCGCAGAAGCATGGACGCGCGGCACGGCACGTCCGGCACGGCACGTCCGTACTGCTTGCTGTCCCGAACCCAAGAGAGCAAGCGCCTTGTCTTTCGGTGCCCAAGTAACCCCGCCTGTCGGTGGCGTTAGCAGCGCAACACTCGCGCCATCTCTCGTACTGCGCCTCAACCACTCCTACCGCCACGGGCATCAGGCCACGCCGCGAAGCCGGATTACAGGAGACGCGCTCTGCGGGAAAAACATATCAGGGGACGAGCGAGAGTCGCGCATCCCCACATCCCCCCAACCTTAAATCACTACATATTCCAGCGAAACATGTCACACGGTCTAACATCGACGCCTGCTTCGCGAACAAGGTAATCCATGCAACAGCGGCCGCGCTGAGGAAATCTCCACACGCTGTCCATAGCATGCGAGCCGACATTGTCCTTGGGTACACCGCTGGCGTCCGCCGGTCACAGCAGCAGCTTTGCAGATTTGACGGCACGATTCCAGGCCAGGACTCCGGAAACGACGACGCAGTAGTGGGTACGAGCAAGCGTCGCTCGCGCCGACGTGCCCTGCTGGCAAGAGCCGCCGTAGCTGTCGGTGACCGCCGGCTCTTTTCTCCGCCGCCGAGGGTTGCGAGCTGGATACAGGAGGCCGCCGAAGTCGCTGCGCCGAACTGGCCACAGCATCACCGTTGCCCGGTGGCTCGATCGTAGTCCGGGGCAGCAGCGCAGACGATGTGCAGGTGACGGCGAACCAGGGGTGACTCCAATCACGCTGCGTACACTCCACACACGGCAAACACTAAAGTAGTGCAAGGGAGAGGAATTCTGCATGCGCATCGCCCACGTGGTACGATGTTCAACTCGGCTAGCAAAAGATCGGGCAGCTACTCAGATGCTAAGTTCACGTGAACGAAGCTCGCTTCCTTGAGTTGAACGAGTAATTTCAATTCGTGCGAGGCTAAATAAAATGAGGGAAGCAAATTGCAACACCTCAAAGCCACGGCCCACCAGGTTGTGTCTCTCCACGTGCGACAGGCAGCTTCGTAAAGCCTTAGGCCTAAAGCGTCGCTACACTGACAACAATCGGCATCTAAAAACAACACCCAAAATGAGCGCAAAACAGGATGCCGCGAGGAGACGTCACCTCTGTGAGGGGGTGCTACTCCGCTCGGTGCACACAGCATCCGAGTTGACCGCGCCCACCGTCCCAGACGGGGTCGGAGCGTCCGGTGCCAGGCCGCAATACCAGTGAGCCCGTAGTGGCACCCGTGGCCCGCTGCCACCCGGCTCCCAGAGCCGCGACTTCATCAGAGTCAAAGATATAGGAGAAGCTATTTACATGAGAAATTCGGACCACCCACGAGGCTTCCGTACTCACTCGCTTCAGGCTTGGCAATGCTCCGCGGGCGCTGAGCCTCGCTCTCCCAGGATGAAGACCACGTGGCTCTCGTACCGACGAATGTCATTAAAAAAACACTTGCGAAAAGGCCTAGCATGTTGACATGTTCAAACACACTACAGCCACCGTCGCCTCGTTCAAGAAAGCACGCCGTCAACGCTAGCAATCAAAATCCACGCTAGCCCTACGCTTCGGTTCAAACAAAGGTCTCGAACGAAGCAAAACTGTTAAAGCTATCGTCCGATGCCCCAAGAGCCCCACGTTGGGCGCCAGATGTGGGGTTCTCTCACATGCGTACTCTTCGGACAAAGGAACGACAACACAGTAGTGCAAACAATCACAAGGGCATTTATTGCACCTTTCATAGATCAATGCCTGCTAGCCGAGTTGCTATCCACAAAACATGCCGATGGGCGTGCGACAAATCTAGAAGTCTGACTCACCGCGAGCGGATAGCGAGCGAATATGTTCGCCCCATGCTGGATCCCAACGCCTGGTCCTTCGCGCGTACGGTCACGCGGACGGTGGCGCGTTCCAAGGCAGCCACGCGAGACGGTCTCGCAGAAGCATGGACGCACGGCCCGTCCGGCACGGCACGTCCGTACTGCTTGCTGTCCCGAACCCAAGAGAGCAAGCGCCTTGTCTTTCGGCGCCCAAGTAACCCCGCCTGTCCGCGGCGTTAGCAGCGCAGCACTCGCGCCATCTCTCGCACTGCGCCTCAACCACTCCGACCGCCGCGGGCACCAGGCCACGCCGCGAAGCCAGATTACAGGAGACGCGCTATGCGGGAAAAACATATCAGGGGACGCGCGAGAGTCGCGCATCCCCACAATCTCTACATCTACAATCTCTACATCTCTACATCTCTACAAAACCCTAGTTCGCTCAAAACTTCAATACGCATCTGCCATTTGGGATAACAATAAAGCATCACTAACCGTAAACCTTGAAGCAATTCAAAATTGAGCAGGCTCGCTTTATCCCATGTAACTATTCCCGCCATTCCAGTGTTACATGCATGAAAAAAAACCTGAATCCGCCAGATCTTTCATTACGCCGCAAATGCCCTTGTCTTTGCCTATTTCATAAGGTTTACCACTCTAACCACGTGCTCAAGAATCAACTAATCGCCCCACCTTTCTATACTTCATCCCGTTCTAACCACTTATATAAATTTGCAGTCCCATCCTCCCGAACGAACAAGTATCATGAATCTTTTTTACCCCGCACATGTGTCGATGGAACCACCTTCCTGCTTCCATCATTCATATCACAGATATATCTTCATTCAAAACAGCAGTCTACCACGCTATCGCTTAACGTTGTGTGCATACCATTGTCTGCATATTACATTGCTTTGTTATGTACCACTCCTTTCTCTAGTGGCTTAGGGCCTTGAAAATATGTATAATAAATAAATAAATAAATAAATAAATAAATAAATAAAACAATATTTTACAAATCACAACCTAATTTTTCTTCTAACAGATTGCAGAGCGGAACATGGATATTAGTAGGGTGTCTCAAGAGAAAAGTTTTTATTGCTTATTATTCAGGCTTCACCGGACGGAAGAAAAGGGAAATTCAACAAAAAATATCCTTAGTATATTTAAAAGTCTGCCCACTTTGAAACGATTCATTTGAGTTCCTGCTTTGCACGCTGATACTGACTGGAGGATAAACGAGGGAAAGATACAGTCTGCCGTCGTTTTCGAGAAGCACAGTTGGTCTTTGTGGCCTTGAGCATCTATTAGTACTTAGGACAAGTTCCCAAGACCTTTTTCCCAGAGCGCAGGCTGCCATCCAGGCGCCTAATACTGAGCTCCTGGAGTCGAGCGTGGAGCGTCAGGCGTTGAGCACCCAGCCTCCGTATATCTAACGAGACCTATAAACGACAAGATGGCTACTAATGCATTTTGATGAATTGGATATATTTGCCAGGAGACCCGAGACAGCACCTTGTCTTCTAACGTCTTAATATGCCTGCCGTTCCAGTACAGTAAACTCAGTTCTGAAGGGACGCGCATCCTAAAATGTGGTAGTGTTGCTTACGTTTAAGATACGTAACGTATCTCTCCTACGTATGTAAGCCGAGGTACGCTATCTAAAACTGCCGGTTCTGAATAGCGTTTTGTGAACCCATATTGTTAGTATTCCCACAATCGCAAGAGTCAAAAGTATGGCTTGTTCTCTAAGCTGTAAGTTGTCACGACAACGGAGTTGTGACAACTTACAACGACGTATCGGCAATGACGAAATAGTTGCCAAGAATGATATTCAGGAAGGACGGATGTTGAGTGGTGACTGCCAATCGTTTGCTTACCACATGACACATCTACACAGGAATTCAACTGGTTTCACCAACGCGCTCTTGTATTCTCTAGACCCTCGTTTGGGACTTCGCCTGCCATCACGACTCTTCTCTTTTTCTCTCTTGCTGTCCTTGGCCCCTTTTGCATTGTGCTAAGACGTGCTTCTCCAGCTACTCGCTACTCCATTTTCTTTATAAATGAATGAATGAATTAATAAATTAATTCATTAATTCATATATCGCTGCACAAAATACCGCCTCTTCATCTCCATAATCACCCTCTCTCTCACGTGGACTGTGTATATTTGTGGCAACGCGACGACAAACCTAGGCCTTAAGTTTAGCACAGAGAAATCGGGAATTATGATCTTTAATGAAAAGACGAATAATTACATGGTGTCAATTGAACATCAAGTCATACGCATAGTCAAACAATCTAAATACCTATGCGTATATACAGGGTGTCTTACGTAACTTGAGCCAAACATTAAAACTAAGAACGCAACAAAGCTGGACAGAACGAAGGTAGTGTTGTTTGCTGTCGTAAATATTTCTATTTCCGTTAAAGATCGTAATTCTCGATTTCTTTGTGCTAAACTTAAAGCCTAGTTTGTCGCTACATTGCCGCGAATATTCGCAAGTGTCTAAATCACATGCATTGTCGGCTAGTACCATACATCAGTCCGGGGACCATCTGTGGCGCGATTTGTCAATTACTTTTCCAAGATGAATCACACCCTAATTCACTGTTTTCCAGACACCCAGCGCCTTCACCCTCTCTCCCCCCTCCCCTCGCCCCGAGCGCAGTGCCACTTTGAAGGGATAGCGCATCCCGACAAGCTTGCAGAGGCCGGTTTTCACACCTCCCAGTTCTAGCCACCCTAAAGCAGTGACTTTAGCGTTGCGCTCCTAAGCCCGAGGGCGTGTGACGGAATGCGACCCGAGGCCCCCGTATTTCCACGGCGGTGAAATGCAAGAACGCTAGCGTGCTGTGCATTGTGTGGAAGATGAAAGAATACGTCCAAGTGGTCAAAATTATTCGGGAGCCCCCCACTACGATGTGCCTCATAATTATATCGTGGTTATTGCTCGTGCATCCGAAGGATTTATTATAATTCACCTTAGAAAATCAATATATTTGCCGCAAAGCACACATTGAAAAATTGTGATATTTTCCGTCCCAACCCAGATCTAATCGGACCCGCACTGCCCCATCTGGTACGAATTATGGAAAAAAATTATCCACTGCTTTCTCCCAAACAGTTGTTATTAAGGTAAATAGCATTATTTGCCTGTACTTCTGGCATTTCGAACCTATCCGTCCGTCCGTCGATCCGTCCGTCCGTCCGTCTGTCTGTCTGTCTGTCTGTCTGTCTGTCTGTCTGTCTGTCTGTCTGTCTGTCTGTCTGTCTGTCTGTCTGTCTGTCTGTCTGTCTGTCATCTTACGCCGACCCAGTGGCGGAAGTAGTCTACCTGCTTGGGCCACTAGGTATGTGCTCCTTTCATTCCTGATGACGCCAGGAAACCAAGCCTGGCGCCACGAATGCTCAGAAATCTATTAGGGAGAGCAAATAATGCTCCCACACCCATTTTGTGATGTACCGTGGTGCTGCTAAGGCGTGTTTTGTACAATGTAGGAGAATGCACTGTAAAGAAAGGGGTGTACGGTTGAGCACAGGCGTCCTAATTTCATCATAATGAATTGCGTCAAGAAAACCTGACCCGGGATTTGCACCTGCTTTATAAGAAACCTACTGCACTATCAATATACAGGCGGTGTTTTTAACGGCACCAAATTTTAAGAAATAGATCAATGTAAATCTTCCTGACATTACTGTTTTTATTCGAGTGTTCAGATGGTAACATCCGGATACGGAGCAAGTTGAGCAGTTGTGCGCGTAATTCACGAAGAAATGTTAATTATCTCTTCAAATTAATATCTTGGGTGGCTAAAGCAAATGAGTAGTTTGGGGCCTGTCTTCGAAATTGTTCGCTGGTTTATAGCATAAATGATTTGCTAGTAGAACGGTGTCATCTGCATATTGAAAGATTGTGCATCTTGAGACAGTGGACGCAAGTTCATTGATTAAAACGTGAAACAGTAGCAGGGCTTTGATAGACCGTTGAGGAATTCCAGCTTTAATATGGAAAACAGAGCTAGAGTGATTGCCTAACACTACTGTTTGCGAACTGTTGAATAGATAACTTTTAAGGATATCATGAAATGGTCCCCGGAAGCCCAATAAATGTAATTTGTTCAAGAGAATGTCGTGGTTAACTGTCTCAAAGGCTTCACTGATATCTAAGAATAATGCAAAGCTATGCTTATTTTGGTCGAACGCAGAAAAAATTTCACCAGAAAGGGATTCGAAAAGTAAGGTAGTACCGTTACCAGCGACAAAACCAAACTGATGAGAGGACAAAATCGAGAACTTGTTCATGAAGGAAAGCATTATTTCCACGAGAAACTTCTCTAACACTTGGGACAGTATAGGCAAAATAGATATGGGCCTATATTTTCCAATTACATCCTTTTTTTTCCTTTATGAAGCGTTTTGACTAAAGCAGTTTTTAGTTTTCAGGGATAAAAGAATCATCCAGAAATCGGTTAAGCAAAAAAAAAAAAAGAAAGAATGCCTGACAACGTCTCAAAGTTTCTTTGGAGCATGCGCGCTGAAAGCCCATCAAGATCGGGTGGGTTGTCCCGTTTGAAGTATAAAATGATCCTTCGTAAACCATGTTCCGACAACTTCGGCAGGAAGGCGGAGGTAGATACAGATTTTTGGAGCGTGCAATCCAACGCATGCCCTTGGGCTGCTCCGTCAGACGAACAAGCACAATGACGGTTAAATTTACTAGCCGTGGTTGCGGGGTCGTTCGAAGAAGAATCAATGGCAGGTCTCAAGCCTGCTTTAACTCGAAGGTGATTTATTAAAGACCAAGTCTTTGCCGGGTTTCTCAAGGATATATTAAATTGTTGTAAAAAGTGCTGCCGTTTTGCCGATCTAATAAGGCCGACTAGCCTGTTTCTAGCTGCTGCGTACTCAGCGCGAAGTGTTACATTTTGGGGGGAATGTTTCGAACGTTTCCACAACACATCTCTGTCCACTATAGCACGAATTACGTTAGAATTTATCCAGTTATAACTTTTTCGGCGTTTTCTTGTTACAGTTCCTTTTTTGCCAAGTTTTCAAATATTCGTACTTGTTGCCCAAAGCAGTCCTAGATATGTGCAGCCTTAGAGCTCATTAACGCAGACCAATCAAACGCCCTGATTAGGTCGTCCAGCTTACACTGGTCTGTTATAGGAATCTTGACAACGGTGTTAGGTGAGCCCTCTGCGCAAGCACGTGTTGCTATTGGGGCTGACGACGCAAAGCGGCAGACCACATAACAATGATCTTCCAAACGTCGTTTTATGACACATGCATCTACAGAATAATTTGAAGTACGAACCGAAATATGCTCTAAGCATGAACTGACTACATGCCCATTTACCAGGTCTTCGCTGGTTGAAATGTTTATAGTATTTTCAATCCCGTGAGAAAAAAATTATGGGGTTTTACGTGCCAAAACCACTTTCTGATTATGAGGCACGCCATAGTGGAGGACTCCGAAAATTTTGACTACCTGGGATTCTTTAACGTGCACCTAAATCTAAGTACACGGGTGTTTTCGCATTTCGCCCCCATCGAAATGCGGCCGCCGTGGCCAGGATTCGATCCCGCGACCTCGTGCTCAGCAGCCCAACACCACAGCCACTGAGCAACCACGGCGGGTCAAAAATCCCGTGGGAAGCTAAAAGAGATAAGTAGTCCGCTACCACACCTTTTGTGTGACAAATAGGGTTTATGTTGAAGTCTCCGATAGGCATATTTCATCCGCCGCGCTGAATCGTTGCAAGAAGGCTTCCAATTCTATTAAAAAGCGGCTGGCACTGTTTGATGACGGATGATAGAACGCGGATACAGATAGCAGGAACCACCCCTGAGCCACTTTGATAGCGAGACATTCCGCAAAAGTGAATGAAACATCAATGTGTGACACATCATACGCGTTTATGACGAAAATAGGAGTCCCTCTACCTCGCCAATGTGATCGTGTCACAAAGTGCGATTGATAACCGTGCAGAACAAACCTATCCAGGCCTGTTTCTGCGACGTAATTTCTGTAATTACAAACAAATCCACAAAACTGAGGGTTGAAGTGACAATCATTTTAAATTTGTCCCAGTATTTCCGTAAGCTTCTACTGTTAAGATGAATAATTATGAAGTCCCCTTTCAACTTGTGACTGCAGCTGTCACAGAATGACTGAATATCAGGAAGCTCTTTGCAGGTGCTTGCCATTATGTTAGACAATCTTTTCAACGTCTGCTAGCATGTTGATTCGAATCAAAGCAAAGGATTCATCTTGCTTTGCGAAACGTTTTCCGGTCTTAACCCAGTTGAACTTGTATTCCTTTTCTTCGGCTATTGTCCTTATTCGCCAAAACAACTCTCGATTTTGCTTGGTTAAATTTTCATTGAAAAATAGTTTTGGCAGCTTATTAGAATGAGAGAGCTTCCGGAACTTGCCACGAGGCTGGAACCGTCTTTCCTTAGCCGTAACAGACGTGAAGCGCACCAGGACTGCGGGAATCGAGTCGCGTTTTCTTTGTAAGCGATGAACGGCCCCTACATCTGATATGGTGAAATCCGCCAATCCCAGATTTTGAACGAGCTGCCCCAACGTCTTCTTCAAGTCTTCGTGATCTGCTTGAGGAAGGCCGTGAATTTCCAGATTAGCATTGCGGCTATATTGCTGCCTGTCATTTTGAACATCGTACAGACGCTCAAGCTGCTCTGCCTGCATTTGCACTGTAGAAGGTGGAGCGGCGATCTCGGATTCGTATTTTGCGTTTTGAGTCTTGCTTTCGTCTAGCTGGGTGATAACCGAGTTGTATTTATTCGATATAGATATCATCGCTTCCTTCAGATGGTCAACGGACTGAGTTAATTTCGAAAAATCTTCTTTGAGGCCTAGAAGTGTGTCCACTTTCTGAGTCGGTAGTGGTAAGCAGAGAACACTGTCTTTTATGTCCTTGAGCTAAGCCGCCAGTGACCCATTCGGGATCGCGTTTTCCACTACATGAGAAATATCGAAGAATAATTATAATAATTGTTGCCATCTTACAATCTACGTACATCAGAAGGCAGCCCCGTCAAGGCCAAGGAAGCGGCTTGCGTGACCTGGTCCGGCACGTCGGCATACAAAATAATAATGATAATGATGATGTTATTATTATTATCAACATCAAAACAAAAACACACAGAAACAAAAAGAAAGAAGAATCCGACTGCCAACTCCCACCGGAAGAGGCAAAAGGCTAGGCTATAGTTTTCAGAAAGCAGGGCGTATCTTGCACAACTACAAAGCACGCCTCTTTTCCTGCGTAATTATTACGACTAGCACTCTGAGCTGGTATTTCCGAAAATATCAACCCATCGCATACATATCGTTAAGTCGGACAGATACTTCATGAAAGTTAATCAGATATTGGAAACATTGTTCCTTACCTCGTAGTTTGGTGCCGCCAAGAAACTCAAATTGCGATTTTAGAGCCGCCGACGAGATGTATATATACACTGCACGGCAGGTGCTTACACAGCACAAAGGGCAGTGATCGCCGTCAGTTTTTTTCGATCAAGAGGCGGCTGTTATTGGCGACCAAGTTGCACGTTGTCGCGAAAATGCTCCGGAAAGCGGAGTAGCTACTCCTGGTGCACATAAAATGTGTTTAAGGGACCACCGTATATCGCACATTTTATGTGAAGACGTATCGAGCTATGGTGACGGCGAGTCATTTGGTTGTCCAGGAAGTGGGCCGTAAAGAGCTGCAATTGTATAGCCAGGATCGATCCGGCAACGCTCCGCACTGCGGGTGTGGCACGTGTGCCACGCTCACTTGCGAAACCGAGCCTATAACGGGGTTTCTAAAATTGACGCGTACGCAGTTTCTTCGTTTCGTGCTCAATCACGGTGTCTCGTATGACCGCCAATGCAGACAGCTTACCACATTGTGCGAGTGCGAGCCCTTCGCCATATAGGTCGTCATGGCTACAAAGGTATAAGGTTTCTTCTTTATGACAGCCGCTTCCTCTGCCGGATGCTATAAAGAACTCTGCCGCAAGCCGTCAAGAATTGCGGAGGGGGAACGTGCCGCAAGACAGCAAAATTAAAGTACTTTTTTTTTTTTTCTTCCTCTTCTTGGAAGCTTCGTACGTTCCCGCATTCGGGGTCAGCTCGCAATCTCTTATGTAGCTCTGATGAGGCAGAGCACAAAAAAATCGTTTAATGCCGAATTAAGAGAAACCGCGGCGTCGTTAGATGGGCGGGCTACCTCGTCCATACATCAGTACGCAGGCATCAACGAAATCGCTTCTGCACAAGGTGTATTCATATAGGATTTTTTTATTGAAGCGATATGAACCACGTTGCATGCCGCTGATTTACATGTTCTGCGATGTAAATTGTACGGTTGTGCAACAAAAACTTTATACGCCATTTTGTTAAGCATAGTGTAACAGTAATATTTCGAAAGAGTGCGGGCATAGGAACATTCGGTTCTTCTTAGGGTTGGAGGTGGCGCGATTATAGATGGCTGAAGAACAGCGGCTCATAAGCGGCCTATCTGAGGTAACAGGTGCAAGTCTGCTTGATGATGCCGGCACAGTAGCCTCCACGGCGCCCAATGCTGCGGCAGTGAAGGTGGCAGGCTCCCTGGTTTAATGGGCAGCCAAAGCCCCGGCCTGTAGGAGAGACAGAAATAGGGCTTTGCGTTTAGTTACTTCGGATGTGCTTATTAGATTAACAGAGCAGGTTTTTCTAGCGTAGCGCAGATTGGAAGAACAGGCGCACGCGTTTTTCGCCAGAGGCCTTACGCAAATTAAGGAATATGTGAAATGTCAAGCTGTTCTTCCATCGCAACATTTAATGTTAGGCTCACGCAGCTTCCAACAATTATGTGCCATATATTCTGCAACCGCCCGTTCGGCAAGGTGACGTTTCTTATGTTTATAATTTTGGGTCTAACGCCTTATTGTAGCGCTGGCGAGAAATAACGTTAACACAGTTTCCATAATTTAAGCGTTCGCATGGAAGGCCGGATTTTGTTAATTATACACTGGGCTCATAGTGCAGTATGACTCCTAGCATTGTACTTCAAAAGATTCAACTAAGGGAACGTCAAGGGACTAAGTAGTGCAAATGCGTTAACTACAGCGATTTTAAGGTCAGTACAGTTCAACTCCGCCGTTGGACAAAAGAGGCAACAAAGTGGACGTCCTGGCGGTAGTAAAATCTTGCATGGTAGCATTACTAGCTAGTAGTTTTTTCAGTAAGACAAAGTAGACAATGTAGTTGTTACTTATCTAGAGCGCTGCCGCAACAAAATACTCACGAACTCTCACGTGCGCCACGTCTCCTTCACCTTCACCGTCCTGAGCAGCTGCCGTGCATACGAGCCCTGCGCGGAAACGAAAACTATTTTAGAAACTCTCGGCGCGGACGCAAAACAGGAGGCTGCCCGAAAGCTGTTACGATGGTCCTTGATTTAATAAATTCTGATGATTCTTGGTTTCTGTCGTAAAGTCCCGAAAACAAATTTTAGGGCGAAGTTCCCACTTTATGGTGACACGCAGTACCACGTCTCGCGGTATCGGAAAGTGCACCATTACTGTACTCCGCAGTGCACTGGGAAAGGTTAACGACAGCAAACACCTCTGGGTGTGCCGCGCGTCGCTTATAGATGCGTAAGATGGGGCACAGGTCTGCAACAACGTCAGCAGCGCAGGGAATAATTGCTCTTGGTAAGTAAGAACAACCAGGTTCTCCTAAGCGAGAATTATCAGAACTATTAGGTTCTCGCGAGACACAATGTGAAGTTAACTGTGTAAATTTACCGCAGGTGGCCAGTTTTATTCTGTAACATCTTTTTGCTAATTCCTAGTCGGTTCATTAATCTGAAGGGCTAGCCGGCATGGTTGGCGACCCTGCACTAGGTAATTAGAAAATTGAGGAAAAGGAGCTGAAATATGAGAAGAAAGAAATATGTTTGGAGGTTTCACTAGAGAAAGTGACCGCAGAAAAAACACGGTGCGAAAGAGGTGATACCCCTGCTTCCTTGCACTATTACACTTCTCTTTCTTTTCAAGCTGATCTCGACTACATACACCCGCTCAGTAGAATGTGATGGCGCCAAGTTAGCTATTGTGACCAAAGTCAATCCGTTGACTAACATACAAAGTGCTTCCGAAGAACCTGTATCCTTTCGCACATTTTTTTGGAACACAACGCCATGTGATCAGCGCATTTAATGAAATTCAATCAAAGCTTAGGCAAAAGTGGAGCTTGTTCATTTCGTAGCTTAGGACCCGATGCGACATTGTCCATGTGGAGCGTTTACAACAACGCGAATACAGGGCAGAGCGGGAGGAGAAACTTACCAGCGGCAAGAACGTTGATAAAGGAAAGATCCAGGACTTTCATGTTGGCTTTCAAGTTGTTTGGATCATATAATTGACGAAAGCACTAAAGAAGCAACAAAGCAGAAAAAAAGGTCATCCCAGCGGTTGGGACTGTGCTCTCTCAAAGTAATTGGAAGAAGGCGAACTTCTAAGTGGAACGCACCATTCAAGTACACGCGATTGGTTATAGGGATACAAAAGCTTGCGGATCACGAATGTGGCAAAACAAATGAATAGCAAAAAACGTGATAAAGTGTGCAAAAGCGCCGACGGCCCGCCTATAATTCAGATGTGTGCCGGTGCGGAACGGCCAATCGGGCGCAAGCTGAACTTGACGTTTCTGCAAAGCATCCTTTTTTCTGGGAAGGCGCTTGAAATTTCTTTTCACTGTTTCCAAAAACTTATATGCCACCGAATGAAATTGCGTTTGTTGCACACGCAATACGACCAAAGACAAATTTATTAGCGTTCTTGGTTGCGTGTTTAAGAAAGGAAAAAGAAAATATACAGAAAGGTGTGCGCTATACGAAATGTGCGCTATAAGAATATTAGGCGAATGACATTTACTTGCCAATTGAGATGTTCGGATAAGTAGCATTTTAAACAACGCAAGAGCCCATAGAGACAGTACAGCGTTGTACTCTAAGAAATGTTTGCGCTCCTTGAACTTACGTTGTCGGCGAACAATAATCGTGATCTAATTTTTGTGACTTTCTTTTCTTTAACGCCGCGTTCCCGGCGCTTCCAGGCCCAAAATGATATGCGCGTTCGCAGCAAGATGTATCATTTTTGACGGAAAAGTAGTGTGCGCAAAGTTTTCAAGAAGTAAAAACACACGCAAAACAAAGAATGATCACTGTTCGGAGACGAGACGCTACACAAAAAGCGTGAACATTTTTTTTCAGTCAATACATACCCTAAAGGTATAGCCACAGCAGGGACTCAGTCCCTAGGCTGCTGAAGTCGCGAGTTCGATTCCTAACCGCAGTAGACGCATGCAAGTGGAGGATGAAATCATGCACGTAGATTTCAATGTGCGTCAAAAAACCCCACATGATTCAAATCAGTCGGGAGCCTCGGGCTACAGCGTCTCTCATAGAACGCGAGTCGCTTTGTCGCAATAAACCGCACGGTTTCATGGCTTTCGTACTTGCATAGCTTCACACGCGCCGTTTCTTTATCTGAACAATCATTATTGAACGCAAATCATAATCGGAGGCGTTATAACTGCTTCTCGCGATGGAACCTACTAGTAGCGAGCTAGTCTAAGCTTGTGCTATGGTAAACCACAGAGGAAAATATAATGTAATTCTTACTGGAAATATTTGCATTTGCCATTCTATAGTGGTAATAAAAATTGGTTAGTTGACGTTTCTCATATGAAATAAAATCGATTGCTGCATTTACACTGATCCTCTTTTGTTTAAATATACATTTATGCCTTTCCATCCACCTTCTTTTTCGACCTCAAACTCTAATATCGACATTAATTAACTAATTAATTGCAATGTAGCCTGACGACTGGACTGCAGCCTTAATGGCGCTAGTGTTCAGGAAGGGTGGTCGAATCTTATAAGAAAACTACAAGCTAATCTCTTTAATATCAACCTGTTGCGAATTGCTTGAGCACATTATTTCAACATCCATTAAAGAATGAAATATTTTATAACTTATTAAATAAGTATTTTCTTCATCAAATAACAAAACCTATACCTGAAATAAGTATTAGCAATTAATCGGCTTCGGTAATATCATTTGCAGCATTCAACGAACACAGCTCTGAGACGCAAACGTGCCGAAGCTTTCTGAAGTAAATATTGTGGGACATGTTCTTGTAGCCGCTCTGTAGCACTTTATACTGCGATAGCAATTATATGGACACTCCAGGCGCATTTATACCATCGCCGTGACCGTGATGTTCCGTATAAAGTCCTAGGGCAATGAAATCGTCACCGCGCACCATATGCTATATGTGCGGGTGAAAGCATGCAAGGGTGACCCTAACAACGGCGGTTCAATCTCGCTCACGCAAGGGAGGAAAGCGGGACGGAAGCACGCAGTCTTCTGTCGCTCGCAATGTACTAGGGGGAGGGAAGGGAGGGGGACGTTTTACTCCGTCGGCCGTTGCGTATGGCGCGGTCGCGCGAGCTCTATCATGAAAGCGATCTGCGATGGGGACAGAGTGCGCCGAGTGTTCATAGCTTCGTGTGCGCTATGTGTTCGCCGCTTAGTTCGCGTTGCAGCTAAAGGCCGCACGAAGGCAAATTCGCTCGCTGCTGCTGCCGCGCTTCCTCACTTCACAATTTTTATAGAGAGAGTGCGCGGTCATCGAATGTGATGTGCTCATGTTTGCCATGATGCTTCCTAATTCAGTTAGTAAGTGAATGTTTCCAAGTTTGTACGGCCGATAAAACTAGTATCTTTACTTCGTATAGATGTCTACTAATGTGCTATCGCAACGGATACTCCTGGGCGAAATTGGGATCGTTATGAAGGGAGCAGAGCTTGTGTGTGCTATTAATGTAGATCGCCATGACAACCTTACGGGCAAACATTCTCTTCAGTAAGTTGTGTACATGTCAGAGATGGCAAACCAAAATTTGTTCCCTCTCCGATCGCTCCTTCGCGGCCTTAATTCCCATGGTAATTGTTCTTCCTAATGCACTTTCTAATGTTTCCTAATAGTTTTCAAAAGAGTGTTGTGAAGAAGCACTTTTCTCTATAGGCAAAGGTAGTACTTGAAAAATTGCGTGAGTGGTCGACCACCCCGCACTCGACAGTGATGTTGTTCAATAAGTTTTTCATGAACATTGCTCTTCAAACAAGGCAACTACGACAAAAGGATAATGTTTGATTAAACATACTAAATCAATCAGGAATTATATTAGCACGACGATAGCAAGCTCCTGTATTTACGCTTCATTCTATACGAAATAGGATTTTACTTGATTGAACAATGTTTTGAGGCCCATTGAAGGTCGCTCAAGTGAAGATTTATGGAATTAGTGCTTAAAATACGCAAGCAAGATTTAAATGAGATGATAAGGTCTCCTGTTCATGATACCTTGGCGCACAAGCTAAGGAATTTCAAAGAAAATGAATGGCTCTTTCTCATAATGGTGAACAAAAGGAGGTGCAAATCTGTCATGCTTCTCAAGCCATAGAGCCACTAATAATTAACATATAAATGACACGGGATTTGTTCTCATAAGTTTAGGGGAAGTTTATGGACACCTCTACAAAATACTTAGAGAAGGCAATGTAGAACCAGCAAAAAATAATAGGTCAGCTAAGGAACATCTCACCTTTCTTTGCTGCCGGAGGTTGGAAGTGTGCTGCTGACTAATGGCACAGAAGCTGCCTTAACGCTGAGTGGGGCGCGGAAGAAACGAGAAAAGAGGATTGCGCTCGTTGTTTGGTTTTTCCCATCAAGCGTGGAGTGCCCTGTCAGTGAGGTTGCACAGTTCCACGACAACCGCGGATGCGAAATATGTAGTAGAGGTATTAGCGCTGTCATACGGACATCCGGACGTGTTAGCCGACAAGTAACGCTGCCCGACTGGCGTGACCACCGAGTGTAAGGTAAGTGCACGTCGATAAATTGGTTAGCGGAAATTGGAATTGGAAATTGTGCCTTTTCGGGCTCTTCATGCCGTTGCATTGTCTGCTGATATCCAAGTTTCGGCTGGCATAGCAGTCACCCACCTGGCTATCCCTGTACGTAGAAAGAATCGCGCATGGCGTGACACAAAACATGATTGCAGTGGAGAGAAAAATCAATGCCACTAACAGAGCCCAAAAGTGTAGGTAACGTTGCATTTTGCTAGATGGTTTGCTGTTGGGCTAGTTGGCACCTGGTATTTAGAACGGAATACATCTCAAAACACAGAACGCAAAGCTAGAAAAAAAGAACTGGAGTTTACGTTATAGTCAAATAATCCATTGTTGAGTCCAAAGTTTTGTTTCCAAACAATTTATCCGCAGCCTTGAAGTTACCATTTTAGTCTTCGAAAATATAAAGATTCTGTAAAGCATCCTAATAATTTAACTGATACCATACGCGGATTTTCATTCTTTCTTAATATTTTGCCCAAGTTCTTAAAGCTGTGTTTGTGCTGATGAGACATAAAATAAGGTTAAGCTGGAGAACTAACATTCATATGTCTCTTAAGGCATCGCTTATCAACAAAAAACAAACAACGAAAGAACGAGTTAGATTTCTGATTGCACTTTGCGTCATTTCCCGCAAAAACGGCGTTTATATAAAAATATTATGCGGGGTGTTCATTAGCAAGTTTAAAATATGCTCGTTATCTCTAGAATACATGCACACCTAAATAAATAACTAAAAGGTACTTGACTAACCAGTTTGACTGAACAAGTTAGAGCGTAGGATATGCTGAAGTTGATGTTTATCGGTAAACGAACATTTCTCAGTCCTTAGTTGTCTTCGATTTTAAATTTACATGTTGCTGAAACTGCTCGTGAGAAATTGGTTATTGCGTATTCTGTGATTGTGCTAATAATAGTGTTAATAACTCCTTTCTTTACGAAAACCATTTCTAATGTATCCCTGAAAGCTACACGTTTTCTTTAACGCTGAATACCTCAGTGATTTCCCTCGACCTCCCGAAAGAAAGGCAGCATACTTATCTATTTAGATAGTGCTCAATATTTTGGGACCAGAAGCATTTTGCTTAGGAATTAATTTAAAGAAAAAAAAACACCAGGCGTGTGATATCGAAAACACTGAGCTATACGCAAACTCTAACAACAGTGTTAGTTATGTTGAGCAGAATGACGTTCGCGGGGTTACGAGCTCATAATTTACCGCCCTAAAGCGTTGTGGATGCTAATCGCGGGTGACAGCCAATCATAAGCAGAATGCGCGAGTCTGTATAACCACATTATGCAAAAAAGGTGAGGCGTGCAGACAGGTCACAAGAGAAGTGGACAACACGAACGCCGACTATAAACTAAAGGGAGCACTGAGGCGAAAAGGAGAAAGAAGACACGAAACTCATCTGCGCAAACTCCGGAATGGCATCACCACGTGTCAGTAGGGCACATGTTCCTGTCTACGTGAGAGATAGCTGTTAAGGCACTTAATCTCTTCCTTATGTAAAGTAATCTAAGGTTGACTCACGCACGCATTTCCACCATTATAGATATGCCATGCCTCTACCATAAGGCGCGTATCTTCATTGTTGTGCCTGTGCAATATCGCGCATTCATCCAACTCTGGCGTGCAGTTACAATCTTGGCAATCTTGACATTCCAGAGTTTGCGCAGATGAGTTTTGTGTCATCTTTCTTCTTTTCGCCTCAGTGCTCCCTTAAGTTGATAGTTGGAGTTCGTGCTGGTCCACTTCTCTTCTCTTGTGTCCTGTCTGCACGCCTCACCATTTTTGCATAAAGAATCCTTACGAACTAGCTCAGTTTCCTGTAGTTCTATGTATAACCACATGTTGCGGATCATCGGTGCGTATGTATTAGCGCCATTATAGGCGGCCATACTGCATTCAAAGTGCTGGTCACTCAGCAGTCATTGTTGCTGTTTATTGAAAGATGTAATCCTTGAGAAATTACTCACTCAAGTGCTCGCTAAACATCAAAACATCACAAAACGAGCGTCCTATCTCATAAACATAGCAAATGAACGCCAGTGACTAAGAAATAATAAGAAAAAAAACGAAACAAAAGAACGGCAGACATAAAAGAAAGCTAAATAGGTTAAACTCAACACAGTGGATGTTGATTGGTGCTGGAGTTGTTGGGTTATAAGCGCTTCTGGTTTTGCAGCTAAATGAAAGTACACGGGCGTTGTTGCAATTGATCGCCATAGAAATGCAGGAACCACGGCTGAAATTCGAAAGCGCTACATCGCGACTAGCAGTGCAGTGTACTAGCCTCTAGACTCCCACGGCTGCTCAGAAGAACAAATAAAGATGGAGACGTGTTAGCACTTAGCTTTTATTTGAGGTGTACATGATTTATTGTTGTTGTCAATGCCTGGGAACGGTAAGTGTGGCGAAAGGTTGAGGGAAGTCGCCAATGTAAACACTTGCGCGTAACGAATTACATGTAATTAATTACTTGCAAGCAATTACGTTCGCTCGCAATCTTGTAAATTCAGACTACCGTGTTTACTCGTTAACGCTCACTATAATTCGATCATTTTTGTAGTAACCAATTACATGTAGCCAATAAAATGTTTCCACTTTGAGCCCTTAAATTTGGCGGGAACTACAGTATTCAAATAGATGAAAAAGTTTTTTTTTAATTATGGGGTTTCACGTGCCGAAAACACTTTGTGATTATGAGGCACGCCGTAGTGAAGGACTCCGGAAATTTAGACCACCTGAGGTTCTTTAACGTGCGCCTAAATCTAAGTACACGGGTGTTTTCGCCTTTCGCCCCCATTGAAATGCGGCCGCCAGGGCCGGGATTTAGATGAAAAAGTTGTACGTGGCATACCTCATTATCGCAATCAGCGCCCTATCACTTGAGATGTAAGCGGTCGAAAAAAACATTGAAAATTTTAGAAAAAAAAAACAGATTTTTTCGTTTTTTTTTCAACCAGAATAAAATTCAAAAAACAGAAAGAAACAGAGCTGCCCCGCACAATTCCTCTGTTGCGATGCGACGCCTTCCGAGATATCTAAAAGTTTAGCTAATGAAGGAGTTTGAGAGGCCACGAAGCATCTGGGGTCCATCCACGCGGTGGCAAGGACTTTGCTTCAACCAACTCTTGAGCCCTCTTGCCCGTCGCGCACTGCAGATTGCCCCTTCTTCAGCATGTGAAAAAAACTGTTCTGAGTTTGGAGAGGTGCACTTCAAGCTACGAAACAGGCTCGCAGGGGATCGCGTGCAAAGCGTGCACAGCGAAGCGTTGACGCATCAAGCGGAAATGAATCAGACAGAGATCTATACAAATGTCGGTTTTGACGCTTTGATGTGAACTCAATGCCTTGGCGTAACATCGTGCCTAGTTTTTGAACCCGGAAGCTCTGCTGGGACTTTTGTGTTACAACAATGTAACAATTATATTCTGCTCAGTGTTCGAAAAATGAATGTTTAGGGTTTTTCATAGCTCTGTGCGCAATCGTCTTCTTTTTTCAATTTTTTGTATATTTCTGGAAAATATATCATAAAAGAAAGCAGTTTCTTTCACGTCCTTCAAAATTTTATGAAATTTTACATCTGTACGCGGCACTATATATTCATGATCTGAACATAACAAGCTTGCAAATTTGCCCACCCCACTTGGAATTTGGACCTCCGAGCTTTTTTCCTATCATAATTTTTTCCTTCTCTCTCTACTGGAAGTGCTTTTAAACAGCCTTCCCTGCAGGGGCGTCTGCCTCGGCGGGCGTTTGGTGTGTTGTGACAGCACGTAGCCGAGCAAACGAGGTTTGGACCCTCCCACGTCTAACCGTGCGCGGCTTACCCCTGCATTTTTAAACACGCTTTCACTCAACGCTTCTCCTAGACACAGCCAAATCGAAGCGACTCGGCTTCCTCCACTCGAGGCGCCGTTGCGTTTCATGAACACTACTCCACCTTTCCTCCGCTGAGGAAGGCCTTGAAAATGCTCCCTCCACTCGAGTGAAGTGCACCGACCGAGAAAAGCGTCTGATATCGAGACTATTCTTAAATGTGCTTTTGAAAAGTTCAATTATTTAAGTCCAATACGTGTTTCCGTTAATTCGTCTTCCTAATCAAGCAACCACATGGCACAATGCACAACTTTAGCTCGGCAACGCTGCCACTGTGCGCGTTCGCCTGATAGATCAAGCGCGAGCTGTGTTTGAGGTCTGGCAACAATCGCACCGCAACAGCTGAGAGTATGGCGCATGGTTGAGAACCTAGAAAATTTGCGCCGGCATTTGTCTGCTGCTCTTTGCTTCCATTGGTGGCTGACGTTGCGCTTGTTAATTGCGGTTGGCATGGGTGATTTTGTCCTTGTGTGTAGTGTGACCGAGCCGTATTGACTTAGAGGGAGCCACAGCCGGCATCCTCTCCCCGAAATCAAGCGGCATCCACCCCCCCCCCCTCCCCGCCGACGGCACCACTCCTCGCGCATTTCTAAAGCGCCGCCAAATCAATGTTAAGACTTGGCAGCTATTCAGCGGTCAACATATTCGTAGATGTAGACGAGAAAGGAGAAACGACAAACACTGGCGTTTCTCTTTTCTCGTCTACGTCTTTTTCGCGCACTTTTTCGTTAAGATGGAACCAAACCAACTCGCCAATTTCTCAGCTTTGGTCAATATTTTGCTGCCCTTTTCACTCCTTTTGGATGGCGCTAGTTATCGGCATCTCTTGGGGTGTGAATGCCAGTTTTCTCATATGTTCGGTGCCCGCATGATTAACTGGAGATGCGTTCAGTTGTCACCATCTATTCAATGGTCGCGCGCATGGTTATTGCTTCGTTAGTTGAACCTTCTTTGTTCAGACTGATCCAGGGACCAGGAAAGGGATTCGGTTCTTAGTCAGCTGGTCTGTATGCTCGTGGAACGAGTTGCGGCCGGAGAAAATGCCAGTTCCGTTTAACTTTTCCTTTAGCTTTATTATTTCCTCGAGTGACGGCTCGCCACGACGCTGGCAGCTCTCCGGAACCATATACCAGCGATATGGGTTAGATAACGAGGAAAATAAAATAAAGCGAAACAGCGTCCATACTCAAACCCTGCAATAGCCCTTAAACCCATAAGCAATATGATTTTCACGTGTTACCTCTTCTGGTTTTTCCCAATTGTACAGCACTTATCGTGGAAAATTGGCAACTGGAAACAAGAGTCGCAAGGTGTTGAGAAATTAAGTGATCTGCTAAGAGAGAGAGCCTTGGCAACAGCTAAACAGGAAGGAAAAGCGAAAATTAACAAATTTAACCATCGCTTAGGAAAACCTTTATGGATCAGCATCTTTTTACTTAAAGATGAAATAGAGAAAATGCTGCAGGAAGTGGAGAACAATTCCGTGTGTTTTGAATGACGCTTCTACAGTTATCAGTCGAACCGCCTGACGTAGCCACTTCTCTGCTGTGCTTATGTGGGTGTTTTTCTAACCTTTCGCGGTGGGCGCAGTACGTCTAGAACAGCAGCGTCTAGCGCTCTACGCGGTTGTGCGGGACTGGCAGGCACGCATCGTTACGAAACTTCCGAAATAACAATACGAGTCGGTTTTGTCACTTGGTAGAGCAGTAAACGAGGGACCCAAAAGAACTGTGTTTGTTACACAAATATATATTTCTCTGTAATTCTGCCTGATCTAATTCAAAAAACGCTACCATAGTCGGATACAACTGAAGTCTTCAGTGAAGCCCTGCCCACGCCCTCATAACCGCCAGCCCCTATTCCTCCGCGAGGCTGCAAATAATTCGTACTTCAAATTTTTCTGGTTGCCCAAATAAGGTGGTAACCACAAAAAAAAATTATCAACGCGTAATTTTACACGTTTTCTTTCGCCTATTATAGTCGAATGGCGAAAGTCTAATTCTTTATTGAACTGAAATAAAACGGTTGCTTCGCTGCATCTATTTATTGTCAATTTTCACTTCAGTTGGCAGTGAAGCTTCATGAGTAAAACGGGCTATAAGCAGTTAAAGGAACTGCACCGCAGACTTTTGAAGAGTGAAATGCTCAGTCTACCTACTCTTTGTCCATGTCTGTTGCACACCTCAGTTCTTCCGCCGATGAAAAGACTCTTCAAAAACAGTGGACGCTCCGGAGCTACCAGAGCGACGCAATTTTGAAAAGGCCGCATGACGATGATGTTGTTTGCTTCATTGATCGGCGGAGGGAGTAACACAACCCCGCGCTGTCCGTGTGCCTTGGTTGCTAACTGCCGTTCTTTTTTTTTAAATTGTATTCTACTAAAGAAATCTTTGTTTTATACTTTCGCTTGTTTACTTGTTCTTGGTAGTGTTCTTCCTGCCCGAGTCCATTTGATGTGGTTCCTTCTTTGCCAATTGTAAAAGAGAGGTGTATCTCGCAGGGATACCTGTGAGATACACCTTATTTTATTTCCCTTTTGTGTGTTTACGCGTCTTTATGACGAATGGTGGACGTTATTCATATTTGTACTATTAAAGGTACCCCCCCCCCTCATTTGCATCGAAAAGTTACCTTGGGTTGGGGGCCCTCCCCGAAGAAAAATCCTGAGTACTTGCCTGCTTTGTCAGCAGTACTACTGCTTCTGTTTGTAATAAAAGAGTTCACGTTGTATTTGCGTACTCTCAAAGTACAAAAAGAACGAGAATAATGTAATTTATTGTTTTAGAAAAAAAAACTGGCACTTCGGTTGACCAGAAGTTATGAAGGGTTATATGCTGTTTACTAAATATGCCTAAACAAACCTGGATGAAAAATACAATGACTTCAGCTACAATGTGTCTATGAAGGCAAATATAAGCAGTCAAACTGCTTTTAGTGGTGATGCTTGCGCTGGGTAGGATGTCGGAAAGGCAACAGCTGTCTTAGGCAGAATAGTGCGACAACTATTCTACTGCAGCAGGGCACATTAACTGGAGCTCTCCTCCACTTGCACACCAATGCAAGCGCAGCACACACCGCACAATTGGAAAGGCAGTAGCTCTTCGTGTTTGTGTTGGCAACCTAGTTCCTGCATGACAGAAAGATTGGTAATAAACATACAATGATGTTAAGAAAGGCCCATGAAAACTTTCTTAGGTACTGTATTCGTTTTCTTTAGTTTATATGTCTTGCTAATTACATTCGTTTAAGACTATTGCGTTCTAGAGTGCGATTTTTTTACATTAGTGAGCTGATACTGCTTATTTATTTTTATTTGCAAGAACGGCTTTCAGCTGGTCGGCCGCTTGCGCAGCCACACCGACATACAGCGATCTAACACTTAAATAATGAACCGTCTTAGAGCTGGAATGTTCGCAACAAAGACATGTGGCATATATCTGCTACAACTTGCTAGCAATGTCTGTATTAGGAGTTGTCACTGCACTGCTACAGCATTTTTATCGCATTAAAAACCACGTGATCTACAAAAACTCTACTCTGTTGTATTTCAATATCAAGAAAGGGGCTGACAGACGGAATAGCACGCTGTGGTAGAAAGGTTATAACAGGGATAAAGTGCCTCAGAAAGGCTGGCCAACGTTTCGATAGGAGCACCTACCTTCGTCAAAGACGGCCTCGTCATCGTCGGCATCTTTGTTTTAAAGGGTTACTACAGTGACGCCACGTGCGATTATTCTCGGTGGCTGCTGCTTGTAAAGGGAGAGACTTCAAAGAGAGCGAGCGCTGTCGCCTGACGTTTGTGAGCGTGGTTCCCAAGACGAGTGGACAAGAGCGGGAGAGTGTGACGGCGGGGAGAAAAGAAAAGAAAGCAAAGGAGAGAAAAAAGTAAGGAAAGGGGGGGGACACCTAGAGGAAAAAACGGAGCAAGAAAAAAAAAGAGGGGCATGGGAGGGTGTTGGAGAAGCGAGAGGTTAGGGAACATTCAGGGGTGTCGTTGGCGGCATGCTTATGTGGCATTAGAAGAGCCGGCCAGGCGGTCAGTGCGCGAGTAACAAAAAGACCCAAAACGACATCAGTTGAAAAAGTGACTTTAGCTGCGTAGCAGCAAATGTGTCGAGTAATATTAAAGGAGTTAAGATGGCGACAAGGAGTCTGGGGTTCAATGCATGGGGTAAGTGGAAGGCAGCGGCATGGTCTTTCAAGGGACGTTAGCCCCAGCGCTCAACGTAGGTGTCGTTACGGCGGTATACAGAAATGTCGATACCCTGTGTGGCTGAGGCGCCGAAAAAGGTATGCTGGCGTCTGGGATTTTGGAATGTGTTGGTGACGGTGTCTAAAGATATATTTATAATTAAAACAGACAAAAAAGGGAGGGGGCACCGAAACTTCAATAACAAATATGAGGATGACGCGCGCAGAAGTCGGCGGGGGCAGGTGTGCTTGGGAAAAGGGGGTCGTACAGTTGATATATAAACGTAAAAACATGAAACAGTACATTAAATTGAGTAGTAGGCAGGAAAAAAGTTTTCGAAATGGTGGAATAGGTGACGTTAAGAATTAAGGTTAGCTGGTGGCAAGTGCTTTGTGCCTTGTTTGATGATATGAGGATGTCAGATTTAAGTTACCGCTTTTTAAGATTCTAAGTTGCCACGTGCCAAATCGACTCCCGTCGGGTGTAGGCAATTCAACTTGTGTATGAGGTATCATTCCGTATATTTCCTTTCGCGAGGTGAACGGAAATTTCTTTGTAGTATATAGAGCCTTGCTTTGTCGAATATATGATCATGTTCGTTGAAGTGGCTGGCTACTGCTTTAGGTAAATTGTGTTTTGTATCCGCGCGGCGACCGTTGAGTCTTGCATGAATTTGTTGTCCAGTCTTTTGTTGTCCAGTTAGCCCATGCATTGCACCCCAGACTCCTTGTCGCTACCTTAGCTCCTTCAAAATTACTCGACGCATTTGCTGCTATGCTACAAAAGTCACTCTTTAAACTTATATCATAAGAAGCCAACAAACACTGACACCAAGGACAACATAGAGGAAATTACTTGTGCTTAATAAATGAAATGAAGAAACGATAAATTAATGAAAATGAAAGTGGATGAAAAAACAACTTGCCGCATGCGGGGATCGAACCCACAACCTTCACATTTCGTTTCGAAGGTTGCGAAGGCTGTAGGTTCGGTCCCCACCTGTGCCAAGTTGTTTTTTATCCACTTTCATTTCCATTAATTTATCGTTCCTTCATTTCGTTTATTAAGCACAAGTAATTTCCCCTATGTTGTCCTTGGTGTCAGTGTTTGTTGGCTTCTTATGATATGAGCAATAAAAAAATCGGGCCCCTCGGTTTATCCCTTCCTTTTCATTTATTACATAACGAGGGTCTTGAATCCAGCAACATTGATGCCTTCAGGTAGCATGTCTGGGCTTATAGACCAGTCGCCTTCACCCAAAACGACCACGATATCGTGACGCCTGCGGCAGAAAGGACGTACCACGTCCGCCGCCAAGGTGTGTGAGTGGTGCCGCTGGCGAACACTCCCAGGGTTCTACTAGGAAACATAAATACCCAATAAAGTGAATGAGGAAACAGCGGCGCGGTAGCTCAATTGGCAGAGCATCACACGTGAAATGCGAAGGTTGTGGGTTTAGTCCCCACCCGTGGCAAGTTGTTTCTTCATCCACTTTCACTTACATTAATTTGCAATTTTTTCATTTCTTTTATTTAGCACAAGTAATTTCCCCTATGTTGTCCTTAGAGTCTGTGTATGTTGGCTTCTTATGATATGACTAATACAAAATCGGGCCTCTCGGTTTATCCCCTTCCTTCTCGTTTCTGTGAACTGATGTCTTTTTGGGTCTTTTTTATTACTCGTGCACTGACCGCCTGACCGGCTCTTCTAAAGCCACATAAGCATGCCGCAAATGACAGCACTAAATGCTCCCTAACCTCTCGCTTCCCCAACACCCTCCCCTGCCCCTCTTTTTTTTTTCTTGATCTTTTTTTCCCTCTTGATGTCCCCATTTCTTTTCTTTTTTTTCACTCCTTCTTTTGTTTTCTTTTCTCCCCGCCTTCCCACTCTCCCGCTCTTGTCCCCTCGTCTTTGGAACCACGCTCACAGATGTCAGGCGACAGCACTCATTCTCTTTGAAGTCTCTCCATTTATAAGATGCCGCCACCGACAACAACCGCATGTGACGTCACTGTACTAACCCTTTAAAACTAACATGCCGAGACTGACGAGGCCCCCTTTGACGAAAATAGCTCCTCGTATTGAAACGTTCGCCAGCCTTTCTGATGCACTTTATCCGTTTATAACCTTTACACCACAGTCCATTGTATTGGCGTCCGGTCTCTTTTTTCAAACAAAACATTACATTCCCCTGTGTATATATGCAGGATTATAATTACGAATGCGATTTCATGGTTGGTGACTTCTACGTTGGGCTCGGATCTTCACATGGATGATAAGCTAATTAACCTGAATGTTTTGAAGCGCGGATCACGTATTTATTGCTTATCACTTTATATTCCACCAAATGCACCCATTCCACGCGAAATTACAGTACATTTCTTATTTTCCCTAGCGCAACTAGCTGCATGAAACGACAGAAAATTGCAAAAATTAAAGTGAACGCGCCTGCTCGTTTATAGAGAAGCTCGCTTTGCTGCGGTGTGCATCGCCGTCCTTGGATTAGCGTCGTCAGTGACTATCTACCCGAGTACAAACAGCACGGACGCGGTGATTGCTGGCGCTTGCGCAAGCAATACACGCACGCAGGAAATACACGCACTAATGGCAGGATTCTTCGTAGTTCGAATTCCACCGCTGTTACGTATTGCGCTGTTCTTGAACATGATGCGGCTTTGCACAATCAGCCGTGAGAACACGTGAATGCATTCACGCCGATAGTAGTTTTGGAGCACTTGCAAAAAGAATACCCGTATGCAGGTCATCAGCTGGCTCGCGCATGGTGTAAGACGACAATCACTGCACTAGCTCGCAGTCTTCTTCACAAGACGGCTGATCTGTGTCGGCGCCGCAGTGCAATAATTCCGTTGCCGAAGCTCTCCAGAGGACTGTTCCGGTCCCTAAAACAAAGCCTATGAATATGCGCAGCATCGTTGAATGATGAAAAATTACAGAGGCAAGTGGCGTCCGTCGGAAAAAGCTGACGAGGCGAGCGACAAATCACAAGGCAGACATGCTAACGCACTATCTTTAGTGGAGGAGCGATTCAAGGTAGCGGCGGGGCTACCTTGAGATTCTTGAGTGAAGCGGGAGACACATGGTGCGATTTTCCGTGCGATCTATCGTACGGCCCGTCGTGTGCGACTTGCCGCATGCGCTGATTCGGGACACATGGTACGAATGAGCGAGCGGCCGGGTAGCTCCGCCCAGAACCGGCGCCCCTGCGTGGAAGTTCGTAATGATGCATAACTTCGAACAGAAAGTGAAAGCAAACGTATTTGCACAGCTCTCTTGTTTGAAACAAACGATGACAATATAAACACGCCTATGGAAGCACTGTAGACGTGTTTCCGCAAGGCCGCGTTAGCAGTAACGGCTCCTTTGACAGCCGTCGATGGCTACAGGAGCCGGCAGGCATAGCTCGCTCGGCCATCGAATCCGACACCGGTGGCGCTTGTGACACGATCGCCTGCATCTCGCATAACAAAGCGACTATGTTAGTCGGCACAACATGTACACAGTTATCCCACGCTTAAATTGCAGCACATTTGATTTCATTGGCGCCGACGAAAGCGAACGAGCATGCCAGGCGAGCTTGCGATCGCTGGGAGACTGTGTAGGCCTAGCTCGCCAGCCGTCTATCCGAGGCCGAGGGCCCATGCCGATGCGTCCGCAGCTCGTAATAAAGCGCCTAAATTCATCAGCACAATCAATGCCTGAACATTTATGTTTCTCTTAAGTGAAAATACGGTTAGTTTTCTCGGTGCCGTTAGTAGCGATGAGTAAACACGCCAGTCAGCCGAGCCGCTTCGTATAGACGATTGCTGGCGCGTCTGCGCTGACCACGTCCGATCAGAAATCACGCCAACGATTTACTATATCGCACAACGTTTTATAACATGCACTCTTTCGAGGCCACTTTATTCTATAAGTTATTTCGTGTCAGAAACAAATTGCAGCTTATTTATGTGCTGCCGTCAGCAGCGAAAGAGGCATTCGTTTCGACCAGGGAGAAAAAAAACAGACATGATGGGAGCGGCGTGAGTTTCATGACAGTTTGCGTGTTACCGCCTTTAGCCTGAATTAGCAGCCCCAGGATTCTTATAGTGTCCACTCTGGGAATCGGCTGGCCGGCACTCGTGTTTAATTTGATCGGTATTTGATCAATCGGCGTCAAATTCCTCATGCCTTGTTTCGAGGGCCTGTACAGCAACAGTTCCGATTTGCTGGGTGACAGACAGAGTCCCGTTTCCTTCAGGTACTCTTCCGTTGTGTCCAGCGCCTCTTGAAGAGCCCGCTCGACTTCTGCGTCGGACGCCTCCCTGGCACCACACCGTAATGTCGTGTGCGTACAGGGCGTGATTGACGTTGGTCACTCTCGTCAGGCGGTCCGAGAGCCCTTTCATGCTCCGGCTGATCTTCAGGTTGACGAACCACAGGGGAGGGCTCAGCGAGAGCAATCTCATCAGACTTTACCACGCCTTCCTCATGAGTCACGTAAATTACGTAGCCTCAGCGCTAAAATGGACCAAGAGAGACGCGGCCGAGATAGAGACACTGATGCGCAAGAGCATCAAAAGGGTGCTAGGTCTTCCGATCACTACAAGCACGAAGCGACTCGGTCGGTTAGGGGTCCACAATTCATTATCAGAAATCATCGAAGCGCAGACCAAGGCACAGGTCGTGCGGCTGTCGACCACCAGGGCCGGCAGACGCATCCGAGAAGAAGCAGGGATAAATGCAGAGGCAGAGTGCAACGCGCGCAAGGTTGCACTCAGCGCGGCGGTCAGGGGCACTTTCTAGGTAGAACCGCTTTCGAGAAACGTCCACCCGCAATTCAACGAGGGGCGCCGAAAGGCGAGGGCCCGAGCACTGCTGAAATCGACCGCCAACTGCCCGGGGCTGGCGGCATTTGTAGACGCGGCCCAGTACGGGCGCAGCGACCGGTACGCGGCCGTCTCGATACGCTGGGATGGTACGATAATTAACGCAGCATCGGTTAAGGGGGTAACGTCCGAAGTGGCCGAACAGGTGGCAATAGCCATGCCAATGAGGGACCCCGAACGTCCTTACGTCTACACAGATTCGCGATCGGCGGCCAGAGCATTCGCCTCGGGCTCGATATCGCGAGAAGCGGCAGTCATCCTCGGCAGCGAGGGAGCGGCGGGTCATCACATCGTCAAATGGTTTCCAGCCCACATGGGGGCCGACGTGCACCCCGAATTTCCCAACGCCAACGAGCTGGCGCACGGACGCGCGCGAGGACTCACGCACCGCGGCGATCGTGGCGAGCGAAGTGGAGTGGAGGGAGGGGAGCACCAAGACCCGCTGCTCACCTTCAACGAAATAACAACTCACTATCAGCTGTCGAGGAGAACGTTCCCGCTCCCCCACGCTAAACTCACTAGACCACAGTTATCGATATTTAGAGTGCTTCAGACAGGGTCGTTCCCATCGAGAGGCATACTGAGCCGTTATTCACCAGAAGTAGAGCCGCAATGTCCGGATTGTGCCGAATCGTACTGCTCGCTAGCGCACATGCTCTGGCAATGCTCCGCGTTAAGCGGCACCATGTTCACTAAAGAAGAAGACTGGGTGGACGCCCTGCGAAGCGACGACCACCAGACCCAGCTTCGGGCCGTCCAGAGGGCTCACGAAAGGGCGGAGGCTCACGGGCTTCCCGTCCCAACGTGGGTGCGGCCCGCGACCCCTGCCGACCACTAAACTAAGAGTGGGTGGGGAGGGGTTCCTCAGGACCCAATAAAGTTATTTCCTCCTCCATCGGAGCGGGAGACGTTCCCGGACACTCGAAGCGAGCGGTCGCATCGCCCCTCGCTCCGACGACTACGGCTCGCCCGCCACCTCTCGCGCGCGTACGTCTCCGCATTCGATCGCGCTTACGAGCGCAGCCCTTTTCAGGGCTCGCACGCCAGACGGAGGCCCCATCTCATGGGCGACCCTCTGAAGAAACAGCAGAGGAAGAGGCCGACGAAGCAATCTCCTGACTGCAACGATGGCCCGGCGTCCAGACGAGCCCTGCAGCTCCACCCACGTGGCCGGCAGTCACGCTCCGGCAGATCGCCTCCTGCCTTACGTTTTAAGCGCGGGCTGAAAGCTCGTACGCTACGCGCACTCTCGGCGGACTCAACGAGCTCCGCGTTGTCATGCACGCCTCCTCAAGTGAGCACGACACTATCCACGCGCGCCCCATCTGCGCTGGATACTCCCTTCCGCGCATTTCCCTTTGATGCGCCGAAAACTACTGGCAGCGACCACCACGCCGGGCCGTCCGCTTCAACGGACACCACCGCGGAGGCCCCCACTTCGGCAGCCTCCACCGACGACAGTGCCAGCGGCCCTTCGACAGGCGACACCGACGAGAGTGCCGGCACCTTCTACTTGCCAACCGCAAGCATGATTGGCTCCGACTCTACGTCCTCCCGCACGGACGCGACTGCCTCACTCGAGGCAAGTCCTATCCGCCCGGAGAGCCCCTTGCTTTCTTCGTCGGAGGCCTGCTCGTCGCCTCCGCTACACACCGCGGAGTCCACCGCACCAGACGAGGGTCCGTGCACGACGGCGGTGGTGCCTCCCGGCGATCTCGAGGATGCCGCCGACGGCCCCGCTTCCAACCACAGCCGGCCAAGAACGCAAACCTCAGTTCCTGTGGGAACAGGGCAGCACTTCCTCAGGAACTCTCCGCTGCCGCTCGCGGCCGCTAAGGACTCGCAAGCCTGCCAGCCCACCGCGGAAAAGCTGAAAAACGCCGCAAGAAGACGACGCCGATTCCGACGGTTCGTCGACTTTAAGCCGCTTTCTCCACCCGTTGACGGCGGGGTCGCTCACGATACCGCCGTCACGATCCCCTACCGGCCCATCGAGCGCAGAGCCACGTTCCTGGCTCTCTCGCGAGACAGTGTCGCGGCCCAGCTATCCGCCGTGCCGGGCTCAGAGGGCGTTCGTGTCAACTTCCGTCGCAACGTGGCGGCTGTGGACGTGACACGCGGTGCCGACTCGGCGCCTCTTCTCGAGGTGTGCGTCATTGGTGACGTGGCGGTGCGCTCGAAGGCACTGCACAGCAACTCCTGTGTGGGTGTCATTTATGGGGTCCACCTTTCTTTCGACGCCTGCACAGTGAGAGAAAACCGGGAGGCACCTGTCGCGGTGCTGTAATGCTCGCGGAGTGGCGCAAGCGTCACCATCACGTTCGTCGGGAGCGTCGTGCCTCCGAACGTGCGACTTTTCAAGCAGCTGCGCGCCGTTCGTGCCCGACTTCCCCGACCACTTCAGTGCGACCGCTGCGGCGTTTTCGGCCACGCCGGCGCCACCTGTTTCCGCGACGCCCGCTGCCTCCGCTGCGGTGACTCGCATCCTACAGGAGACTGCCCCGCGGAGAAGCCACGCTGCGTCAATTGTGGTGGTCGACACCCTTCGACAGAGCCGAGCTGTCCCGTGTGGCAGCGCGAGAGGAAGGCGGCCGTGTTGTTGTCTTCGTCTGAGCGGCCCCCTTCGAGGAAAAAAGCGCTTGAGCTGGCCTGTGCCACATCGTACGAGCCGCATACAGCCGTTCCGTCGACGTCTACTCGCACCCCGCAGGGCCGATCATACAGTGACGCCCTGCGTGGCCGCAACACCCAGACGGCCGCTCCTGAGCCGTTACGCGGCCCACAAACCGCTCCGAGCAGCGACCCCAGGGACGCACTCATAGCCGCTCTCGCGGCTGCACTACGTGCCTTGCTGGTCCAATGCCCAGCCATCGACAGCAACGTGCGACAGATGTGCGACGCGGCTCTCGCCGCGCAGGAAGCTCTGCTTCACCACGACTAGGCGCGCCACCGCGCCCCATAAGCGAAGGCCACCAACTTGCCCACACGCGCTGTTTGGGCAGCCGCCGCCGCGTTTCTTTCACCCTTCTTTCAATTCCCTCTCCCTCTTGTGCAGCGCGGTTGAGGTGTCCTCATCTGAGAGACAGTTACTGCGCTGCACTTTACCCAATTTTTAGAGCGCAGCTCTTTGGCGTCCGTTCCTGGGTTTCGCGTCGTCGTCGGCGTCGTCGTCGGCCTCGTAACCAGCTCCGCCCCCCTTTCATCCCCCCAGCGCTAGCAGCGACCGACTGATACCGCTGGATGCCGCTGACGCCGCTAGAGAGTCAAGATAACGTGACTGCATAGAACACCGTCGCCGCCATGCAGAAAGAGTATCAGTCAAAGGCATCAGTCAGTCGCTGCTATCTCTTCCCTCCTCCCTTTATCGTGTTGTCCGCTTGCTGCGCGCGCTTCTGCCCCCATCGTTTGCCGCTGGGTGTACACGCCGCCCCCCTCCGCTTCCGCTTACTGCTGGTTGCCCTCGACGGCGGCGATGAGCCTCCGCTTCGGCGGCGCGAACTGCAGGGTCTTCTCGGCGGCGGCGATGAGCTTCTGCTTCAGCCTCGCTTACTGCTGGTTGCTCTCGACGGCGGCGATGAGCCTCCGCTTCGGCGGCGCGAACGGCAGGGTCTTCTCGGCGGCGGCGCTTAGCCTCTGCTTCCCCCACGGCTGTGACAACCTCGCGAGGCACTTGTATAGATCTCGTCTTTGAGAATCAAGCATTGGTGTACCAAGTCGAACATATATCAGTCTATTTCTCCGACCACAAAGCTTCCTTCATGACTGTCAAGAACTGTTAGTGGAGTCTTTGTTAAAGGAATACGTGTGAAAAATAAAAAAAAAATTCTGTGATAGCGCATACATGTGTTGCTCGATTTCTTTGCCTCAATCTATCCAAAAGGTGAAACAGCTTATTTGCTGCGCTCAAATTTCGCATTAGGAAGTAACGTAATCGTCGGTAATTTTTTTCCTTCCACCAACAAGAATCTCTATCTCTCTCCATCGGAGATGCGAAGCGCTCGCTCGCCGGCTCCGCCCCGTCGGGACTACGACGTGGCCGTGACGTTCGCACTACCGGCGCTGTCATTGGCTGCGGTCGCCCGACCGATGCGGCAGTCGCACGACAATATTCAGCAAGTTGGTCGCATGCGCGGCGTGCGACTCGGCGCCGCGTGCGGCGGATTTGGTTGAGAACCTGTTGAGTGCGGTTGCCGATGCGAATGGTCGTACGACCGATCGCACCCAAAATCGCACCATGTGTCTCCCGCTTAAAACGCTAGAGCTTTCCTTCACTCAAGGCGCGTTTAGAGTGGAGGGTCAAGTCGAAGTGCGTTTGTCAATGCGAGGGTTGGCCGGTTCCGGGGGAAAGGGGATCCTGGTGTTTGAGCCCATGCGGAGTGTTTGAACGTTTAAGACCCTCGGCGGAAGGAATAAACCCCCTTTGGCCTCGGCTTCACGTAGATGGCCCCTCCGCACTGATCCACGCGGGCAAATTGGTAGTTGCTCTTTTCGTATTCTCCTATCCAATCTTCGTCTTTCTCTCTCACTTTTAATCTTTCCTGTCGTCTCCTTCCTTCTGCATTACTTCCGATTTTCTTGGCAGCGAGGGTTAACCTTTACGAGTAGCCTACCTAGGTTATGAAATATTCGGTTATAGTGACAACGTATAGCTGGCGTTTGCAGGAGCTGTTTTTACAGGCCCTGCAGCGTCCCCTTGTACGGCTCCACGGTGGGTAGCCGAAAACTACACTGCCGAAAACTACACATTGATCTGTAGCTAGTTCCTTCCCCCACTCGCTGATCGTTCTCAGAAAAGAGCACGCACCGATGAAATCTTCCAGTTTTTGGTCGCCACAAGTATTCTTTAACTTGTTTCCATGTCATTCACTGTGAAATATCTGATAAAGAAGTACGAACAATGTCCCCTTTTCTAGTTTCCAAGTCTCTAACTGAGGCTCTTGGACCAGGTTACAAGGCATCAAGAATGGCAAGCGGTGATCTCCTCTTGGAGCTCCATGATCAGAAACAATGCGAAAAGCTGCCCAGTCTAGTGTCACTTGGGCACGTCGAAGTCACAGTAACCCCGCACCGCACTATGAATGTCTCAAGCGATGTCTCAGACGATGACTTGCTCGAGCTGACTGAGGCTGAACTCTTGGAGGGCTTCGATGAGCAGAATGTTATCAATGGTGAAGGAATTAAGATGAGGCGTGACAACAAGGAAATCTAGACCAAGCACTTGATACTTACCTTCGACTCCAGTGTTCTGTCCGAGTCCATCGAGGCCGGGTACATAAGTCCCTACGCGCCAAATCCCCTCCGGTGTTTCAAATGCCAGTGTTTCGGCCACAGTTCAGAGAGCTGCGGAGACCGCCAAACTTGTGCGAAATGCAATGCTGATGACCACACCTCTGAATCTTGTGAAAACTCTCTCGACCGTGTAAACTGTGATGGGGCGCGCACTGCATGCTCGCGGTCGCGCCCATCCTGGAAAAAAGAAAAGGAAATTGTAACAATTAAAGTAAAGCAAATTACAAGTTTCAAGGAAGCACGCAGGTGGATATCCTACCTGCCCAAGAACACTTTTGCCGATGTGACGCGAGAGGGGGCGGCGACACAACGGCTTCTGGCGGCTGTCCGGCCCACACGCAGTGAGCCGGTGGTGACGCCATCTGCCCGCTTGGCGGATGCAGCTAGCGCTGCTCCACAGCCCCAGCAGAAGGGGCCACTGACCTCCGGGATGGTGGCCTCAAAGGTCTCGTCTCCCGAGACAAGGCCTTCACGTCGAACACAGCGCTCGCAAGAGGCGATGGACACAACAACGAGCCAGACAGCGCCACCAGCGCCCAAGGAGCGGCGAGACTTTGGCGATCGCTCCATAAAAGAAAAACACGGCGCCTGGAAAGGGCCCGTGAGCTAATCTTCGTTTCTTAAATACACAGAATTAAACATATTTATCATAATGGAGACAAAAAACTACTACGGAATGATTAGAACACTTCTTTATAACCTCGACGATACTAGAGAACTCCTTCGACACATTTCAAAACTTAAAAACACTAACTTTCTTCGCAATTACTTTATCTTCCGAAAAGACCGTGTCGAGGCTAACGCCCCCGGCGGTGTAGCAGTAGTTGCCGACAAGTCTCTAGCTTCTTGACACGTCACCCTTCAGACGCCCATCGATGCAGTATCAGTTCAGGCAATCCTGTTCCATAAACTAGTCCCTGTGCGTTCAATGTACGTACCCCCTAACTATCATCTCAGAAAAAAGAATTTCTATAATCTCATTGATCAATCAGTTTCCGGGCCTCTACCTACTCGTGGGTCACTTTAACGCCCACAACACGATGTCGGGAGACTCGGGATGCGACGCGAGATGTCGATTAAGTGAACATTTTCTTGTGACCTCCAGTGCCTGCCTGTTTAATAAGAAGGAACCAACGTATTATAATATTTATCGTTATTCATATTGCTCAATAGACCTGTCGATTGGTGAAACGTATTAAAACCTTTGTCATAATTCATATTAATCAACAGACCTGTCGATTGGCTCTCCCTCTCTGTTCCCTGATTTAGAATGGCATGTGACCACTTCCCAGTAACACTAAACCTAGTAACAGAACATTACTCCCCTCCGTCACTGGAACCTAGCCGAAGCTAATTGGAAATATTTTAAGGAATTGACGTACATATCATCAGATATTATGAGTAATTTTAGCATAGATCATGCAGTATCATGTTTTACCGCTTTTATTGTTGACGCAGCAGAAAAGTTCATTGCTCAAAGAAAAAGTATCTCATGTAAAAGACGGGGTCCCTGGTGGAATGAGCAGAGCAGACTGGCACGAAATAAAGAAAACAAAGCGTACGGCTGACAGCGTCGCTGCCCGACTGCAGAATACCTCTGGAATACCAGAAACCGAAAAAATCACAAGGAAGGCGGATGCGGAGACAGGCAAGGAAGGCTAGCTCGGAGAGGTTTTTCTCGGGCATAACATCCTATATACTCTCAAGAGTCTAAAGTATGGAATGACCTGATAAAGCTAAAGGGGTAGCAAATCCATCCATTGCCCTTAGTTGACGACCAAGGGAATACCTAGGAAAACCATGCCAACGCGCTGGGCGAACACTTCGAGCATATATCAAGTTCCACACATTACTCAAAATCTTTCCTTAAATATAAACAAGTAGCTGAACTTAAGTCACTGGATTGTAAATACCGACTGAATGAACCATACAACTGTCCTTTTAATCTTGCCGAGCTGAGAGCTGCCTTGAGCCCATGTGGTAGCTCTGCTCCGGGAGCTGACAGAATCATATACGACATGATTAAAAACCTACACACCGACACACAGATGACACTTCTGGGGCTTTCTAACTCTATCTGTGCTGCCGGATACCTCCCATCTTCATGGAAGAAAGCTATTGTTATTCCCATCTTGAAGCTAGGCCCTCCCTTGGCGGCAAGTTATCGCCCGATAGCTCTCACAAGCCGCCTGTGTAAGTTTTTTTGTAAAAAATGATTAATAGTCGACTCATACATTTCCTTGAACTGAGCTTGATCCCTATCAGCGTGGCTTCAGAGAAGGGCGGTCCACCACTGATCACCTTGTGCGCATTGAAGGAAATATCCGTGATGCGTTTGTACATAAACAATTTTTCTTATCCATATTCCTCAATATGGAGAAGGCGTATGACACAGCGTGGCGTTACTGGACCTTGCGAGACTTGACGGAAATGGGAATCCGTGAAAATATGCTTAACATAATAGAATGTTATTTGTTCAATCGTACTTGACGCCTGAAAATCGACAACGTATTGTCAAGACCATTTATACAAGAAACTGGTGTAGCCCAAAGAGGCGTGCTTAGCTGCACCCACTTTATCGTGAAGATGAACACGCTTCGTGCTTCATTACTGCCAGCTATATTTTATTTCGTCTACGTAAACGATATACATATAGGTTTCAAATACTGCAACGTTGCAGTGTGTGAGAGACAAGTACAACAGGGCTTGAACAAAGTGTCCAAATGGGCAGACGAAAACGGATTTAAAGTGAACCGTAACAAAAGTTCTTCTGTACTCTTTTCAAGGAAGAAAGGGATCATTGCAGATGCCAATATCGAAATGTATGGGGAAGAAATGCCTGTCAATAAAGAGCAGAACTTTTTCTGTGTTATATACTTGACTCTAAACTAACTTTTATTCCACACATAAAATATCTCAAGGTGAAATGCTTAAAAGCAATGATTTTAATTAATAAAAATTTTGTCCCACACAACACGGGGCAGCGACAGGAAATGTCTAACGAATTTTTGCAAGAGGCTCATTCGATCGCGATTGGACAATGGTGCCGTGATCTATCACTCAGCCGCCCCAAGCGCGCTAAAAATGCGAGACCCTGTCCACCACCTAGGTATCCGCCTGGCCACTGGCGCTTTCAGAACAAGTCGTATGAAAGTTTCTACGTAGAATCAAATGAGTTGTCACTCTATATTCAGAGAACATACATCAGCCTAGCATGCTTTCTGAAAGTTCACTCTAATCATCAACATCCGTGTTTTAATACTGTTAACGATATGACATATGCTACACTCTTTCGTAATCATCCGTCTCTCAGACAGCCTTTCTCACTTCGTGTGAGGGAGCTGGGCGTTGACATGAATGACCCATTGCTCGAACATCGATTATTGCCTCCAGCTAAGCTGATACCACCTTGCGAGTGGCAGCTGATAAAATGTGATATATCTTTTCTAGAAGTTATAAAACACGCTCCAGAGCTAGAAGTGCGAATGCATTTACTAGAACTCCAAAACATACACGCCTGCACAAAGTTCTACACAGGCGCATCGAAGTCGCATGCTGTGGTGTCCTATGCAGCCATCGGACTAGCCTTCTCGGAATCCTATATACTACATCCGGAAACAAGTATCTTTTCGGCAGAGGCCTATGCAATATTGTTGGCTGTGAAGCACATAAGGAAATTGAAACTCGAAAAAGCAGACTCCCTAAGCGTCTTGAAGGCTTTGATGTCACTCTGTCAGCACAAAAATCCCGTACTTATTGAACTCTGTTCCGTCCTGTGTAAAGCGTATATATCTAACCAGCGTGTCATTATATGTTTGGAGCCTGGCCATAGGGGCATCGAGGGTAATGTTTTCGCGAACCAGATGACTACGTCAATTGCACCGCAAGCTGTTAATCTTACCGCTGCTGTCCCTGTCACAGGACAGAGGCTTTTCTTACGAAAGAAACTGGAAAACCACTGGCAACGCATGTGGGACCCGGAAACAAATAATAAGATGGACATGATAAAGCTACAGTTACGTTTCTGGCCCTCCGCAACAGAGTCACGCCGAACAAATGTCCTATCCTGTCGTGTTAGAATAAGGCAACCATTTGGCACCCATAATTTTCTGCTCACTGGAAATGAACCTCCAACCTATGGTAGATGTGGGGAGAGGCTGAGTGTCCTCTACGTCCTCCTGGAATGTCGGGAAGCCGAATCTGAGAGAAAGATATATTTTACTCTAGCATACCGGCAGCACATTCCTTTTAATCCTGTAATGTTTCTCAGTCCAGAACTGTTTTTGGTGCCAACAGAGTCCTAAGTTTCCTGAAAGATGGTGTCTTACATGTTATTAGTCCCATACATTCGCAGCGCTTCCTCTCTACAGAGGATGCCGCTGCGATAGTGGTACCGTATAGCACATGCCTCCAAGCCCTTCTGGTGAGGCAGTAGTGCTCTAGCCAATTTTTCATCTGACATATTTTGTATATGGTAACATTTTTTCTCAAAGCACTTTAAGGCTTATAGTACCACGTCATTAGCCATCGACATAATATTCTTACACGTAGATTTTACGCACTTTACAGCGAGTATTTTTAGGCTTCTTTAAAGCCATGTCACATCAACTTCATGTAACTCATCACTCCAGTGCGAAATTACTAGCAGCGGCACGGCGCTCTTTGGCCATACCTGGCCCTTGCGCCACTGAATAACACATATATTTATTTATTTAGGCGGCCTTCATATAGGCGGTAAGGGCTGCTGCTCAACTCTACTTCGCTCAGTGCAGTCTCCGACTTTCTTTATATAAACAGAAGTTCCTGGCCGTTAAACGCTTTTATTTGTATCTTTCTGATATAATATGGGACTGGCATAGCCGTACTTTTGCGATTATAACAGAGAAAGAGTATCTTTAGGGCTGAATATTTTGCAGCTTTATATTAAATTACGTTGCAGATTTGGGCACCTTTTCAAGGAATGGGAAAGTTTGGTGGCATCCGTTACAATTAGTCGTTCAAGTCTAAATGACCAATGAGAGAAGGGCGCCGGGAGCAAGTACGCGTCGCCAATGGCGCCACTGTTGCCGTCAGGAGTATATGCGATGCTCGCATAGGAAATGCTGGCGGCCAAGTTCCAGTCTTGTTCACCGTGCTGACAAGTTGCCCTCATAACCTAATCTTCGGGTTCGACTTTCTGACGACGCCTTCTGCCCTCATCCACTGTGCCTGTGGTACGGTGTGCCTCGAGCTTTCTCTTCTTTCAGACGTTCGCCCCGAACAACTGAACACCCTCTGCACTACAGCGTTTGTTCGCTTACCTCCAGAAGCCCTAACCTTCGTTGAATTGGCCTCAACGGCCACCGTGCCTGGTGGCGACTATGTCGTCGCACCTATTCGTGATGTCCTCCTGGCGCGCGACATCTCTGTACCACACTCCGTCGTAACCGTTGACGCCAATCGGATGTGTCTCGCCGTTATCAATTTTGGCTTGACGAAGCAAGTATTACGTGAAGGCATAGCGGTGGCCACGCTTCGGTCAGTGACAAGCAACCACGTCACTGCTTTTGCAGCCGGCGCGTCTCCACATCCTCCTGATTACCCGCAGGATGCATTGAACATCGACGGCCCATTACGTCCCATGGTCGCTCCGGACCTCGCACCTGACCACGCAGCCACCCTGTATCGCCTTTTGCTTTCCTGCCGCGACATATTTGACGCTAACAATCGACCACTTGGTCAGACGTCCCTTATTAAGCATCGAAAAAACACTGGTGATGCTGTTCCCATTCACCGCCAACCGTATCACGTGTCCACGGCAGAACAGCAAGTTATGCAGCAGGAGGTAAACAAAATGCTCGCCAGATTGAGCCCTCGTAGAGTCCTTGGGCGTCACCGGTCGTGCTCTTCAAAAAGAAAATGGCACGCGGCGTTTCTGCGTTGATTGCCGCCACCTAAACCGAATTACTAAAAAAGGATGTGTACCCTTTACCACGAATCGACGACGCCCTTCATTGTCGTCACGGTGCCAAATACTTTTCGTCCATCGAACTTCGATCTGTTTATTGGCAGATTTCCGTCGAGGAGCAAGACCAAGAAAAGACCGCTTTCGTCACTCCAGATGGCCTCTACCCATTCAAAATTATGCCGTTCGGTTTATCCCATGCCCCCGCCACGTTCGAACGGATGATCGACTCTCTGCTTCTAGGTTTCAAATGGTCAACTTGCCTTTGTTATCTCGATGACGTTCTTGTGTTCTTGAGCGCGTCACAGCTATCCTTGACGTCTTCCGCAATGCTGGGCTCCAATTAAACTCATCGAAGTGCCACTTAGGGCGCCGATTACAGTGCTCGTCCATCTCATCGATGCTTCCGGAGTACAACCCAACCCGTAGAAGGTTCGAGCAGTAACGGCTTTTCCTGTACCTGAGTCTGCCAAATGCGTCCATAGTTTTGTGTGGCTCTGTTCTTATTTCCGACGGTTCGTGAAAGATTTCGCAAGAATAGCTCGACCACTCACTGAACTTCTGAAGAAAGACGCCCCTTTTACGTGGGGTTCCCCTCAGGCTGCCGCGTTTTTGCGCCTTGACCCACTTTGACCTGTCCGCACCTACAGAGGTGAGAACCGATGCCAGTGGTTATGGGGATCCGCGCCATCTTATCGCAACACCAACACGGACACGATCGCGTTCTAGCCTACGCTAGCCGGCTCCTGACAACTGAAGAGCGCAACTATTCGATTACCGAGCGCAAATGTTCAAAGTTCAGCCCATATTTATATGGCAAGCCCTTCTCAGTAATCACAGAACATCATGCGCTCTGTTGGCTTTCGTCGCTCAAGGAACCTACTGGCCGGCTTGGTCGTTGGGCCCTCCGACTACAAAAATATCCCTACACAGTGATCTACAAGTCGGGACGCCAACACCAGGATGCAGCTTGCCTGTCTCTCTACCCAGTCGAAGACGGGACCTCTACATCTGATACTGACACCGACGCCTGTGTCCTCTATTTCTCCACTGCTCCATGTCGCCGATGAGCAGCGCCGTGACTCGTCCTTGCGTATCGTCATTGACCGCCTAGAATCATCACTTGCCGACAGTTCCCTTCGCTTATTCACACTTCAAGATGGTGTACTCTACCGCCACAACGTTCACCCCGACGGCCCTGCATTACTCCTTGTGATCTCTAAACACCTCCGCTCGGCTGTTCTCCAGGAACTTCACGACCTCCCCACTGCCAGTCACGATCACCTGGGTGTGTCAGGTCCGCACGACCAGATCCGCTGACGCTTCTTTTGGCCAGGGCTTGCTCGCTCCATTCGAAGATACGTAGCGGCGTGTGAGAAATGCCAGCGACGCAAGACACCATCGACGCTACCTGCTGGGTACCTTCAACCTTTCGACATTCCCGCGGAACCATTCTTTCGGGTTGGGTTGGACTTACTTGGTCCTTTTCCTATTTCTACCTCTGGAAGCAGGTGGATCGGTCTGGCCATGGATTACGCCACGCGCTACGCCATCACCCGAGCGCTTCCTACAAGCTGCGCCACAGATGTCGCCGATTTCCTTCTACGCGACGTGATTTTATTATATGGAGCTCCGCGACAACTTCTCACAGACCGTGGCTGGACATTCCAATCAAAAGTTATCGCGGACATCCTGCAGTCCTGTGCCACGAGGCACAAGCTATCCACGTCATACCATCCGCAGACAAATGGCCTAACGGAGCGTCTCCATCGCACTCTCACAGACATGCTCGCGAAATATTTCTCTTCAGACCACACTGACAGGGACCTCGCTCTACCGTTTGCCACATTTGCTTATAATTCCTCGCGCCACGACAAAGCCGGTTATTCCCCATTTCTCCTTCAGTTCGGCCGAGAACCAGCACTGCCCCTCGACACAACCCTCCCTGTTCACGCGGCACCGACCAGTGAATATGCACTTGTCGCCATTGCTCGCTGTGCCCACGCAAGGGAAAAATGCCCGTGACCGCCTTCTGAAATCCCAATAGAGTCAAAGGCAACACCGGCCACACGACCGGCAACACCGAGACATGCACTTGCCGCCTGATTATTTCGTGCTTCTACGGTCTCCATCGCGTAAGGTCCGCGTGTCAGAAAAATTACCGACGATTACGTTACTTCCTAATGCGAAATTTGAGCGCAGCAAATAAGCTGTTTCACCTTTTCGATAGATTGAGGCAAAGAAATCAAGCAACACATGTATGCGCTATCACAGAATTTTTTTTTATTTTTCACACGTATTCCTTTAACAAAGACTCCACTAACAGTTCTTGACAGTCATGAAGGAAGCTTTGTGGTCGGAGAAATAGACTGATATATGTTCGACTTGGTACACCAATGCTTGATTCTCAAAGACGAGATCTATACAAGTGCCTCGCGAGGTTGTCACAGCCGTGGGACGCGTTACGAGCGAGAGGAACGGGATGTTCTCCCGCATAAGTGTTAGGAAATTGCTGTTTGTCTTTATGTCAAGCCGCCACCGATCTGGCTCTCTGATTGCCACCGCACAGGGGTTGCATTGGAGGAGGAGCGAAGAAAGGAATTAAGTTCGAGCCGGCGCTTTGACAACCGGAGACTCGCAGGAAGAGGGGGGAGGGGGGCGGCGTGTACACCCAGCGGCAAACGATGGGGGCAGAAGCGCGCGCAGCAAGCGGACAACACGATAAAGGGAGGAGGGAAGAGATAGCAGCGACTGACTGATGCCGCTGACGCCGATAGTGAGTCAACCCCAGCTGCGGAGTTGGTTCCAGGGACAACGCCGCCGATGCCGACACAAACAATATGATACCCTCGCTTCCGCAGCGCTAAGAACCAGGTCTAGCCGTGGGAAGGTGGTCACGTATTCGTCGACGTGCCGGGGCCTACGTGAAATAACCGGCGCTTCGGCAACTGAAGAGCACCCTATCCGCCACACAAGAACAGGGGGGGGGGGACCCTTTCCTCCTCTTTCTGCATGGCGGCGACGGTGTTCTATGCAGTCACGTTATCTTGACTCTCTAGCGGCGTCAGCGGCATCCAGCGGTATCAGTCGGTCGCTGCTAGCGCTGGGGGGATGAAAGGGGGGCGGAGCTGGTTACGAGGCCGACGACAACGCCGACGACGACGCGAAACCCAGGAACGGACGCCAAAGAGCTGCGCTCTAAAGTGCTCTCTCGTTACAAAGGTCCATACCGAGTGCTTCGTGCCGTGACTCCCGTCACCTACGAGATCGCCCCTGACGCCCCATCTGCTTCCCAGTCCAGTGATATCGTGCACGTTACGCGACTGAAGCAGTATCATCCTCCCAATGATGACATTTAGACGCTCCGGGACGTCGCTTCTGCCGCCGGAGGATTATGCTACACGTGTGTGGTATTCGATTGTTTGAACGAGGCGCGTGGACGCCATCACTCGAGAAAAGAGGAGGAAGAACGAACTGGGCTCGCGCTGCGAATCTAACCGGTCAGCGCTGCAACCGCTGTTGTAAATATAACCTGTAAATATTTGCTTTTCTTACTGACTCGTCCTTCGCGTAACAATATGTATGACTTCAGTACGCACTATTGAAATAACCTATTGTTATAATTTTCATTCATCTCCTGTTAACCTTCAGTGACGGTTATATATCTGCAAATATTCTATGGATTGTATGCAATCATTTCAGCTGCAATGACACTGTCTGTGACATTCTACAGAAGTTGTTTTAAAAATTGCTCTACACCCTTCCTGAGGAGCAGATTATGAACCTGAAATAAAGTATTATAGAAAACAGGCGAAGACACCTGTATGCGTCCACGATTAATCAACGAAAAGTACGGCTTTTATTTATTAAAAGGCACTTTGCACTATAGAGCGCCTCAAACAGGAAAGTGACACCGCTGAGTCGAACATGAGGAGGCCTTCGAGTGGCAGATGTTTAATGGCGAAGAATAGAATTCGGCCCCACAGACCTCAGGGGCTACGGCGTGCATGTTTGACTGCGCGGAGGAGCTCTTACGTTTACATTTGTGTCGCTAGCCCTATAAATTTGTGGCAGAAGATGTAGTAAGCATTTGTAGCAATGTTCTCCATATACTCGGAAGAGGCGTTGTCCTTATGTTTCCCCACAGCTTGAGCCAAGCGTGCAGCGAATTGCGTCGTTTGCCAGTCGTTTTGCTCCTACTTTGGCATTCGGATGTTCCGACAACGGTGGTAGCCAATGGTGCTTGTTCCCTTTCTTTGTTAAAGAATTAAATCATGCCAACCCCAAGCTATCCAAAACATTATCACCTTTCTTCTTCTTTCTTGCAACTTCCTCAGAAACTACGGATTCAAATTTATCTACTTTATCATTTTAGTCCATGTATGTACTATACGCTTGCATGTTTCTGTTGTATTGCCTTGTGCATGGGGTCTTGGGCTTTCTTCTAAAAAGTAGGCTGGCGTTGTGGCCCTTGAGGGGGCAGTTACCAACGTGGTTCTTACTTTGCCTTTCATCCCAAGTGTATATATGTTTTTAATCCAAATAATATTGTTTTCTTCTACTGAATTGCTTCGCTTTTCACCCGAGCTTGCCCACATATACACGAGATTAGTAAACTCAATCCAATTTAATTGAATCATAGGAACATTCACGGCCTTTTTCTTGGCCTCAACGCGAAAGCCTAGACTGAATTCGACGTTGTTCATAATTATTTGCCTGCTATACAGCCAATGGTTTCTTCGATTCACGTTTAGAGCACTGAGTTCCATTATTCCCATGAAAATGGCCAATTTAATTTAGCGAGACGACTGCCCAGAATGTCATAGCAAAATATTTTGTTATCGAAAACACCGAAAAGGTCATGATTCTCGCGCATCTCTGCATCACGCGAGGAACGAGAATACTACCCTCAGGTGGGAAGGAGAGAATAATTGGAATTTGTGGCATAGTGATGATGCGACTCTGATTATATTTCTGTGCTGATATATTTACGGTTGTTTTTGCTCATTTGTGACCCTGCGTACCACTTCATCGTTATAGAGTGCCAATCTTAACGACCAGATTTAAACTGAGGTTTTATTGTTGTAAGAACAGAAACCAGCGCAGTCTGTTTCCGGCATTGATAATTCCGCGCGCCAACAGCGGGCTGCCAATTGCTAAGCTCGTAATAAAAGAGAAAGAAAAATATGAACTAACCACGTCTGGAGAGCGAGGCACACCAAAAAAAAAGTACGCTGGTTGTTTCAGCCATCAACGCCGGTATTTTAAGTCCAACGAAGGAATAGTAATTTTCTGTCAACGTGGAGAAGGATTGTGGGCTCGAACCTAAATCTAGTCCCGCACGGTTGACATGCGATCGAGCTAGCTAGTAGGGAAGTGTTTTTGCGATGTCTAGATGTGAAAAGGAGAATAAAAGAAATTTAATGCCACAGACATGCAGGAAAAACAGAGACTTAGCCATGGAACAGGAGCTGCCAGCAACATTTGGCGGATTTGGCTCTTGAGTGCGAGCTTTAGCGAGTGAAGTTAATTCCAGCATCAGGCGAATCCCTCACGCAAACGCTCAGACAACGCCTGGCAGAAACATTATTGAGAAAATCGGCGCGGAAGGCTAAATCGAAACACGAGATGTTTTTCTTAAGGCACACAAACTTAAAGTCCATTTTGGTGTTATTATAGGTGGCCCGGGCTGCTACTCTAGGGAGGTCGCGAAGAAACTCGCGGAATACAGCGTCTAATATCGCAAGCAAATATACAGTTCTATGACGATATCAACATCACTGTGATGTCTGAGCCCGGATAAACACCCGGAAGCAAGTTTAGAGGCATAAAGTGGTATGTCAGTTGAACATAAACACGCGAGTATAATAACATTAGCGAGCATTACTAATTCACTACACAATAAAACGGGATGCATGTAAGATACTTCTATAGCGTTACCGTACATAATGAAATGTACGCAAGGTACCATAAAACATTGATTCGGGATGTGAGGATCTGAAAAGCATCTCAAGATTTTCATATTTTCACGAAAAAATATTCATGGCTCTAACAACTATTTGAATACTTTCTGCTGGCCATGTGCCACGTATACTTTTAGATGGAGTGAGTGAGTTGCCGTCAATTGTATATTAGCTCGTGCTGCAGTGTCAGGTTTGCAGCATGATCGATAAAGCGGGGAACATTCTCCCCACCTGACAGCTAGCGCCACGCAACGCGCGTTATTCTCAATAAGATATTGAACAGCGTGTACGCAGTACATATTTGAAAACGGTTGAATACAGTTACAAAATCGCTGCCATCTCTCAGATTCGGTGGAACGGAGAATAATAATGTGAAATGATTATTCATATACAATTCAGATCATTTGGTTTCTCCATCAAACCAGCGCCCATTTGATGATCAAGTGACACCAATTTAAATTTGGTAAAAGACGGATGACGCTTAAGCTTCGCCTTTACGAGTGGCACGCTATAGCATTCAAAGATTCGTGACTCCTTGTCACGCTTCCTGACAACTGGAGCGTATGTAACTGCAATGTTTGCTGGGAAACGCTGGCTGCGACCGCTACGCACGAAGGAGAGCTTTGTGGTAGAAACGCTGCCTCTCTTGCGTGGGCCACGATGCGGCGGAGGCGAGCGACAGCTGGAGGTATTGCAAGGAACCGGGCGCGCCCCTCCGTGGCACCCGAGATACTCACGCGCTGGCGCGCGCAAATGGCGGACGCAGCGGTCGCTCTGTGAATTGTAAAACGCTGGAAAAGGGCTTCCTTTGAGTTTTCGCCTAACAGAATTGTATTTTCTCGCATAGTCCAATTACAATTAGACGCTATCATGTCTGCACGCTGTAAGTAAGCCGTACTTTACGATTTCAACGCTATAGCGTTAAGGGTCATGTGTTGCAGAAAATCCGGCGTTGGCGCCCCGCGTCCGGTGTCCAGATTTAAGGCAATAAGATTTTCGAACAAGCCATACCGAGGCCCTCCTTGTGGCTCAAGAAAGCTACTGAACTAATTGGATTTCTCAGGCTAAATTACGTAGAAAAATCATAAAGTGCGACTCACACACCACCTATGCAGGCATGATAGCGTCGGATTGTAACTTGACTATACTAGAAAACATAATTCTGGAATAAACTTCTTTTCCAGCGTTTCACCATTCATAGACCGTCCATGGGGTGGCAAAGTATGTCATTTCTCGGCCCTTTACCACAGACACTTTTAAAAGCAGGCACTGGCACTTTCGGCAGCACGCTGGAAAGTCCATTAAAATTACAGCTGAAGCTCAGTTTCCTTTCTTACTCGAGTGACCACAAAACTAAGGCTGTTCTTTACTACGCATATCCTTTCTTAGACATCGTTGATTGCCTTTCGTGCCTTCTTGGGACGCCCTGTAGCGGACGACGCGTGGGATTCGCCATACGTGCTGTCGTTGCGGATAAGGCCTGGAGCTGGGCAGTTCCCACCCTACCGAAATGTCAGCTTGCGCAACTTGTATCATGCCCAGTTTTTTGGGACCACTATATCTGTGTTCTAAAACGCAATCAGCTTGTTACATTTAATGAGAGGGTGAGGGAGAGGTCCGGATAAAGTATTATAATCAGCCGCGCCCAGCGACTGCTGTGCCTTACAGCCTGAAATCGTTAGATTATCAAATGCTGGAGCTATTTAATCTCTGTCCGTTGCAGCGTTCCAGTTTCAGTACCTTATCGCCATCAGAAATGTAATCAAACCTCTTACAGGTACAACTGTCGAATTTCATTGTGTAACCACCACTAATCATAGATTATAACCTATGATTACCATTTATGATTAGTAGCTATAGTGGGAACTATAATCACCACTAATTATAGACTTCGATCCCGCCACAATCCGCGAACCCGCCACAAGCCCGCGCCACTACGTTCCTGCAGTCATTCTTCGTCCGAACTGCCCGAGACTGGAATGGCCTTCCCAGACAAACTGCACTCATCCGTGACACAGCGCGCCTTAGATCTGCCATCGAGTGTTCCGACTCATCTTTCTGATGTTTTCTGAAATACAAAACCCTCGTTTTTGTATTTTCATGAAATACCTTCAGTCACTAATTATGATCGACTGTCGATAATTGTTTGAGATTTACATCATTTTATCCCAAGGTGCTGCAGACTCCATATAGAATGCAAGTAAAGGTGGGAGAATGTCTTAAATATTCATGTACGTTTCATGTACGTAGTCATGCTACGTTTCTCAATTAAATATATTGAATCACCCGTTCGAATTACACGCACAGGATAATTATTGGGCACAAGCACAACAACAATCGAAGAAATAATATTTCGCGTTACTACCGAAACACGCCACTTCAAACGTCCCGTGAAAGACGAAATTTTCTGTGCTGCAATAGTATACTAGGCAACATTCCTCATCTTCTGCCCCTCCTGGTTGCATTAAATGCTGTCCTATAGTTCGACTCCAAAAAACGTGTGATAAGTATTCTCCCTGTATTGACATATTTGAGAGTTTATTTACTTTTCTGTACAAATGCAGATAACTACGCTGCATGATTAACTCCTTTTTTGTTCCCTTTGTTCTACATCTCGCATTTTGTCCACCACATATGTCTTCTCTGTACATATTGTCTGGCGTATTACATTTTAAGTACACCAATACGAAGGCTCATTAAGTGTTCTGGGGCACTATTATTATTATTATTATTAGTAGTAGTAGTAGTAGTAGTAGTAGTAGTAGTAGTAGTAGTAGTAGTAGTAGTAGTAGTAGTAGTAGTAGTAGTGGTGGTGGTAGTAGTAGTAGTAGTAGCAGTAGTAGTAGTAGTAGTAGTAGTAGTAGTAGTAGTAGTAGTAGTAGTAGTAGTAGTAGTATTTCTGCATTCTCTCTTTTCCCCCGTGCAGATTAGCCAACTGAACGATTCACTCCGGTCAACCCCTCCACTTTCATCTAACTTTTTCTCTCTCTTTTGGCTAAGGTAAGTGAGTAGAGCTTTTGTTCTAACGTCTCAAAAGCCATTCTGCGTGAACTGAAAGTCAGTACAACTGCATTTAGTGTCAATCGCATACTGTGGCGATTGTGGAAGCAAATGTCGATGCAAATGTCATCAGCTGGGTCTCCGACTTGAAGAGCAATTAAAAGCGCGAAGGCAAGGTATGCACGAATATTCTATGCAGCCGTGCCACATCAATATACCCACCGTGGTAGCTCAATGCTTGTGGCGTTGGGCTGATGAGCACGAGGTTGCGGCTTCGATCGCGGCCTGGGCGACCACATTCAATATTGTCAACTGTAAAAACGCTCGTGTACTTAGCTATAGGGGCACGTTAAGGGACCCCAGAGGGTCACACATAATCCGAAGTCCCGGCCTACGGAGTGCCTTTTAATTAGATCGTGGTTTTGGCGCGTAAATTTAATAATAATTTAATCACTCCTAGAGAGCGAGTTCTATAGTTTGCCTGTATCAGCGTCTACAACGGTTACGCATCCTGACACTGACTGCACTGCTAAAAGGCGATGTTGCATTTAGTGTCAGAGCCTCGATCAGCTTCCTTGCCTAAGCTGCCTGGCCTCAGTTGGAAAGCCATGCTAGGGTGAGGTTCACTGCAAAGCTCCTGTCCCTCATTGGAACGAAAGGTTCGCCCCAGATTACAGTATATGAAGGAACAGAAAATTCCCTGTGGTGGCATTTATGACTTTCTTTTACGAATTCGTCTTTGAAACGTGTCTCCACCTAGTAAGGGCGCTTGGGAAGCCACGTAATACTAAGTACTTGGTGTGGGCAGTGCTAGTGAAGGTTGCAAAGTACGTGTAGAAGAAGAACCGGGGACACAGAAAAGGGGGCCAGAGGAGGCGAACAATGCAGGGCAACATGCGGAAAAAAACAACGAAAAAATGAGCATGATGCACTTGCCTTTCATCCGTCTATGTATATAGAGATAGTGCCCTTGAACATCGTGCTAGCGCAATAGGCAGCAACCGCAGTTATTCAGCACAAATGAGCCCGCCGCGGTCGCGCACCACACGCGCGAAGAGACCAAACCGCCAAGTGCGAGGAAGAAGAAAACCCTCATCGCAGGATCGGGTTGTCAGAAAAGCAATTAGGAGAGCGATTTGCCTGACCTGCTGCATAAAGTATTCACTCGCCAACAACACCAGCCCTACCGTGTAGGTGCGCGCCTCTGCGAGAAAAATACACCATGAAAGCCGAAGTGACCTTGCTGATTATATCACAGTTCGTATCTTTCGCTGCCCGAGAGGCACATCAGGAACAACAGAGCGTACTCATTCCTCTTTCCAAGACAGGCGCTACAAGGCAGCTTCGTCACCTGACGCGCAAGCTCACGTTAATAATAATAATATTTGGGGTTTTACGTGCCAAAACCACTTTCTGATTATGAGGCACGCTGTAGTGGAGGACTCCGGAAATTTTGACCACCTGGGGTTCTTTAACGTGCACCTAAATCTAAGCACACGGGTGTTTTCGCACTTCGCCCCCATCGAAATGCGGCCGCCGTGGCCGCAAGCTCACTTTGACAGGGTGGAACACTCGAAATATCAGGTGCACCAAGTTGCACGAACTGAACCTTTTGCTCCGACCTTCACCCGGGCTTCAGCGACGTGAGGTGTCACTTATATACCGGCTATGGTTGGGAGTGGCTTTCACGAAGGCGTGCACTACTCTCATTTTTAAGGACCGACAGTGTGGCGTGAGGCGCCTGCGACGGCGAAGAGAACATCGAGCATTTATTGTGCCACTGCCATCGATTTCAGTAGGAAAGACAAACATTATCTATCGTTAGCAGTGTGTTCAAAGTAACTGGTTGGTTCATCATTGAAATAAAACAGAAACAGCGCGACACAGGACGAGCTAGTACTGTCCTCAGCTGTTACACGCCCGTCCTGTGTCGCGCAGTTTGTTTTATTCCAATTATCTATTGTATTGCAACGTATCGACGATCTGCCGTTATCCGTCCCCATCGCTCTCGGCCCACAAAGCTGTGAAGGCACTTTTGTCTTTATGAGCGCGACTGGCCTGTGTGAACCCCTTTGACTTGTTCATGCCCACCGCATGCATGCGCGAGCTCGCCGCCGCTTTCTTTCCCTCGCCCTCCCTCTCCCTCTCTACCTCATATTTCTATTCCCTCATTCCCGTCTCCCAGTGTAGAGTAGCCAATCAGACGCATTTCTGGTTAACATCCTTGCCTTCTTTCTTTATTTCCTCCTCCTCCTGCTGTATCTTTCGCACTTGGCGAGCAAGAGCTTCTTCCAGCAAGGTGGCAAATTTCGCGACCGGGAAGCACCTAATTGAAGTGAAGGCGGGAACCTAAATAAGAAGGATTTAAAAAGATGGAGAAGGGGACTATAGACTGAGTGCTTTGTTGGCGTGTGGACACATGTTCCCTTTATGGGGAACTTGCAATTGCATAGTTACTCATCCAACAGTTTTTTTTTTTGCTCTCTCTGTATGTACTCAGCTTGCTCGTGACGGTGCGGATCCAAACTCGGTATCGACTGCGGCAACATTCCAATAACAACGTAAGCAATTGCTAGGCATGATCTTTTATTGCGAGTACAGGAAGTACAATGCCGGGCATAGGCAAAGTTCGACTTGCAAAGCAAGTGGCACATTGTTGACTGGCCGACGATGGCCCATGCATCGCCAAATGTTATCACGCATTAACTCTACAGGAAGCGCGCACAGGAATCGTTTTCTTATCCCGAGGGGTTCTCCGCCGTTTCGAAATCCAGGGCTTGTTTTTTATTTGTGGTAGCAAGTGCAGGTCTGCTTGATGATCTCGGAACAATAGCCACCAAGACGACCGATGAGCCAGCAGCGGAGATCATAGACATCCTGGTTAAACAAACAGCCGAAAGTGCGGCCTAGAATGAGAACGATCAGAAACGCCTTTTGTTTAAATCACGTTACTTAACTAACCTATCAGTAACCACAACCAACACATCAGTAACGAACATATCACTGTGTGGACGAATTAAGAGCTATTGCGAGTGCAGACCAACAGGTTTCGCTGGCACGGGCTTCATCGCGGTCTTCTTTTTTTTTATGGTGACGCCAAGAATCGACGTGAAGCGTGCTCTATTCTGTTCCCAATCTTCTTGTGGTACCACAGCTCGGATAATCACGTTTGTCCGTATAGCAGCAAATGAAAACAAGGCTTTATTGATTAGAATGAAGAGAACTCGTAATTGTCATAGCATTGGCGCCTGCGCAGCAGGGAGGCAGGTGGCGGTTTCCGTTGTTTTAATATGGTGGCGAGATCAGCCTCACTGAGACACAATTTTCGTTTTCGTTCAGCGCTGTCCACAGCCAAAAAACTGCGGGCCATAGTATCTACGACGATTTTGGTGAAGTTGTTGTTGGGCAAGATATGAATGCCGGCCTTCAATTTTGCAAATGCAATGTTGCCGCTAAAATTGGTAATTAAAACTTCATAAATTTTTTTTTGCTTGTGATGGTGAGCCGTTTTTGCCATGATGCCGCATTTGTATTGGTTGCCAAGTCTTACAGTCTGACAGAAGATGTGCACATGCGCTTATCACAAGTTATCAGTGCAGCACCCTGTGTTAGTTGGCGCAGAAAAAAACTGTGTGTATAGGCCTCGAGCTCCACCACTGGAAAAGCTGGCGCCTCCGTCGGCATGACGTGCTATTAAGGATCACGTGGACATAGCGGCCGCGTCGGCTGCTTCGAGAGCGCCGAAGCGAGCTGAAAACAAGTGTTTAAATTCCCTCGTACGCTGCGGTCCTGTGGCGAGATTTTCCCGCTTCGAGTGTCTCTTTTACAACGCTTGAAAGCACTACAATAGGTAGTGGCTGCCTTTGAAGGCTCGCAACATGGTAGGCTACTGCTCGGTGACGCAGCGCCGGACGTACGCAATGGATCCCGGTGTCAGCCTTATTCATACGCAGCCGCAGGACAAGAAGCTGCGTGAAGCTTGGCTCGCGAAACATAAAACCGGTAAACACTCATCGGCTACAACTCGGGTATGCAGCAAGCACAGACGCGAGGAAGATTTCTGCTGCGGCGCCGGGTATGCGTTGTTCGAAACACGCGCACTGAGACGCTCGCCTGAGTCCGCTGCCCGACTAATGCCATGACGGTTTGGCCTATGAACTTCTCGATGCTATAGATACTGGCAAGTTTACTGGAGTGGAAAGGCAGCGGTAAGCACATTAAAAAAGAAGCATGGCATATGGTCATGTTTGTGTTGCGAAATAATGCACTGGATTACAACAAAAGAAGCAGCGGGAAATCGCACGCTGAGAACACCGATAAACATATAGGGCGTCGCAACTCGTGAAATGATATTGAAACGTCCAAGAATTTAGAAAAAAAAAGATTGAATCGTCGCGACGGCACATCACAGTCCCTGTAGGCGTCGAAGTCTCTACAATGAAATCATTTTTGAACAGCTCTGATCGCGTCCACGCAGCAATGGTTGCTTGTGTACTGTCAGATGCTCATATTGTGCAGCGTAAAGCTCATGGCACGGTGCGAAAATGCGCACTCGGCGAAAGCGAAACAGTGCGCGGAACAGCATGCAGACGCGCAGTCGATCACTGCGAAGCTGTGCGATCGCTGCATTGAGGCTTCATTCTACTACGCTCAATTTAGTTACACAAACACTATAAGAACATATTTCACATAGTTTGCGCTCAGCGTTTACCTACCTTTCACGCAAGAAGCCGGTTCGGGAGACTCCATCGCGGCGACCGCGCACAGTGGCGTTCACTGTACGTACTCGGTAAAGAGATAGCGTCTGTAAACGATTCTGTGCTTTCAGTTTGCCCAAGGTTATAATTTAGACAGTAAAAACCTTCTCTCGTTTCTAATGTACTTACAGAAATGTCCGGGAGAGCTCCCGCGCGGTGTTTTCAGTGAGCGCTGATAGCAAAACATATGAGGAGCGCGCCGCGTGATCCCTCATACTACATCAGCGAGGAGTTTCCGATAGATGGCGACTCCCTAACTCTTCGCCGCCAATACCGGCTGCATGCGCGATCTCTGGGAAAAAAGCGAAGGAGAGGGGGACCCGGGGAACGTGCGAGGTGTCCAAGGAGGCTGTACTGGTGCTTAAACCCAGAAATTGTCGATATCCACGCCTTCCTCGACTACAGCCTGGGGGGGAGGGTGACAGAAGACCTATGGGCCCCGGGTGCCAGACGACCTAGCTACGCCACTGGCCACAACCTCCTATATGAACACAACAATCAAACCCCGGCCCTCAGTCGCCAGCATCTGCGAAGCAACTGACCACGGCGGCGGTCAGACCTGCGACGCAGCAGAGGGTGCTAAGAATCACTGGCTCCGGACAGGCCGCCATTGGAATATGAACCTGGCAACGTTTAACGCTAGAACGTTATCTAGTGAGGCGAGTCTAGCAGTGCTATTGGATGAATTAGAGGGCAGTAAATGGGATATAATAGGGCTCAGTGAAGTTAGGAGGCCGAAAGAAGCCTATACAGTGCTAAAAAGCGGGCACGTCCTGTGCTACCGGGGCTTAGCGGAGAGAAGAGAACTAGGAGCCGGATTCCTGATTAATAATAATATAGCTGGTAACATACAGGAATTCTATAGCATTAACGAGAGGGTGGCAGGTCTTGTTGTGAAACTTAATAAGAGGTACAAAATGAAGATTGTACAGGTCTACGCCCCTACATTCAGTCATGATGACCAGGAAGTCGAAAGCTTCTATGAAGACGTGGAATCGGCGATGGGTAGAGTGAAAACTAAATACACTATACTAATGGGCGACTTTAATGCCAAGGTAGGCAAGAAGCAGGCTGGAGACAAGGCAGTGGGGGAATATGGCATAGGCACTAGGAATAGCAGGGGAGAGTTATTAGTAGAGTTTGCGGAACCGAATAATATGAGGATAATGAATACTTTCTTCCGCAAGCGGGACAGCCGAAAGTGGACCTGGAGGAGCCCGAACAGCGAGACTAGAAATGAAATAGACTTCCTACTCTGCGCTAACCCTGGCATCATACAAGATGTGGACGGGCTCGGCAAGGTGCGCTGCAGTGACCACAGGATGGTAAGAACTCGAATTAGCCTAGACCTCAGGAGGGAACGGAAGAAACTGGTACATAAGAAGCCGATTAATGAGTTAGCGGTAAGAGGGAAAATAGAGGAATTCCAGATCAAGCTACAGAACAGGTATTTGGCTTTTACTCCGGAAGAGGACCTTAGTATTGAAGCAATGAACGACAATCTTGTGGGCATCATTAAGGAGTGTGCAATGGAAGTCGGTGGTAACTCCGTTAGGCAGGATACCAGACTTCTATCGCAGGAGACGAAAGATCTGATCAAGAAACGCCAATGTATGAAAGCATCTAACCCTACAGCTAGAATAGAACTGGCAAAACTTTCGAAGTTAATCAACAAGCGTAAGACAGCTGACATAAGGAAGCATAATATGGATAGAATTGAACATGCTCTCAGGAACGGAGGAAGCCTAAAAACAGTGAAGAAGAAACTAGGAATTGGCAAGAATCAGATGTATGCGTTAAGAGACAAAGCCGGCAATATGATTACTAATATGGATGAGATAGTTCAAGTGGCTGAGGATTTCTATAGAGATTTATACAGTACCAGTGGCACCCTCCACGATAATGGAAGAGAAATTAGTCCAGAGGAATTCGAAATACCAAAGGTAACGCCGGAAGAAGTAAAGAAAGCCTTAGGAGATATGCAAAGGGGGAAGGCAGCCGGGGAGGATCAGGTAACAGCAGATTTGTTGAAGGATGGTGGACAGATTGTTCTAGAGAAACTGGCCACTCTGTATACGCAATGCCTCATGACCTCGAGCGTACCGGAATCTTGGAAGAACGCTAACATAATCCTAATCCATAAGAAAGGGGACGCCAAAGACTTGAAAAATTATAGACTGATCAGCTTACTGTCCGTTGCCTACAAACTATTTACTAAGGTAATCGCAAATAGAATCAGGAACACCTTAGACTTCTGTCAAGCAAAGGACCAGGCAGGATTCCGTAAAGGCTACTCAACAATAGATCATATTCACACTATCAATCAGGCGATAGAGAAATGTGCGGAGTATAACCAACCCTTATATATAGCTTTCATTGATTACGAGAAAGCGTTTGATTCTGTCGAAACCTCAGCAGTCATAGAGACATTACGGAACCAGGGTGTAGACTCGAGCCGTATGTAAAAATATTGAAAGATACCTATAGCGGCTCCACATCCACCGTAGTCCTCCATAAAGCAAGCAACAAAATCCCAGTAAAGAAAGGCGTCAGGCAGGGAGATACGATATCTCCAATCCTATTCACAGCGTGTTTACAGGAGGTATTCAGAGACCTGGATTGGGAAGAATTGGGGATAAAAGTTAATGGAGAATACCTTAGTAACTTGAGATTCGCTGATGATATTGCCTTGCTTAGTAACTCAGGGGACCATTTGCAATGCATGCTCACTGACCTGGAGAGGCAAAGCAGACGAGTGGGTCTAAAAATTAATCTGCAGAAAACTAAAGTAATGCTTAACAGTCTCGGAAGAGAACAGCAATTTACAATAGGCAGCGAGGCACTGGAAGCTGTAAGGGAATACATCTACTTAGGGCAGCTAGTGACGGCGGATCCGGATCATGAGACGGAAATAATCAGAAGAATAAGAATGGGCTGGGGTGCGTTTGGCAGGCATTCTCAGATCATGAACAGCAGGTTGCCATTATCCCTCAAGAGAAAAGTATATAATAGCTGTGTCTTACCAGTACTCACCTACGGGGCAGAAACCTGGAGGCTTACGAAAAGGGTTCTACTCAAATTGAGGACGACGCAACGAGCTATGGAAAGAAGAATGATAGGTGCAACGTTAAGGAATAAGAAAAGAGCAGATTGGGTGAGGGAACAAAAGCGAGTTAATAACATCTTAGTTGAAATCAAGAAAAAGAAATGGGCATCGGCAGGACATGTATTGAGGAGGGAAGATAACCGATCGTCATTAAGGGTTACGGACTGGATTCCTATGGAAGGGAAGCGTAGCAGAGGGCGGCAGAAAGTTAGGTGGGCGGATGAGATTAAGAAGTTTGCAGGGACGACATGGCCACAATTAGTACATGACCGGGGTCGTTGGAGAAGTATGGCAGATGCCTTTGCCCTGCAGTGGGCGTAACCAGGCTGCTGCTGCTGCTGCTAATGATGATGATGACACTACTTTTGGATGATGGTAATTATCGGCATGTCCTGAGGTGTGAAGGCCACTTTTCTCGTCGATTGGATGCCCGCGCGATTAACTCGAGAGGCGTTTAGTTGTCACCATCAATTGCAACGGTCACGCGCATCGCTGTTGCTTCGTTAGTTCAACCTTCTTTGTTTGGACTGATCCAAGGAGCAGAAAAGGCATTCAACTTGGACGGTGTGCTCGTGGAATGAGTTGCGGCCGGACACAACTCCAGTTGCGTTGCGAACAATGGCAGTAGCATGTTTGTTTGCTTAAGGTGCAGTTTCTCTATGACACCTCCCACGTTAAAGCTTTTACTCAATAGCTCGTACGGGAAAACTGGAATATGCATGCTCGGTGTTGGATCCCGGTCTTTGTTGTTTCATTCAAACTTTGGAATTGGTGCAATATCGCATCGCAGGATTCATACTTCACAACTGATCTTGTCTATCTAGTGTTTCCACAATGAACGCTAATTTGAACCTTTCTCTTCTTTCCTTACGAAAGAAAGTATTTCGGTCATCACTCTTTCACAAAATTTATCATCGTCGCCATCTTAAATAAGTCCTATCTGAGCCAGAATACATTTCATCCCGTAGAGATCACCTTCATAAAGTAGGCGTCCCGTTTTCTCGAACTAACTCATATTATTATTCATTTTTCCTAAGACAAGTAACGATTGGAACCACCTGCCCCCCTCAATTGCCGCAATTACCGACACTGTGACTTGTTTAAATCTCCTATTGAAGCAATTGTTTATTTTCAATAATCTGCATTTTTCTGCAACATAGTTAACTGTTGTTTCTGTTCTTGTTTTCTGTATTGCCGTTTTTCTGTGTTAATACATTTGTTTTTCATGCATTCCACTCCCTTCAATAATGCCCACGGGCCCTGAAAGTATATAAATAAATAAATAAATAAATAAATAAATAAATAAATAAATAAATAAATAAATAAATAAATAAGCTTTTCGTTTCGCTTCATTATTTCCTCGAGTGACGGCTCGCCGCGACCCTGGCATATCCTCGGAACCATGTACCCATGATAAAGGTCAAATACGGTGGAAAATACCATCACGCGAGACAGCATCCATGATCAAACCCTGCAATAAGCGTTAAACCCACAAGGAATGTGAATGTTACCCGTTACCTCGTCTGGTTTTTCTCTAATTGTACGGCACTTCTCATGCAAAGTTGGCAACTAGAAACAAGAGTCGCAAGGAGTTCACAAATTAAGCGATCTGCTAAGGGAGACAGCCAAATCAATAGCCAAACATAAAAGAAAAACGACAAATTAACAAATTTACCCTTTGCTTGTGAATGTATTTATGGATCAACATATCTTTATTTAAAAAGGAAGAAGAGAAAACACCGCCAGAAGTTTAAAAGGATTCCAAGTGTTTTTAATGACGCTTCTACCGCTATCAGTCTAACCGCCTGACGTAGCCACTTCTCAGCTATGCTTATGTGTGTGTTTTTCTAACCTTCCGCGGTGGGCGCAGTACGTCTAGAACCGCAGCGTCCTGCTCTCTACGCGGTTATACGGAACTGGCAGCCACACATCGTTACGCAGCTTCCCAAATAACAATACGAGTCGGTTTTGGCACTTGGCCGAGCAATAAACTAGGGATCAAGAGAAGTGTGATGGTGACGCAAGTATATATTTCTCTGTATTTCTCCAGAGGTAATTAAAAAGAACGCTACTAGAGATCTTTATTTTACACTTTCGCTTGTTTACTTGTTCTTGGCAGTGTTCTTCCGGCGCTTCTTTTCTGCGCGAGTCCAGCTGATGTAGTTCCTTGTTTGTGAAGCAAAGGAGGTGGTCTATCTCACAGGCGTACACCTGTGAGATACACCTTATTTCATTTCTCTTCTGCGAGTTTACGCGTTTTGATGGTGAATGGTGGGCGTCATTCACTTCTACCCTATAATAAAGGTACCCCAATCCCTCATTTGCACAGAAAAGTTGCCTTGGGTTGGGCCTCCCGCGAAAGAAAATTCTGGGTACGTGCCTGCTGTATGGTTAAGATTGCTGGTGACATAGAAGTGTTGCGCTGTGACTTCTAGAGCTCTCAAACTTTCCTCCGGGAACATTTTCTTGCAAAGCAGTGTTGTGTGAATGGGACGTTTGATATTGCGTCTCTATAAGCATTTAACTTTTCTACAATGGTGTAGACGTTTAGTATCGACGCAAAAAAGGGGGGCTGGTGTGAGGCACCTCGTCAATTTGCTTGATTAGTCATACCTTAGACTGCAAGAAAATGGGCTGACTTGCGTCGTTATGTGAGTACAGTGTCGTAGTGAAGGTAGTAAATACTGAAAGCTTTGCTACCGTAAAACTCAAATAGTGTGCAGGTAATGGAACTAAATGTTGCAGGAAAAGTGTCATCTTCAGCATACACACGTAAAAAACTATATCGCTTTTTATTTTAGGAGCGCGTCTGTATTTGAAGGTGAAGTTTCCTTTGTAGTGCTTGGGGGACTATTAATTTTTGCTAGTGCGTCTAAACGTGACAGTCTTGTGTCACTGGAGTTCAAGTGTCTTCGCTAAATATCTTTAAACTGCTCATTACCACTGGATTTTCGCAGGCGTTAAGTCTCCGTATATATATATAATGGCTGCTGGATAACCCGTATAGCCGCTGCAATTGTTGAACAGTTTCCTTTATGCAGGAATTACGCTTCTTTACCGGTTAATTATCCCATAGTCAACGGAATGTAAGCTCAATGTTTGCGTGCCACGTGTGCCTTTTAGCCAATGTGCGTGATTAAGAACTCACATTCAGGGGCGTCCATTATGGCAGGGGTCCCGCTCGCGTGCCACATAATCTATTAAATGATTATTACCAGAATCATCAAGATGTGTATACTTTGGAATCGTGCGCTTATGATTTACGCTCATTAAGAAAAAAATTCTATTTTTTGGCCTTGCTTCTCGGCTAGCACCTGCACAAACTTTTGTTTTCAAGTCAATGTTTTGTCATAAGGGCGAAGCAATGAATGAATGCGGTAGCAACTTATAGAATAGTGCACCAAGTGTAAGGCTCGTGGTTGTAGTAGCACTATGAATTGATGTAAACGTAAGCTGACGAAGTAAAAGCGCGTGGTGTGGCGTGTCTATAGACACACGAACCGAGAAAGCTCGATGACCGCGAGCAGCATCGTTTAGAAGTACAAGGTCTTGCAGACGTTGTCGCCTTGTATTGACCTCGCATTCCCGTACTGCGGCATGCTCACGGCCGGCACGATGTGTGCGTCCACTTCGCTCTTTTTAATGCAGGGCTTTGTCGACGTTGTCGCCTAATCTCTGCCTGTCGTCTGGGAACTTCCGGCGTCGAGTTCCAGCGTGCGCCGCATACGCAGCAGCGCATTATTTCTGCATCTGAACTAACGGATTGGTCATTGCGCGTGAACGGGCCTGCGTTGCTGCATTGCGACCAGTGATTCGCGCGAGCCTCTCGCCTGGCGTTCTGACAACGCGTGGGAACGTGTTTGCGTCTTGTGAGGCACACCGTGCTTCGATGCGGAAACCACGGATGGACAGATACTATTCTAGCCACCACTGTACCTTGGCTACTACGCGTGTGGGAAAACGATGTCATGAGCCACAGGGTCTGCATAGTCTGCATAGCATGGGTAAACTGTTTTACAAATCGTTCCAGCAAACAGAGTTGTCTAACCCGGGTTTTTTTTAAATTGAAATGAATATTAGGAGAGCTTGGCGCCTTTATGGCGGCACCGGTTACTCCTTGTCACTTAGCAACGGAAACAAATTTGCCTAAAAAGTGAGAATAATGACACAAGATATGGCACTCGATAGTACACCAGATGAATAAAAACTGTGCATTCTAACAATACATCAATCGCAAAGTTTTGCGCATGAGTTCAGTACAGATTTGCATATATAAAGAGAGATATTTTGAATTGCCAGACACATAACACATGTAATTACACTGCAATCACAGAACACAATCACAGACGGCGTAAAAGTCACGATCACCACATGAATCAGTCTCTAACCCGGAACAACACCCACATCCCTCATACAGCTTATTAGAATCAACTGAAACTTCATCTTTCCCCAAAATGTTGGTGTCCTCGAAAAACTTCTTCAAAGCAAGAAGTGCGCTTTTCTAATCCGAGGTATTAGAATACAGCTTCTTCTGTGCACCAGTTTCTGCGATTGGAACATCAACACGCCTAGATATTTTTCGCCACCTGGCGTTAAAATTCTGACGCAAAGTTAAATCGTGAATGAGAGTAATGTTTTTAGGACGATATGCAAAAACTAAAAGAATTTGTATTTTCCGGTCTAATTATTGGTGACGGCGAAAAATTGCGCTGAGTGTTCATAAAACGCGCCAGCGTCTGCACGCGGGAAGTACATAAGGATGTTCGATTGCGTTTACTCAGGCGTGCACCCGTGGTCTAACGGTCAGACGATCAAACTGCTATGCTATTGGTACTGTGTTTGAATCCGGCCCTCCAGCATTTTCATTTATGTTTATTAATTAAAGACGAAAGCTTTCTTAGTGACACTCCAACCACTTTTCTGTATCGGGCGCTTCAAAGCTCTATCATGGGCCGATCTCGGAGATAATGCACAGCCTCCCGAATAAAATTACATCATTTTTAAGTGTGCACTTTACTGTTGTTTCGCACTTTTAATATTTAAGTCTGAAGAGGCTTAAGCTAAATAGCATGCGCTGTCGGTGTTTTGTTTCGTGAGATTTCTGCCCTGCCATTCTCAAAATTCTACGGAATAATATTGGGAAGAATGTAAGACCTGGAATAAGTAACTTTAGTGATAGATAGTGTGGCAATACACCCCCATATACAGCATGTCATATAACATGACATGGCATATAGTATAGAAATACCTAACATATGCGCAGCCTCACGGCAACGGCGATGACTACGGCTAACATTCGGGGAATGTCCATATACTTGCTATCCCAATAAAATGATAGCTATTCAGGAACAAAGAACACTTACGGACTCGGAGGTGGGCCACTTCGCTTTCGTCATCTTGAGCAACCGTGGTGCTGATCAGTCCTGCGCATGCATGGGGATGCTTGAATTATTTTGACGACTTTTCAACATTGTTGTTTCCTAAACACCGGCCGTTGCAGCTCTCGCTTAAACTTGGGTTACTGATGTTGGTTGTAGCCCTTGTGCTACGCTTAATAAGTAGACATATCGCGGGTAGCTCTTCCTCGACAAGCTTTACAAATAAATATACTTATGTTGAACTTTAAATGAGCGCATTGAGCTTTTGAAGACTCGTGAACTACCACAGCAATATGATATGCCGTTCGATGGGTGATTCTTGCAGAAGAAGCCTCATGCAGGATCGTGGCACATATTATAATTTACGGAGTCTCCTTGCTAAAACTTAAATCACAGCTGCATTCATACCAAACCCAACGTTAAGGCGGCAAAGGGACGGATAATCCCTGAGGAGCTTCGAACCGGCGCTTATTTGTCGTGCCGAAGAGGTGCACCGATTGCATTGTTAGTTCATGTGTACTATTACGGCAGCATAGCCAATTGCTCGAGTGACCAACCTTATCCATTTCTGCGTTATTGGTCGAAAATCTTGGCAAGAATACGTGGTTGCCCTTTATCTCTGTCTTGACAAAGGGAAAATTTTCGCTGACCTGCGGGTCAGCGATTAAGTAGCTACAATCGCTTATAGACCTTTCAGTTTACTTACCTGCAACAAGAACGAAGAGAAGGGTGACACCTAGGGCTTTCATTTTTGCTGTGAGGCTGAAGACTTTGGTGAAATGGTGCCGTCACTGCGATGTTAAGTACAAAAAGTAGAATGTTTGATATGTTATCTACGCTTTTGCCGTGATGCATTTTGCCCCAATATTAAAAAAAAAGAAGAATGGACCCGTAACAAGCCTTGCTGTGGGCTCTCGCAATTCCTCTATGAACAACTGAAGCGCCATGCTGTCTTCTCCGGCCTTACAAAGCAGGCAGAATCTCTTTCTACTACCGTTAAAGTGAGCAAGCAGCTGTTCGAGTTATTTGTTATGCATAGGATAAGAAAGAGAGAAGTGGAAGCTCTCTTTTACGAATCGATGTGTAGGACCAACAAAAACTGAAAGCATATGTGTGCTCAATTTACATGCTGCGGCGCTAGTTTCGAAAAGGCAAGGCCGGCTTGCTCTAAGTCGCCTCACGTTGTCGTGTATACCGTGAGGAAATTATTTCGACGCATTCTCCAGTTCATAGTCCATGTATCAAATTCCAGGAAGCGCTTATTCGGGACACGTGTGATTAACGAAGGTGTGCCGATATGCATCCACATATACCTATTTCGACTCTAATGCATAAAGACTGTAATTTGGAGGAAGAAGCACATACTATTTGAAACTGAAATGTTTAATGATTTGACGTATAGCGAGTATTTTTTGTGTGTGTGTATGACATAGCACCAAGCGTCGCTTTTTATGTGCATGACAAATTCAAATGAGGGTCCGAGCGTATTGTACACGATATCTGTTTATATTTAGAAACTATCGATTACATTTTCTATGTAGAGGGTCTTAAGGCTAAGCCCCATGAGAGCGATTTTGTGCGCGACAGCGATGAGCGACGGCTTTGAGCCACGGATCGGGCCGTCGCTCGAAAAGATCGCTCGGTTCTGCAAATCTAGAATTTGTAGCTCGTCGCCCGGAAGTGCTATGAGTGACTAGCCTATAGCGCGAAGCCGGAACTGGACGTACGTTACTCAAATACTACCGATTGTCGCACGGAACGAGCAAACAATTGAATTCTTATACGTGCAAAGATAAGAACCTACTGCAAGAGCTTCAAAAATATTTTATGCTGCTTTTTACAGTAAAACACATCAACTTAAGTTAATAAAGCACGTCTCACGCTAGTTTCGGCGCCAATATTGCTGCCCTCATACCGGCAACACTGGGGAGACGTCGCACTAAGTCATCGCTCGCATGGGGTACGACTTGTAGGCGACGAGCGAACGCGACAGCCATCTCCATCGCGTCGCTTGTCGCTGTCGCGTGCAAGATAACTTGCATTTATACTTTAGGGCCCTCTTTGAGCAAAAGAGGTTCCCTTTGAACCATCTGCGTAGTGACCGTATGTGGAACAGTGACAAATACAAGTGTCTGTGCGTCCACCGTACCTCAATTTTGTCTTCTCCCGTCAATGTGTATTTCTCCTCATCTCCATCCATTTTACCTATTTATCTTTATTTAAATATATAGATACAGCAGGCCATAGCGCTCATGCTGAACGGTTCACACCAAATAATTACGACGAAATAACGATAACAAAAATAGAAGCCAAAATGACAAACTGGTATAACTGCTAGAGGTCAACGCAACAAGAAAAGAATGATGTAAGTGAACCTATATGGGAGTGAAAATACATTGGCAATGCAAGCAATAACATTAACCACACTTGCAGAAAGAACTACAGAGAAATCATGCAAATAGGAGGGGGATCGGGAAGATTATTAGCCAGCATCATCCAGGTGTCCAATAAGCAAGGTGCAGTCAGGTGACACATTATTCCAGCCACTAATTGTTTGTGCAAAGACAGTGAATTTAAATACGTTTGTTCTGTCAAAACAGGTCACAGAACGCGGGTGTGCGCGTCGAATATTCGGGAGGTGAGTAGCCATGAGTGTGGTGTAGGGTCGAGCCCGTGCTTACGATTTATCAATAAAAATCCAGTTTTTTAAAGCTAGATTTTGCACCGGACTTCCGAGGTAGCTAGCCGGGCCCACTCCTCGGTAACCTCTTTTCATTTTCTTTTTGTATCAGAAGCTCCAGGTAAATGTTTTGGTACCCCTTGCATGACGTATACCAAGAAGCCGTGACCGTCCCTGTTTCAAGCACTTCGCAGTTGCGACATATTCGCTTGAACACGAAGTCACATTCCACACAACAGTTCATGTGTATGCACTACATTTCGCTTATTCCCGAAATGATTTGCCACTGCACGGTGATAACAAATATCATTAAACCGGATAAACAAATGCATATTTGACTTGTACGTAACGTTCAGGAATGAGTCTATTTCGCGTGTACTTGATAGCGAAGAACATTTTGATGCGCTCTAAAGTGCGTCTTGATCATCAAAAACGATCGTCTAGACCCCTGACGTGTTCGTTAAGATCTACGAAATGCCTTATGAATAGAGACCACGTTATCTCTATTTAATAATGAAAATTAAACTTCCGGGGTAGCCTAACCATTGTCAAAGTGCCAGACCTGACAGTTTGTTAAACGAACCCAGAGCACCGTTTATTTCATTTTTTTTTACCTAATTATGGTTCTTGCAAAAGATAAGGACAATTCTCGAGAGGAGGGAATCTTTTTTACTAAGTCTACCTCAGTGGTCGAGGACAGCTGGTTCTGAGGACAAAAATCGCGCGCTAAAATCAGGGTCACTAGCACTCCACTTAAAGCTGCTCAAAAGCGATGCTAGTAAATTCCGTGCAACAGTACGTTAGGCCTGGTTCGCTGCTGGAATGCAGAAAACATTGCAGCACATATTACGTTTGTAGAAAAAGACGAATAAACGGAGCAGGCGGGCACTGCGAAGAGAAGTTGGAAGAATGAGTAGCTTTTTGTCTGGTTTCGTCGCGTCTCGTTAGTTTTATAAATTTTTTTGTGCCGAAAACCTCCGTGCAGACACTTTACTTTCATCGCACGTCTCCGAGGGCCTTCTACTCCACCGCTTCGAGCTGCGATGGGCGAGGAATGAGTGGATAACGCATCGTTCATGATCGGTGTGGAGACCAGACATCTATCGAGAGCTAATCGGATGGATCGCCTCAAGGCCAAGCGGTCGGCTCGACGAGCACAGAATACGAATATTCTACAGGGTATTCAGTTGCTACTTACAGATCCTACAGTGGACAAGCCAAAGCTTTCAGGTATTTTTGACCGTCGATCTGCTACCAACAACGAGCTCTCGAAACTTAGCGATGCACTCGAAGAGCATATTGCCGACGATGAGCTCGAAGCAGAATACATAACTGCTGCAGAATATAACGATCAAGCTATCAGCATGTTTGCCGAGATTCGGTGCAAGATCGACGCTTTGGGAAGTGTGGAAACTACAGTGGAGTCTGCTCCTCAGAATGCAACCCCGACATTTCTTGACGCTATGCCCATAATTGGCTTAAGGCTACCGAATCTTGATATGCCGACATTTAAAGGCGACATTCACAAATGGGCACCTTTCTGGGAGCAGTTCGAGCAGACTGTTCATCTCAATAACGCTATATCGACAACGACGAAGTTTTTCTATTTACGGCATTATCTTGCCGGGGAAGCGGCAGCGGCCATTGCAGGTTTACCGACTTCTGAAGCTTGCTACTCAGATGCCGTAGAACTTTTCAAAGAACGTTTTGGCGATCGCCAAAGGATAGTGCGGCACCACCTCACAGTGCTTCGCCATCTACCTCATGTAAAGTCCGGAAACGACGTACGCGGCCTCAGGCAGCTGTATGATGCCGCGCAACTAAATATCTGCTGTCTTCCCGCACTAAAAGTACCCACTCTCAGTTTTTCTGCAATGCTTATAGATATATTCTACAGAAGGCATTGCCATACGAGATCGTTCTTGCATATACGCGAGGAAAGCGAAGTCAGACTTTACGTCAACATGAGCCTGATAAAAACCTCTCGGAGCCAGCACTGGCAGCTGCAACATCGGAGGCGAAGTTAAAAGAGCTGCTCATGTTCACACGTGTTGAGTTAGAAAGCCGAGAGCAGTGAAGCACATCGTCACAACGATCTGTCGATGACCGTGCGTAGAGAACTCGAGGGAGCAGCACCGCTTCCATACTGCACAGCGCATCACACAGCTGGAACGAGTGCTTCTTCTGTCGATCTAAGAAGCACGGTACACGCGCCTGTGACGCCACCCTATCTCTTGTCAAAAATAAAAGCTAGCTAAGGATAACCGCTGTTATAGAGGTACATCACGAGGTCACCAGGCATGGTCTTGCCATGTCAAACTCACGTGCTCAGCTTGTCACGGAAGACACGCCTCGAGTATGTGTGACCCGAACTACGGAAAGAAAGACACTACAGCGGAAACTTCGAGACCAGCGTTGTCTTCAGGTCGCACAGCAGGGATAGTCTCGTCGCAATCAGTAATGCTTTGCGACCTAGATTCCACAAACGCTTGCGCAAAGACGGAGACAGAAGTGTACCTGCAGACTTTTCGCGCTTTTGTCGTTAAAAATAACAGGTCCAGATACATCAGAGGGATTATGGATGGAGGCTGTCAGATATCATTTATCACGGAAGATCTGGGTATAAAACTACAACTGCAGGTACTGGGAGAAACCAGAATTTTATTCAACACGTTTGGCAACGCATCCCCAAGTTCTGCTGAAATACGAAAGGTTGTTTAAGTACCACTGCGTAGGCAGCACTGTTCCCACATCCATATTGTTCAAGCAATTATAGTTCCAGAGATCTGTCACGACATTGCTGCGGCGACAGCTGATAACTTCACTCGGAAGCTGCGATGTGAGGGCAAATTTCTTGCTGACGACAAGAATTTTCTTGAAGCGGATACTGAGAACGGCCTCAACTTGTTGATTGGAGTTGACCATCTTTGGGAAATCATGACGGGAGAAGTTGCAAGGAGCGTAGAAATTCCAGGACTGGCGCAATCAACACGGCATTCGGATGGGCACTGTAAGGATCGAATCGCCAAAAAGCCTTTCTTGACTGCGACACTAACGTTATGGACTGCGTTCTGCGAGTGGAAACGAATACGGACGATGACACAACCTCGCAGATTCTACATTCGTTCTGGCTGCTCGAAGCAATGGGCATCACAGATTCTGGCGAACCTCCCTCTCCTGAGTCCATTGCACGGTTCCGAGGAACAATTCGCAAGAAAAAATGGCAGATACACCATGGCGCTGCCTTGGAAAGAAGATCAGAAACAGCTACTTGGAAGCAACCGTGATACCGAACTCGCACGTCTACAAAAACTGGCAAAGAGGCTATCAACGAATGAAGGATTATTGGAGAGATACAACGCAGTCATCCGACAATACCTAGAGCTGGGACACGCTGAAGCGGTACCTAAGAGTGTTCCTATTGATAGGGCCACCTATTATATGCCACATCGGGAAGTTATACGAGAGGAATCGCTGACCACCAAGCTCCGGGTCCTGTTCGACGCATCGTCACATGCTCGAGGCTTTCCATCACTGAACGACTGCCTGGATAAAGGAGTGAACCTCAACCTAGAGTTACTACTTGTACTGCTTCGCTTTCGGTGGTTTCCGGTCGCCATCAACTCATATATCGAGAACGCATTCTTACAAATTGAGATAGAGGAGACCGACCGAGGTGTATTCCGGTATCTCTGGTTTGATTCCATTCCCATTACCCAATATAGTAACATGGCGCATGACCCGGGTACCGTTTGGATCAACACCAAGCCCTTTTTTGCTCATGGCGACTATTCATCACCGCTTGGACACCGCTTGTGAGGACAAAGCGCTTGCTTCTATATTGAAGAAGTCCCTTTATGTAGACTATTTACTGGTGGGTGCAGAGACAATCGAAGATGGTCTGAGCATCTATGAGCGACCGAAGGCTATTATGCGAGATGCAGGCATGAGTCTCAAAAAATGGAAGACCAATAACCAGCAGCTGCAGAACATTTTCGGGAACCAGGAAGAGCAAGTGGAAGGTACATCAATGGAATCAACTGCAGTTTTGGGAATGCAATGGGATACCGAAACTGATTACTTCAAATTTTCTTCCAAACCTATAGCCCAATACTTAGCCTCTGCGCCGCCGGACACAAAACGTACACTTCTCAAGGCTGCTTACTGAATTTTCGACCCTCTTGGTATACTCTCGCCTTTCACCGTCACTGCAAAGCTTTTGCTTCAACGACTGTGGGATTTAGGCCAGCCTTTGGATGACCAGTTACCAGAGGAGATCAAGACGACATGAACAGCATGGTGCGCAGACGCAATCCAGCTTGGCTTCATCAAGATTCCGCGCTGAGTGAGAGATGGGCTATATGGAGCATTCCAGAAGGCGAGCTGCATATATTCGTCGACGCCAGCCTGAAGGCTTATGGAGCATGTGCCTATCTGAGAACAGTTGATGACGGCGGAAATACAGCTACATCACTAATAGTAGCGAAGTCTCGAGTGGCACCTACCAATAATTTTACGCTGCCGAAGCTCGAGCTCATGGCTGCGGTAGTAGGAGCCAGATTATTAAAATACATCCGCCCATCACGGGATTCAACGCATTTTCCCTGCGTCATGTGGACAGACTCAACGATCACACCGAGCTGGATCCCGGGTGACCGTAACAAGTGGGGTCAGTTTGTAATGCACAAAGTGACTGAAATCGCAGTAATTGCTCACCCACTGCTATGGCGTTAGTGTCCAGGAGAAGACAACCCGTCAGATTTATTGACTAGGGGCGTATGTTTAAAGGTTCTACGTACATTTAGCAGCTGGGGGAGGGGACCTGAATGGTTATCCCAGCCAAGATTAACCTGGCCTACAGACTCGTACAAGAGCACACCCATCTACGAAGAGTCAGTGTGACACGCAACATGTACTTGTTCAAGCACCGAGAATAGTGGACACCCTGATTGGCTTAAGGAAGTTTGGCAACCTACAGAAGCTCCTGCGCGTCACCGCCTGGGTATTCCGAGTTGTGGATCGATGTCGTCGTATTCACACGTCGCTCGGGGGAACTATTTCGACAGAGGAGCTAAACAAGACTGAAATGTTCTGGATCTGTCGTGTCCAGCTCGAAGTATTCACGAATGACATTCAACACCTTCGGCTTAGAGACACTGTCCAGAAACACTCCGTACTGCGCGATCTCCACCCTTACCTTGATCACAGCGGGCAGCTTCGACTTGGTGGCCGACTTGAAAGAATGAACGCTGCGTATGACGAAAAGCACGCGGTTATTCTACCGCAAAGGCATCCCTTCAGGGCCTTAGTTGTTACTGAGGCTCACTGCAGAGTTTCACATGGCGGTGTGGCAAGCCCTATGATGCAGATTTGACAGCGTTACTGGGTAGTACGTGCTCGACAAGAAGTCAAACGGATCATCAATGCTTGCTTTCTCTGCAAAAATACAACGGCAAACCCGTAAAGGTGCAATTTGCGCCAATGACTGAAGACAGGCTTCTCACATCACGGCCGTTTGAAGTTGTGGGATTAGACTTTGCAGGCCCACTATATGTAAAGCAACATGAGACTGTTGGAGTTAAATAAACATCTTATATTCTGTTGTTCACATGTGCGACCACGAGAGCTGTACACCTTGAATTGACGAGTGGAATCTCTACAAGCTCCTTCTTACTAGCGTTCTGTAGGCTTTTGGCGCGTAGAGGAATGCGCGCAACACTGTACTCCGATAATTCTCTCGCATTTAAGAGAGCATCGTGGGATCTATGGGACATTTGGAACACCATGAAGAACTCTCCATTTGCATCTTTGCTCTTGACGCATCGCATAGAACGGAACTTTATTATGCCAGCTGCGCCTTGGTGGGGCGGCTGGTGGGAGAGACTTATCCCATCAGTCCAGTCATCTTTAGGCAAAGTGCTGGGAAAGAGCAAGCTCAACAGCAAACAAACTGAGACTGTACTGCTGGAGGTAGAGGCGGTTATCAATTCAAGACCCCTAACCTATACGGACGCTAGAGAGCCTTCTCCACTATGTCCTGCTCATTTCTTGCCTCTCCAGAGCGAACCAACAGTGTCGACGAAGCTCAAAGTGCACAGGCTACGCGACGTGACCTCAGCAAGAAGTTGCGATGCCGCCAGAAGCTCGTGGACCACCTGTGTATCCGATGGAAGAAAGAATACCTTCTCGAGCTGCGGGCACTTCACATCTACCCATCGCATCCTAGTATCAGTATACAAGTAGATGATGTAGTACTCATCGAGGAACATCTCTAGAGGTATTTGGCCACTGGGACGAGTCGTGGACGTCTTCCCTGGTCAAGATGGAATAATCCGAGCCTGCCGTGTGAAAGCTCAAGATGGCAAGCTTATAAGAAGGCCAGTGCAGAAATTGTACAAGCATGAATTGGACAACGCTACTGGGGGGCGGGAGTGTGTAGAAAAAGAATAAACGGAGCAGGCGGGCACTGCGACGAGAAGAAGAAGAAGTTGGAACAATGAGTAGCTTTTTGTCTGGTTTCTTCGCATCTCGTTAGTTTTACACAATGTTGAACAGGCACGCACAGTGTGCATTGCTTTCTCACACTGCCTATCTTTCAGCGTCAGGTCATGAGCTACGATGATCTACACGATCTGTACACGATTCGTTGACAGTGGAATACAAGGTGACAGAATACAACGTATATTTACTAAAGTCGCTGTCCTAAAACACGGCATAATCTCTGACATAAGTAAGAACAAACCAAAACTTAGTTTGAGCTAAGGTAGAGTGTACATGACAAACGAGTTGGGATGCGAAACGCAGTATAATCAGTAAAGGAATTTCGTGGCTAAATTTAACTGTGGCTCGACGCGTACGGTGACTCATGTTTCACAGGCTTCCTTTTATACTATGTTTGTTATCGTGGTTCACCCAGGACAAAAACAAACGCGTCCAAATGAAAACCGATAAGGTACAAGATATCTCACCTTGTCCACCACCGGTGCCGCAGGCTGAATCAGTGATTTGGTTGGCGTCGCGTAACGGTTTTTATATGCAACGCGAGACGGAAGTCAGGAGGAAATAGGCGCTTGTTGGTTGCTGGATATTCACCGCAAGACTTGCAATGAATGCCTACGAGGTTGCACACTACCGTAGAAATTAGGCGCTACAGTCTGTTGCAGAGCTGCAACGTCAACAAGCTGGGACATCAACACCGCCGAAGCGCTGCTTTCTCGACGCCTCAGCAGCAATTGTGCTTAGGTGGCGTAAACTTGAACACTGCTGTGACTTGCAACAAACTCTGAGGGTAAGCTTTTCCTCGAACTCACCTCTCAATTTCTTATCTAAATACTATATGCGAAGCATAGACCGGCTGCTTAGGCAATCACGCCATGATCTTGGATAAAGTCATAAGCCTTGAAGGAAAACAAAATTTTCGGGGCAGGCGAAGCCTAGCATGTATACCAGGTGGTTTTTTTTCTAGACTATACATATTTAAAATAAATTACATGCAGCAGGTAGCACAATTCTAATCATTGAACTGGATTGCTTGAAGATTTGGATATTACTTGCAGAATAAATCATAATATATTTATTTCAATGTATAGCTAATTAGATTTAAACTTATTTACGGTACTCATGGCGCTTTACGATTTGTAGCCGCTAAGTTTGCAAGGCACTTCCACTTAGGGGTAATTTTCAGTGTGGTACCAGCTTTGACATATTTATTCCTAAATTGTGTGATGAAATGCATTGGCGTTCCAGTTATATTTATGATTGACTGCATAAGAACGACATTTCTTTAAGAAAACATAAATGCTAGAAGCAGTCATATTTTCGCGCATGTTTCACGGCGCATGTATCGAAAACGATGCCACCCACACAATTCGTTCAAACTGGATACGTCTTGCAAACCACCTAATATTCATAAATTACAATTTGTACAGACGAGTATTTAGTTGAAAACCAAATTAGTTAAAATTTGTTGTTTAGTCTGTTATGCATTTTTACTTATTAGGCACTAATGTCTTTCTTTTTGAGGAATTCATTTCAAAGTGTAGATGTTCTATATGCGAAAGACAAATTAAAGAAATTAAGAAACCTATATAGACTTAAAAAAAACCATCCATAAAGCATACACAACTCTGGTAAGCATGAGTAACGACCAAGCCTCTATTTTATTCCTGGTGAAACTAAGGTAACTGCAAATTTGACAGACTAAGGATTTTGCATAGACTCCTTTGATAACGAGCCTTTCCGAGCCACCCAGACTCGTTACGACCTAGGTATACCTTATCGTGCAAACACTAGACGTGCATAAAATTTAGGCACATACAATAAGGTTGCCTAATTAAAAATTCGTTTCACCAATTTCATGTCACCAAAGTTCAAGGCTTAGAGATTGCATTTCATTTTTTGTCTGCTCGCAATAACCGATCATCGTCGTACGGATGCCATCGCTATCGTTCCTTATCTCGATCAGATGGCGGCTTTCTTACGAGCAAATCTTCCATTGCGAGTCACTCTGTAAAGCCGACCATGCGCACATGCTGCAGTTTATCCAGGAAGGTCCAGGAAGATCCAGGAATTTGGACATTGCCCCTTCTGCAGCCGGTAGAACTTCACGGCAGTACACCAGTGCAACTGAATGGCAACAACTTTTAGGAAATTATATTTGAAAATATCGACCGCGTATCAGAAAGTTTCAACTAGAGGCGCCGAAAGGGTACTCCCTTCTAACAACATATGCATTTGCGGCACTTAGAAGTAACATTTGGGCTGGGTTAAAGGAGTCCTGAACCTCCCATCGGGATTGGTGAAAAAACGCAGTCCGCGGCTAGCATACCAATCATCGCAGCCAAATTTTGCAGTCACACGCGGAGCGTGGAGCTTGGTAGCGGAGCACGAAGTCACCTTTTTCAAACAGACGCGTTTCAACAGACGCTTTCTCCTCACCGTTTTTAGCTGCTATATTTCTTCATGCGCCGTATTCTCATACGCGGCTTATTGACGCGGTTTAATAAACATGATGAAGTGAGTGAAAACATGCTTCCGAATTTCAATGGGAATTACGTACTTCCTAAAGAAGCCAACTAGTGTTCGCTCACGCTCGGCCGCTCCTGTAGGAATTAAACTTTGGCCGTACTGCGTATTACTGTCGTAGCCTTCGAGCCTCGCTAATTTCAATTAGCTGCGAACACTCAGCAAGCCTCGAACAACGCGAAACCTACGGACAGACCACACGCACACTTACCAGTGGGCGCCCACTCATGGCCGCTCCTGGCTATACACCTTGGCGGACTTTGCTACGTTTTGAGCTATTGATGACGCTTCGAAATGCGCAAGTTCGACGTCGATATTATCCGTCGGCCAAGCTGGTGCAGGACAAAAGTGGCCCGCATCACGTAGCACGGCCAGACAGGAGCATTTGAGTGCGAGCGCGCACTCATGCCGCGCACAAAGCAAACGCTGTACGTATGCCCTACAGTCGCATGTAGCTACTGTCGGTTATGCATCGCCTCCGAGGTTTGCGCGCGCTGGCAGGTTTCGCCCCGCACGTCCCATTCGCACCGAGAGGGCGCAGGTTCAGTGGTGAGCGTGACCGACTCCTCCTTTTTCATGCGTCGAGGAGGCTTTCGCGCTCTCCGGTATAGTGTTGCTGCGACTTGGATGAGGCGAGAAAAACGGGGTTTTCCACTGGTGTACGATCCCGTACAGATTAGGAAATGATTACGGAAAGTGGACGAAGGGCAAATCGCGTGCTGATGGCTATTCATTATCAAATGCGTTATGTTCTTCTTTTTTTGTCCACACACATACTCCCACTGCATACACGTGGCACCAGTGGTATACCTGTGCAATAGTTCGTCATGAGACGGGCAGAAAGTATCAACAGCCACCAACTAGAACATTTCATTGACCTTTGGAACTACGCGTATCTATTGTTGGCTTTGTTAGCGAACAAACATACCTAACTCGCAGGAATAAGTGGGCCAGTTCCGAGGAAAATATTCAAAGTGAAGTGTCACTGAAAGTACAAACACAAAATAAATGTTTCAGTTAAGGTTTAGAAAGCTTTAAGAAAGGTTTCATGGCGGATTAGAGAAAATCCGTGTGTATTAATGTGTGCGTGTGTACATGTCATTGCCTGCTGCGTGCCGCAGTTTCAAAGCTGGATGTTGCGAGAAATTGTGAACGAAGCGCGTCATGACAAATTATGCAATTATTTACCCGTTTATCACTACATTATAGTTGTCGCCGAAGCAGACATTATGATAATTAGGAACAGTGCAATTTAAATGTTAATTATACTGAACACAAGAAATGGCGAGTCTCTCATCCGCGTGCCCCCTCTCATGTCGGTTGTTTTATTGATTTTACGAAATTGTATTTATTCATGAATACCTTACAGGCCTTTAAGAAGGCATTCGGTAAGGAGAAAACTACATCGAACAAGCGTTATGCAACAAGTGAAAAAAAAACTTCAACAAAACAAAAGCTTTATTCGCACAATGTAATAGAAAGCAAGATCAATACCCTCAATACAACAAGTACAGCTGAAATAAAAAATTAAAGACAGGAAGACGTACGCACGATAAGATACCAGTAAATATTACAGGAAGATCATCGCACTACAGCGTAGGCGTACAACGCGGCAGTTGCCATATCAGTTGCTGAATCACCGCCACGCTAAGTGCAAAAAAGAAAAAAAAAAGGAAATAAAGAAATAGAAGGCAACAACAAATAAACGCTGCCATCTACGATGAAGTACAAGTTCCGAGACAATGAATGGTGCGTAAATCCACACGTTATTTGTTTAGAACAATAAATGATTAAACATAAGCATTACAAAATTTGTTAATTGAAATGTAGAAGTGTATTGGAGAAAATAAAGGCACAGGAGATTTAGATGGCTGGGACGTCAAAACGTTCTTGGTAGAGCTGAAAAATTGTCTGCGATAAATCCAGTGAAAATGTTCCGCAACGTCAAAAGAGGTAATCCGCACGTTGAGAGCGCGTGGTCTGACTTCCACGGCCGCCTCCGCGTGCGACGGAACTCTCGGCTAACAGCGCCATCCAGGGGCGGCCAGGCGCGGACGCCGCATCATCATCATCATCATCATCATCATCATCATCTTGCTGGGGAGCTCGCCGTGTGGGAGGGCCGGAGCGAAACCTGCGAGCGCGCACAATCTCAGAGGCCATATGCTATGCAGCGTAGATAACGCGGCCGCCGCGTCGTGCTGCAATGACTCCGCAGGCTTAGATCACTGTGGCTGTTGTAACGTGAACATCGACAATTACATTTTAACTGCTCGCCGCGGTGACGTTCAGTACGCGGAGCGTTGCGGGCACACGCCGCCGCGCCTTCGCAGTGCAAGGCATTGAAGAAGGAGCGCAAGCACCCTGAAGGGGGTCATAGGCTAGCTTTGATTGCGAAACTCCGCTTCTGCTGAACGCAGAAGGGAAGCTGAAGATTCTGTCGAATTCAATAAGACGCTCATATACGGATGCGGGAACCTTATAGACCATGTAGGTAAAATTTGGGGTTTTTTTTTTCAATTAGGAGCGACGTAATCGTCGGTTAAAATTGCGCTGTAGCTCCGCCCCCCGTCGAATGCCGCGCGCTGCTGCTGACGCTGACGATGCGAGCGGAGACCGGAAACCGCGGTGCTGTGACGTCAACTCTAGTGTTTTGTTCCTTCCCAGCCTGCGCGACCGTGCCTGACCGTGCTTGTTTCTGTGTGCGTGCCATCGTAATCTGCTTCGATCGACCCTGCATTCCTTTGTTGGTGCGTCTGCGTGTATGTAGAGTGGTAGTCAACGTGCGCAGCATCAACTGAAGTGGTGGGCCGATCATGCCGGCTTTCTGTGCAGCCTACGGTTGCACGAGCACCAGCGGCCGCGACGATGTTGTCTTTCATTGCTTCCCACAAGACAAGAAGCTTTTAACGATGTGGCAGGCTGCTGTTTCAAGCCCTCAAGAACAACAGTGCTGTGCTCCAACCACTTCCGTGACGACGATTATCACGAGAATTTATCATTAAAACGTGGGTTGGGTTTGCCAGTCAAGTCGGCTCGTCTAAGGCCCGGCGCAGTGCCGTCAGTGTTGCGTACACAAGGAGCGTACACACGAACTCGCCCAAACCTGGATTTTGATTTACTGCGAGCTCCTTCGTGTTAGCACGCTGAACGGAAGGTGCATGTTTATCTACCGCCCTTGACGCAGGTTTCGTCGCAAAGTGCCGCGAATTTTCTATTTGCACGTGTGTTGTAAAACAGCCTGCATGCAGCTACCATAACGCAGTGCAAATGTAGAGTTTGAATGCGCTGGAAAGCTGGCGCACGCCAGGACGCTACGCTCCCCGCTTCTCTCGCGCACAGCGAGAAACCGACCGTCTCACGTAGCCGACGGAATTCGCCGCCTTTACGACTTCGGTTACGAGTAGTGTGCGGATTGCGCACAGATGAAGGTCACTACACGTACTGCATGAACCGGGAAGCTTTTCACGCGTTTAAACTGGCTTTGTAGATTGCCGACAGCTTTGGACAGCGCACAAATGCCGACGATCGCACCCCCGCTTACGTTCCACGAGGAGGTATGCAGGAGCACAACACTACAGTTGTTTGACCGGAAACGAGCTCACTATATCGGCGAAAGATCGGCGAGATCACTAGATCGCTTTGCAAAAAACATACTCAGCAAATAGCATTTCCAACACGAGGAGATCCCAAGACTTCGCTTTCGTTCGCGTCGAAAGCACTGCTCGCACCAGCATCGTTTGCTTCTTCGAGAGGCCGGCTCTTCGCAATCGGCTCGTACATGTAGGCAGTAACGCCGAACTCCTCAGAAAAACGCAGTTTCTCTAAATTTTCCATTACCTCTTAATTTTCCATTACAGCACCAAACTACCTGGCACCGCGCTTCATGTGTAGCGGCAGCGGTCGGTCACTAGAGTTGACGTCACGAGGCGCCCGACCAATCACAGGCGGAAACGAGACGCACGAGCTGGGCGTGTCCGCTGCTGCACTTTTCGTCGAAATAAAATATTTGCGCTTTCTTTCACTCAATTTCGATACGATATTCGAATTCGGAGGGTTGAAAACCATTATGTACACATGTTCACTCATTTTTTCTGGAAAACCTTTCAGCTTCCCTTCAAAGTACTTTTTGAGGCAAAGTGTTTCATAAATAATCTATTTTGACTTGAAATACATTTCTCGACTTCGACAAAAACTGGTTCAAGGCCCTTGTAAAGCATCGTTTTGGCCGGGGATGAGCGGTGAAGTCACACGACAGGAGCAAATTGTTTTGCAACCTTCCGGAAGAGAACACATTGACTTGAGGAAGAGGCGCGAAATTTGTACTACAAAGCAATCTATTACAGCCGGCGTTGGGACGGTAAATCTGCCGTGGTTGCTAAGTGGGTATGGTGTTGTGCTTCTAAACACGAGGTCGCGGGATCGGATCGCGGCCACGGCGGCCACATTTCTAAGGGGGCGGAATGCGGAAACACCTGTGTACTTAGATTTAAGTGCGCTTTAAAGAACCCCAGGTGGTCTAAATTTTCGGAGTCCCCACTAAGGCGTGTTTCATAATCAGATCGTGGCGTCGGCACGTAAAACCCCGCAATTTTTATTTTTGAATGGTAATGGCAGAGTCGGTGCCATTTAGTCTGTTCGCACGCCCAGGTTTTTGAGAGGCAGTAAAGAGGGAGAGGGAGTGACCATGCGTGTGTATGCTTGTCTGCGTGTACACCTGTTTGAGAGGCGTGCATGTGTCCGCTGCCCGCGTACTTGAATTTGCTTGCGCGCGAGAGCGTGCAAGGCAAATATACCTGGTAGGGAAGCTTACAAGGAGCCCACGCATTCAAAATATGGCGGTTCATCGGCGGTACATGGGTGGTTCATGGGGATTAGTATCACCTGTGTGACCAGGGAATACTTCCAGCGAAACAAAAAAATATAAAGTGACGTCTTATTGGTTAAAAAAAGAAGTGACGCCACTTCCTTTTTTCGGTCCCACAGCAATAATCATTACCTCACGTGCTTGCGTTTTCTTGCTTGAAAACTCTTCGCTCGTTACTTTCCTGTCGAGAATGCCATGTCGCGCTGATAACGCGCATGCCGTTCATTACCTGGAAGTGCCGGTCTCGCAGCGTTAAAGAAAGGAAATGCGGACAAGATAGATGACGATCATCCTTGTGGGACAACACCTGAAGGGCGCAAACGTTTTTTGACAGTCTAGTTGAAACCATACATAAATCCACGAGACAGCAATGAATGACACTGCAAGTAGAGTATTATCTATTTGTAAAACGCGGAAAGAAAACGCTTGTGATGTCAATATCGCTGGACTGCATTCGTCCCGACGGCGCCGTCACCATCGGCATGGCGCCGCGAAGAGCTGCATATGATTCACTTTCGTTATCTTCCTTCTATCGGTCAGCGACGCACTAAATCTGCACCATCATTGCATCGTGTCCCTTTTGCGGCCCAGCAAGCTCTGGGTAGCACACGTTCGCTGTCATATCGATATCAAAATTTTAAACTGCTTGCCTTCAACAAATAGTCAATGAATAGGAAAGCGGAGTGGCTGCAGAGAACCTGCTCACAGAGCCATGCCAGTGATAAGAATGGCAACATCAACGAAAGTACGGACGCGGTGAGGTCAATGTTATAGTTTCCTTTTCCGCGTCTTAATGCCCGTTTAGAAATCGTTTAAATAAAAAATAACTTTGTGTAACTCTTACAGGAGCATGTTCAATAAAAAGTTATTTGCTCAGCTAGATAAACTCGAGGCTAGGGGCTCCAAACTACTCATTCGCCTGAGCCACCTACGAGCAAATATTGTAGGGGTAAGCAACCTCGCTTCGGTAATTACGCGCAAGATTGCTCAATTTAATCCGTATCTACAGGCGTTACCAACCTGAACACTAACGATAACAATAGGGTCACCACGATTTACACTGATCTACTTCTTAGTTTCATGCAGTTAAGGAAGGTACCACCGCAATATTGGTGGTACAGTACGCTGCTCGTAAAGCCGGTGTGAACGCTTGTACACGTTTTCTTGACGCAAATAAAGTTCATGAACTTAAATGCATGTGCCCAACCATGAATTTCTGCTTTTAAGGTGGAGTGTCTTACATTATACAAGAAGCACCTCAGCGCTACGGTATAGCACATGCAAAGCAGCAACTCAAATGAACCGTTTTGAAGTGGATTGGCTGTTAAATATTGTAAGGATATTTTTTATTGAATTTTCATTCCCTGCCATCAATTGAAAGCTAATCAATAAGCATTTATTTTTTTACATTTAGGTGCCCTGTTTATGTCCAAGTTGCTTTCTTTTACAATCTCTTAGAAGAATAAGTCAGTTGGGAATAATAAATGATTTCGTGAAAAGAGTAAACGCACACGCTACAGATGTCCTAGTCCATTTACCATTATTCACTGAATTAAAATTTGTCACGCCTATACTATGACGTTGTAGTGATGGCGAAGAACAAGAAGGCTTCAAAAGTGTGAGTTGGGAATGTAACTTCGCTCGCTGCTTTCAGGTCAAGAATGCTTTCCTAATAATGTGAGCATACACTCGCATTATTAGGTGAGCGCATGCGCTGAAATAGAAGTATCGTTCAAAGCACAATGATATAGATGCGCGTAAGTTCGCCCTACTGGTTTAGCCACCGGTTAATCAGACTTGAATCATGGCTCATTGCATCGAACATGCAGGCGCTCGCGTGTGATCGATAATGTAGGCCAGCATTTGCCTCGTGTACATAATCTGAATAGATAACACTGTTCGCTATTGAACCGGTGATGACGTTCTGGAAATTTTAAATATGCATGTGGGCGCGTCTTGAGCCAAGCGGTAGCTTTGAAACAGCGGTTAGACGCTGAAGAAAAATCACCGAATAAACATTTTGAAAATGTGGTACAGTCGCCATAAATATTAGCTGAAACATGGTGTGCGTCGTCGAAGGGGCCCTCAAAACTGCACTGCGGCGACGACATTTCAAAAATTGGAGAGCGAATCAATACTACAATCATATCCAGCTTTTCCAGACACGTACCTACTAGCGCCCCAAGCGGCCCCGGCACGAAGCTAGCGCGTTTTCAATGGAACGAGCGGGTTTTTCGCGAATAACAAAAGCTGCAGGCCGATTATTGAAAAAGGCAGGTGACACACGTGTTCTGGAAGACAATCCACACGAGCCAAAAGCAGTGATCACTCTATGGCACGTAAGAATTTTGTTCCCACAGCGGTTAAACTTTTAGCAATGGAAGCCTATGGAAACGAAGAAAATTTGTGCTCCATTTTTGAGGAAAGAACGATGACTATAATAAAGCTATCCCGTCTATCGTAATACGCAGTGCAGTGTATGTAGTCCGGAGACTCAGCTTTCGATTGATGCCTATCTCGACTCTCCACATATGGCGTAAGACTGTTCCCGAAAGCGATTTTTGTAACACTGTCGTGAAAATTCACGTGGTATGTATAAAAACATGAGCGTACCGCCTGGCGAAGCCTCGGTAACCGTGGCCGAGTGGTAGAATAGCGAGCACCTTTAGTCCCGCATCACGGTGGCCGCGGTTCGATTTCCGCTTCGCAGTTCCTTTTTAAACCGCATAGGACCTAGTTTTGTAGTCTCTCACTAGATGGCAGAATCACAAAACTCAAGATTTGCTTTCGGTTCTGGTTTACCAGTGGTGCTCTTGAAATATTATGCTTTCTATTTTTTCTTCATAAAACGTAGCAGTATCGTGTTCATTTGTTAAGTCATCGCTTTTATGAAGGTTTGATTCATTGGACATCATAACTAGAAGCTTGCGAGTGGCTTTGTGTTATGAAAAAAAAAGAACTTTCGTGCTTTGTAGCGTGGGACCTGGGAGAACAAAATAGCTATTCTTATTGCGTTCTTCTGGAAAGTCCGTTTTCTTCGACTTTCGGCTGTCCTTAATGGCACACACTCCGAGCGAATCACGTCCACCTGTGCCACTATGCCACCCGGTGGCCAGTGCCATTCCTGTGCAGCATTCGTGTGGAACAAAGGGTCTGCTAGGCTGAGTCGCTGTCCGAACGTTACTTATTTCGAAAGATTCATCCAAATAAGAAATGTACCAACTAGGAGAAGATGGGCAGCGTCTGGATTAATAGCTACTGTTAATGTGTTCCCTACAGCCAAGTGGTATCAATCCGTAGGTGTGGCTGTAAAAAACAATTTGAATAAATGTCCCGTGCTGTGTCTGCCCCGGTCGCTCTACAGAGAAGCTAGCTTGGCTAGCCCTCAGCATTTAGGATCAACATATGGTGTCCTTCGTTCGGTGCATTTGCTTTTAATGCGCAGCATTCTTTGGCGAGTACCCCAGCAGTTTGGTAGCAAAATTGTGCAAAATCGTGTCTGTAACGCCAAAAGCTTGACGCATTTCCCATATAAATATATAGGTCTTCATAAAAAGGGTTGGGGTGGCCAACTTGAAATTGGAAGTGGCATCAGCATAAATTTGGGCGTGATACAGAGGTGGGTCAAGCTGAATTTTTTAGTGATATGGGAGTGGCCCTACCTAAATTTGGGGTGAAATGGTAGTGAGCCAAGCTGAATTTGAGCCTGATATGGGGGTGGCCCAACCTAAATTTGAGGTGATATAGGGGGTGGGTAAGCCTAAGTTTGCGGGAATATGGGGGGTGGGCCAGCCTGGATTTGAGGATGATATGGGAGTGGGAGAACCTAAATTTGAAGCTGATATGGGGTGTGGGCCACCCTAACCATGGGCGTGACATGGGGCTGGGCCAAGCTGAATCGGGGGGTGGGGTAGGGGGGGCTAACCTAAATTTGGGAGTGATTTGCGGTGGGCCATCCTAAATTTGAGGTGATAGAGGGGTGGGCCAGGCTAAGTTTGGGGCTGATATGGGGGTGGGCCAACCTGGATTTGGGGATGATATGGGGGTGGGCCAACCTAAATTTGAAGATAACATGGGGACGGGCTAACCTAACCATGGGAGTGAGGTTTGGCTGGGCCAAGCTGAATTGGGGGTGGGTGATGGGTGGATTAACCTATATTGGGGGATGATTTGCGGTGGACCATCCTAAATTTGAGGTGATCGAGGGGTGGGCCCGCGTTAGTTTGGGGCTCATATGGGGGTGGGTTAACCTCGATTTGCAGGTGGTATTGGAGTGGGCCAGTATAAATTTGGTGGTGTTGTGGAGGCGGGCCAATCTGTATTTGGGGGTGATATGGGGTTGGTCCTACCTAAATGTGGGGGCAATCTCGGGGTCGGCCACTCTGAACTTGGGGGCTATATGGGGGTGGGCCAACCTAAATTTAGGGGTGCGTCAACTGGAAATTTGGGGGACGATTTATGGAATTTCGTGGGTGGACCAACTTGAAAATTAGGGGTGGCCCAAATGAAATTGGGGATTGGGCCAACTCCAAGATTAAGGCTGGGCGAAAAGAAAATCGGGCGTGGCCGACTTTAAATTTGGGGGTGGGCCAATATAAATTTGAGGGGTGCCAACTTGAAATTTGGGCGTGGGCCTATTTGATGTTGGGGGTGGGCCAATTGAAATTTGGGGGCCTGTTTACGAATAGTTAGACATCACCAGTGGTGTTTCTGCATCTTTTTCATCATCGCAAAGTACGTATAATAATAAGTGTTACTTAATAAGTGTTACTCCTCAAGGTGAGCTACCACTCGAGCCTTCCCAGCCCACTGGGCTAATAATGTCCCAGAAGTACTCTCATCGTGACAACTGCGACGTTCAATGTGGAAATCACAAGAACAAATCGCAGACCGAGCTGACCATTTTCACACCAATGTCATCGCTAACACTACTCGCTCGTGCTAGAGGCAACACAAGCTTACAACGTTCATAATTCAACTTTCACTCGCACGATAGTCGACACGCCCTGAGTGCACAATTTCGCCAATCATTGGATAGAACCTTGCTGAATGTTTTACTGTCATGTTGCGTCGTTTTTCACGAAGGCCGTCTCCTGAAAGGAGAATACATTTTTGAGACTGACGAGGCAAGCTAGTATATAACTCATACGAAGCAAGTGTATAAACGGTTATAGTGATTTTTCAAAAATGAATATAAGTAAATAAGATTTCAGATGGTATTGTTTCGACCGGGCATGACAACAAGTTTTTCCCGCCTGTCACAGTGTTTTGACCAAAAACCTAATCATTTTGCTCAAACGTGTTGCCCCAATACTACATGTGCTAAATGCACAAAAGTGCGGTGCGTGGTCAGAGCTTCAAAGCCAGTCTATTTTGTGTACGGTTGTTGATATTGTAGTAATGTGGAGTTTTCTTCTTTATAAGAGCACAAAAAGAAATATATAACAGATGGTAGCTAAGCGCAAATTACATTGGAAGATCTGAAACCAGCAAGTATTTTTAATTTGAGGGTTGATCTAATCCGCCGGTAGATCAGTGTCCGATCACTTCAAATAATTTTGTTTGTGTGCAACTGCAGCAAAAACGAAGATACTACCATTTCATTGCCAGAACCTTTATGCCCTCCACACACACAAGAAGGACACCAGATAATTCGCAATATCAGTTTAAAAACTGACATTCTTTTGCTAATTTCAGTGTAGCGTGGTGCCTGCGGACGGAGTATTTTCTTAGTATCAGTCCAGTGTTAGCAGTGCGAAGCAGTTCGGTCTACCATTCCCACGAGGGCATACTAGCCATTGTAGCGCTTTACTGTAGGACAAGTTAAGTGCTAAAACTTGGTGTGCCTTGTCCTTTCCGCAGGTCGCCCATCCATTCTGTTATGGTGGCGATCAACGTTGTGTCCGTCAGGCCTCCTCCTCATTTTTAGCTTCACCATCGCGAGAGTGGACAGAGAAAGGAAGCTTTCTTCACAATCAGCCCCAGCGGGATTTCACCACTCGTAACTTCTGCAATTTGCATTCAGTGGCTGGGCATGCTAACCACATCCTTAGTTTCACAATGACTAGAGTACGCAGAAAAAGAAGACCTTTGGTCGCTATCACTACCACGAACTCATGTCAATGCAGATATAAGTACGTGCAGGGGCTGGGTATGCTAACTTCTCTGCTACCACCTGCTTTCACCACCTTAGATTTTCCAGGCATACCTGCTTCTTGTTTTCATCGCAGACGCATGCAGGATCAACGCGGATAACTAAAAAATCTCAGTGCCCTTCCACTCTGTGAAGAAACATGACCTGCAAAGCTGTGTATGTGGGCCCCTTCATGGCGAACTGCACCTCCACCGTATGTCGGCCCCGCATTGCACTGTCTTCAGGATCGGCCCACGTATGGGGAGTGCTTAATGCCTGCTTCATCTCCGCCGGGAGCCTCCCCGGCATGGCGTTACATTCGGGATCAGCCCACGTATGGGGAGCGCTTAACACCCGCTTCATCTCCGCCGCGGGTCTCCCCGGCATGGCGTTACATTCGGGATCAGCCCACGTATGGGGAGCGCTAAACGCATGCTTCACCACCACTGCGGGTCGGGCCGGTATTACGCTATCTTCGGGATTTGGCTCTACACGCGGACGCGATAGTGGGGAAAGTAGCCCTTAAGAGGAAGCTTTAGCTGTGGTGGCCCTATCTAAATAAATGTAAAAGGAGAATTCGTTTTTCTCGACAGCCACTCCATATAATTTGACAAGGTTTGTTGCATTTAAAACAAAAACTTAAAATCTAGTGTCTGTTGGTTTCGAATTCTTGATTTAGCTAAATCAAGAATAAACAAATGATGACCTAGGTCATCATTTGTTTATTCAAAATTGTCAAAAATCGCAAATTTTAAGAAAACTAAACCATCAAGTTTACAACTCTCTTTCGGCAATGAAAACTAATATCAAAATTATGTACATTGCATCTAACAGCATATCTAAAGCAGACAAAATTGATATATTACGCATGAATCTCAAAAAATTTAGTAATATGGAAATACAACTTTTCCACAACCCTTGTTCACAACGTAACGACTTCACGTAAGATATATATCGGCATATTGGGTTTGTCCGCTTTGAATCGTCTAATGGATGCTGTTTACAGAACCGCGATCTCAGTTCTTGATATGGAGTTAATAATTTGTAAACTTCGTGCTTGTGTACTTTTCGCACTTTCGAATTTTTGAATATCTTTTGCCTAAATTCAGGCCCTAAATAGAAATTCCGCTTCCGATAGTCACTAGAATTTACCTTTCTCTCCCGAATCCAACAAATTTCATTAATATCGGTGCAGGGGTTATCTAAGAAAAGCGTTTCGGCGTTTTACATCTATTTGAATAGGCCGAGTCGGAGCTTCCTCTTAACGACTTCGCTGTAAAAAAAAAAGAATTAAAGAATAAAAGAAAAAGAACGCTGCAGCCATCAATATCGCCGCCTGAGATTTCATCATGATGGGACCGTCACTATCGGCACGGCTCCGTGAGCAGCTACCAAGCTGTTCACTTTGGTTATCTTCCTTCCCTTGGCGGTCGCGCATTGTCTTGATGCCAGCGACGCGCTTAATCTGCGCCATCATTCCGTCCTGCATCGCTTCTGCGACCAAGCAAGCTTTCGGCGGCACACGTACACTGCCGCATTGACACCAAAACTTCAAACTGCTTGCCTTCGAGAAAACAGCCCGAATAAAAATGGAACGCGACTATAAGGCCTCTTGATGACAGCATCCCAAAAGGCTAGATGTGGTCAGGCTAACTTTACAGGTTTGGAAGGAATGACTGACGGTCTAGTTGCTTCATTATCACATAAAGAACAGCGCTTGAAGTTGTTATCACAGTTTGTGTGTGGGTTCCTCCTTTGTGTCCCGTCGTGAACTGCTGTTCTTTCTGTGGCTTTACATATGTTCCTTTTCTGCGTCAGTTACGCCTTCCAAGAGTGTTTACTTGGAAAATTTTTCTTCGCATGGCTTTTACAGAAGCATGTTTAGTCGAAAGTTTTTCGCTTGGCTGTATAATCTCGAGGACGGGCTCCAAATTGCTCATTTTCTTTAGCCACGTAAGAACCATTACTGAAAATTTAATTAACGTAGCTTTGTTAATTACGCAAATAACTTCTCAACTTACTCCGCATCTAGAGATTACCAATCTGAACACTCGAATGATAAAGTGATGTTAACATTGTTTGTATCGTTTCAATAGTTTTGTTTCGTGCAGTTAAAAGCAGCCGGCAAATTGATGGCGCTGTAGACTTCTTATAAAGTAAGTGTGAAAGCTTGGACAGGTTATCTTGGCACAAATCAACTTCATGAGCTTAAGCACATGTGCCAAACCTTGCACAACTGCCTTTACAACCGATTCTCATACATTATACAAGAAGCACCTCAGCGCTACGGTACATCCCACAAGGTGTGCGAGAACATTGTGCGCGCTCCCGGTTAGGTTTCTGAGCGTTGGTGGCATGAGGCTCTGTTTTCTGGCATCATAATGAATAAAAACAGCTGCCTGGAGGAAAGCATTGGGTACATTTTCAGTACTTTGTAACATATGGATCAGCACGGATATGTACGTTAGAACGAAAAGTACTGAAATATTAAGATGAGGATTTCGCTGGATGTATTTTAGCTGTCTAATGATAAGTCCTAAAGAAAAAATACTGTGATTTTGTGACAAATAATGCTGACATGAAACATGAGCTCCGACACAGTACCCGTCGTGGAACTGGCCCCGGGACTACTGGGCTACATTGAACCACGATACGCTGGTTTGATAAATACCAGTAATTGGAAAGTGGTTCGCGCTTGAATTTCCTGTATGTCGGCACCGCTGTGCAGTGTTGGATGCCCCTCTTAAACCACAAGCACTATTTTTCAGCTAATATTCAAAGCAACTATATTCTTTTTTTTTAGGGGGGGGGGGGGCTTTCTTTGGCGTCTAACCACAGTTCCAAAGTTATCAGTTAGCTCAAGATGCGCCTGCATGTGTTTCTAATATCCAGTATGTTGTCACGGATTCAATAGCGAAAGAGCGTTATCTTATGAGATTGCGTGCGTGAAGCGAATACCGGCGTACATTCTCCATCACATTTGAGGACCCGAGATTGCGCTGCAATGTACGAGCATTTCAATCTGACGAACTGACGCCTTGATCCGTAGATCGGAATCAGAGGAAGCCCTTTGCGCGCAGCCATCGTTGCGCTTCGAGCGTTTTTTTTTCCAGCGCAAGCTCACCTTATAATGAGTTATATTCGTGACTCACTCTTTTGGAAGTGTTTTGTTCTTGACATCCCTGCAATGTGAGAGTATAGAGGCGCTCCATCTTCATTGAGTGAATACTGGGAAACGGACTAGGCCTTTTCTTGCATCTGCGTTTACACATTTACCGCACCAATTTATTTTTATAACCTAATTTGCAGGCTGTAAAGCACAGCAACCTTTTATTAACATGAGGTTTTAATAACACAGAAAATTTAAATGCTTATTAGTGGGCTTTCACCTCATGGTAAGGTATTTCAATAAAGATATCCTTATGATAATTAAAAGCCTATCCTCTTGACAACGTTTAATCTGAGTTCCTCTTTGCAAGCTGAAACAGACTTGCAGGTGGTTCGTATCAGGGGCCCTCGACATATGTCTAACCGTCAAACAAAGAGTTATTCCGAATGTTTCATTTCAGGAAGGCGTGTTACCCTCCTGTCTTTCATTCCCGTTCGCAAACACGCATAAGACGAAAGTGCTGCATGAAGAGCGTCGTTAGTACAAACCAACGAGCTACCGTAACTCACCTCGCTTATATCGCTGTCATTTAGGCTTATATATGAAATATATATATTTTAAATCGATGCATCACGAATCCAAAAAGAGCTGTCCGTGACCAGCCCAGCTAGGTTTCTTTCATTTCGTACTTCGTAGTAGCGGCTAATAGTAGCTCACGAAGCAGAGCACTGAGTGTGGATATGGCAGAAAAGGTGTTCTATATACTGTCTCGTCACCCACCAAAATTTGCCCGCCGTGCTACTGGCCATTCCTAGAAAATTGTGTATGTGACGCCCAGCCATTTGCAACACTGCAACTTTGTTTTGCGATTGGAGAGTCCAGGTGAGAGAAAGAGTGGTTATGGAGATAAAGACACGCTATTTTCTGCAGTAACTTAGGAATGCATGAATGAATGCCTTCATTTATTGAGAAAAAAGAAGAGCAAGCATCAGGGAAGCACGTCTCAGCAGATTGGGAAAGAAGCGGGGGACAAAGAGGAAAAGCTGGAGCCCGGGTGGCAGGCGAAGTCGCAGTTTAGGGGCGAGAGAATATAAGCAAGAGTTGGTGAAACCAGTTGAATTCCAGTGTATATAAATGTGTGATGTGGCGAGTAAATGATTGGAGTCACCGCCCAGCATCCGTCCTTTGCGGTAGTATAAGCAACCGCCGTTCTTGGTTACAAACGTCTACTGAAAACCAATCTTCGCAATTAATTATTCGTCAGCCATACCTCGCCACGTATTTCTTAGTGGCAGGGTCAGTGGATTTCAACTACGCTCTCGCGACAAGTTACGACCATAACGTGACGCTTGCGGTTACGGTTGCCATACTCGTGACTCTTACTATTGCGCGAATACTATAATCATGGGTATACTGCACAAGTTAGTGAACAGACATTCTATAACCGCGTTTCTCACCTTACATACGCTCAACGCAAGCACCATTGCAGCATGTTTGAAGTTCGAAGTTTGAAGTTTATTATAATTTTGACAATACAAGATTGTCATGGCGCCGGAGCAGCAAAAGGCGAGACTTTACACGCCTGACTAGGCCCCTGGCGCCACGAGCACAGCAGACAACAGTGCAAAAAATATATACATATATACACATAATACACACATATACATACTTATATATACGAGTGATACAATTATACATACAATAAATCAATGCAACACAATAAGTATAAATAATGAAAATGAAGAAATAAAGTACGTACAGAAAGATACATGAAGGCCAAAAGCCAAATGGGAACAAAAAGTCTTGCAACGCATGAAATTGCATATCAGTCGAAAAACAGGAAATAAATTACAAACAAACAGGTGTCAATTGTTGAAAAAATACCAGTTTTGATTTCTTTCTGAATATTGAAATGGTTGAGGAATCTTGCATGATATCAAATAAAGCATGCTCATCATTAAGTAAATTAGGAATCTGCCACTGTAAAAGCTGATTGCCGTAGTTTGTTCTAGTTCTTACCTTAATAAAGTTCCTAGCTCTTAAGGTGTAGTTAGTTGTGGTATTAGTATATATAGAAAAAAAGTTCTCACGATTACTTATGAATTCTAAAAATGACGGTGCGCGTCCTTCAAGACAGAGACGAAAACAAAAGAACGCGTTAGAAGACAGGGTACCGACTTGGGCCTCGTGCCAAACATATCCAAGCCAACAATATTTATTTTATTTCAGTACCCGAAAGGCCCAATGCGGGCGTTACATAGGGGGGGATTCATCAAGGAAAACTTAACAATATACTACACAGAATATAAACGGCTGAAGACAGGAATAAACAAGTTAATAAGCCAGGTACAAGTTCATAGGGGAAAAGATGGCTAGAAACAGGCACTGAAAAAATGCACATGTAGCAAATCCCACAAAACAAAACAAAAATCGCACCTTCAGAAGTTACAAAACATGTCATCTAACATTCCACGGAACGTTACGGCTCACACGCACACACTGAAAAAAAAAACTAAAAAAAACGCACATCATTCTACAGTGGAATTCTCTAAGTATGACCAAATAGCTAGAAATGATGATGTTCCAGCGATAGCCGCAATGCTAGAAGGAAGCGAATTCCACTCTTCAATAGCCAGGACCAAAGGTGAGTATTTGTATTGTTCTGTCCGAGCGAAAGTGGGTTTAGTCTTCTTCGTGTGATATACACGAGCCCATGTGTGCGGCGCCGGGAGAAGATGTGAACTTGCGAGTGGTGTGTTGCTGTGGTAGAGAGTATTGAAAAAAGATAAACGGCTGAGTTTTCTGCGCATGACCAGAGGCGAGAGATGGAGCGATATTTTCAGTGCTGTTACACTTTGATACCGAGAGTAACGGAAAAGGATGAATTGAGCAGCCTTGTTTTGTATAGATTCCAACATGTTAACAAGATAGGTATAATGAGGGTTTCAGATTACGGGCGCGTATTCTATCACAGGCCTGATTAGCATGTTGAATGCGTGTAGTTTTGTGTCCTAGTTTGCTTGGTGTAGTCAGCGTTTAAAAAGGCCAAGTTTTTTTAAGTCTTTGGTAGTAATCAGTTCAATATGAGTGCTCCAGGATAAATACGAGCTAAAATTTACACCGAGGTATTTTACCGACGCTGAAGTTTCAATGATAGTATTATTGACTGTGTAGGCATTAGGAATCGTCTTAGCAGCGGAAGTAAACTTGAGATGTATAGTTGTGTCTGCGTTAATTACCATCTGCCCTGCCGCACCAATGAGTTAGTTCATCGAGATCAGTCTGGAGAGCAATGATGTTAACAATCATGCCGTCGTTTCTATGCAAAGAGGTTATGCATTTAAACTTCTGGAGTGACAGTCCAATCCGCCACATACGGGAGCGCGTGAAGCCGCCGGCGGCCATATTGTTGGCTGCGGTATACGCGCGACGCAACTGTGCTTGCGGTTCTGCGATGAAAAATAAAATGAGACCCCTTTAGAAAGTATATCAGTCCGGCATTGTGTGTCACTGTTGTCAAAAAAAAAAATGTCACGGTGGTGAGTGCCTTGTGTTCTGTGTACAATATGTTGCGAGAACTGAAAAACAGTCGTTTCCAGTTTTCTTCGTTCAATAACCTGCCCCGTGCATCGGCACTGTGATGCCCTTTCGTCGATACGTGGTGCCGGGCCGTATTGACAAAACATGACCTTGAAATATAGTATCCTTATGCCAATTCTTAAAAAAAAATCACTATTTGTGTAAATGAGCGTTTTTGCTTTAACCCTAGAAAACAAGAAAAATATTCAACGGTAGGTCTCATTTTTGTCCGGCGTTTCAGTTCTAGCTGAAAAGAGTTGGTGAAAGCAAATTTACAATAAAGCTAAGGCGACCCACAGTCTGCGCGAAGCCGCAAGCCTACATGCGCTCCAATGAGGGTGACCTGTCAAAATTAAAGTCATGCGTCACTGGCGGCTCAAGCAATCTTTACTTTTTTTTGTTTCTGCATCCGTTCTTCCTGCGTCTGCGGCAAAAACGAGAAGTGAGAAGGCAGATAAACAGAAATTGGTGGAGTCAGGTGGTAGCGTAATGGTTCGACTGCCCATCTCCCAAATGCAAGATGCTGCATTTGGGAGATGGGCTCGAATCCCGGTGGTTTGTTTGGGAAGACAGCTTTTTGTGCTCTCTGGTGACGGCGACGCTCAGAATTAGGCGGCAGCCTGTCGACAACGGTCGGCGTCAGCGTAACAGAATAAGCGGGCGTGCAAGGTCACACTTAAAGCCGAAAGTACATTCAGAGGAAATACGCTATGCTCTTGTCGACAAAAAAAAAGTGATGAGTAACGAGCGGTGTTGTTGAGCGAAGCCGTAGCCCGATAATGTCACCATAGACAGGACCAGGCTCCAATCCCGGTGCTCAATGGAAGTATACGTCGACAGCATGTCAACTAGCGTGTTATCGATACTTCATTAAGGTCGCTGCGTGTTTGTGTTGTGTCTAGCAGGAGCGAGTAGCATAGGAGATGACATTGGAGAAAAGGCGGTGAGCGAAGTCCGCGAAAAGTAATTGAGGATAGCCATATTGAACGTCGACGCCGTGTTGAAGAAAGCCTGCGACTTCAGTTGCTCAGCCGACAGAAAGGCTTGAGTGATAGCATACCGCTGGGCGTATTTCGTAACCACAGCGATAGACACACACTTTGCGGAAGTAAACAGAGGAAAGGGACGTAGTGAGTTGGCCGCCCTTTTTGAGCTCTGGTATAGTTTGAAAAATGAATGTGGCGAAGTATAACGCACCAAATAGTATATGCCAACCTAAATGAATCAGCGTGGTCATACTTGCGCGACATGCCATGGTGGCCTGCCACCAGGACATCATGAAGTTGCAGCGATGACAGTTTTCATTGGGTACTTGAGAATAAAAACGAGCACATCAGAGACGTCCGAGGGATGTTTCTACGGTATAAGAGCACATCGCTCCCCCCCCTCCCTCCCTCCCTGCCCAAATAACTAAATCACGAATATAAGCTTACGAATAGGGGCATCGTAAGATCGAGCACTAGGGCGCTTGTTGATCTTGTTCAGGATGATGTCAGCGTTTCATTCAGCGTTTATTTCTGAGAAAATGAGTTGGAGTTACGTTTATTTGCATCACAATGGCAGGCGTAATCAGGCAAACATTGACAGCATTTCATTAGAGGGTGCCTGACTACTCTGTGGAGATTACGTTTAACAATGACAAAAAACACAGAAAGCTTTGCTTACATCGATTAGCACATACCTTTCCGATCCGCATAATTTTGTGACTATCAATTTAGATGCTTCAGAATGGCGCTCATTAACGCAATATTTCCATCCACAGTGAGCAAAAGCGGCTGTTGTATCCACAGTAGAATTGATTTAAATGACTTTAATCCCATGGACATTATATCGTCGCCATCTTCCGTGGGATTGGAGTCGTCAAAATGGGATACAGGTGACAGGGAAATCAGGAGCTTGATGAACAACAAGAAGGCAGAAGCTTGCACAAGACCTCAGGGATATAAAATGACTTTTTGAGCAGCTTGGTCAGGGGGCCACGCAATGGTTTCCACGTCTACTAAAGATCCTCCGAAATATGAACAGAGGCCGACAAAAATGCGGGCATTTTGGGAAAGGTGAAACCGCTGGAAATTTCAGGACCGCATTAGTCTAAATATAAAAGATGACTTAAAAATAAGAAACCATAACGTTGACAGGGTGGCCAAATTTTGGCACAAATAAATTGACTGTTGAAGCAGTTCAGCTGAAACGCAATGGTGCGAAATAAGGCGAGAATGTCGGTAAGAGTTCAACAATGGTCAAGTAGGTCCTGTGGCCGACGCCAGCGCTCGGCAGCTGTCAAGCGACTGCACGTATTAGCCAGATGCCTGGTCGTCAGTAGTTACAGTAGGATTCGGGTTTGAAATATTGGACGCGGACTCCATCACATTGAATACAGTGCAATCTACGGTGTCACTCTTCGACAGCTGGCACCAATTCTCGCGCAATGAGGGTGGGAACAAATTGGCTCACGTGCCGGCTGTCACCTTCCTCGAACTGCCAACTTTCCTTGCCCTCCGTAGTTGCTTAGCTTTTATTGGGTTCGGCTGCTAATCACGAGGTCTCGGGATTGAATCCCAACCACGGCAGTCGTATTTAAGTGGGTGTGAAATGCGAAAACACCCGTATACTTAGGGTTAGGCGCACGTCAAAAAATCGCAAGTGGTCTAAATTATTCTCGAATCCTCAACTACAGCGTGCCTTATAATGAAATCGTGGTTTTGGCAAGTAAAACCTCATACTGTGTTATGTGACATTCGTTAAGGATATCCTGGGCAGTCGCACAACTCCTGAATACAATTAAGTGTCAGGAGTTGGGCGCCAGGTCTTTGAGTATGTGGATAGCCTTTATGGCGTTCGATAGCTGCGAGTCTACGTTGCGGCGGAACGGTAACATGGTAGAGAATGTGGAGAACGTACGCATCCCGCATATATTACTGCACAACAATTTTAAATAGCGTTCTTGCTTCACGCACGTGGATAACCGTCATTGGAGACTACTTTGGAAACTTACAAGTATCGTATATGTAATACCCAAAGGTGTACCTGGCCTGGTGGCCAGTAAATGTGACGTAATATTGCGAGCAGCTTCGGCCATAGCGTGCTAACGGATGACGACACAGACTGAAGTGACTAGCGCAAGAGTGGACAGGGGACACTAAAGAGGCTAGAAGGACAAGCGCCCAGTTGGAAGTTTGCGCTTATCCTTGTCGCCTCTTTAGTGTCCCGTGTCCACTCTTGCGCTAGTCACTGCAGCATGGAATACCAACTAGCCCGGTCTCACACCCTGCGATGACACAGGGACAGTTTGCTGAATTATTGGGTCGTGACTTTTGTGTCAAGGTGAAAAAGCAACATATCCATGTATATGTCTTAATACTTAAGCACATCTAGATGTGCAGCTACGGCGGTAGCCCATTAGTGCGCATGGCAAAGTCGCTAGTGAAATAATTGTGTGCACCTTAACGAATTCGATAGGTGAAAATCAAAATCCGTCCACGACGGCGTCTCTAGTAAACGCTGTGCGATGTTCGGACGTTAACAATGCGTGCCGACTGACGAAAGGCTGCCACGAAGAGCTTCTGACGGTTGGCCTAGCTTCTTTACTACGTAGAATCAAAAGAAAAAGAGAAATAACAAGAAGAAAAAAAAAGAGCCGTATCAAAAGCCCTGAATCAACCATTGCTCGTCGCGACTAAACGCTCTTAGGATGACGAGTAATTTCCAGGCGACGAGCGGCTACGCTTTATCAAGAACACTGATAATTCCGGCGGGACAAGCATTGTGGCGAAGTTCAATGCGCAGGGAAAGCTTTTATTTTATTTTTGTTTTGTTGACGTCATCACGCGTCACCGCGGGAAGTTTGAAAAGCTTAAGGTCAGTACGCCACGTGGTGGCACTCACGCGAACTAAACCCTTGTGTCCAGAAAAGCTGGATACGTACTGGTATTTAGTAAACCACTATTTCCTGCATCAATGTAGCCGTGCTGCCTTCGGACCGTTTCTACGATGGAAACCGTGTCAGAGCTAATATTTAACACGACTCTATCTGCGTCAGTATAGTCACAATACCCTTTATTAACGCGACAGCGTTAAGGAGCTCGTGTCGCAGAAAAGCCGGTGTCGTCGGCGTCGTCGGCGTTGGCCGTGAGCGATAAATCCCAGCAGGCACTTCATGAATAAAAAACAACTTGCAAGATGGGCTGGGTGGGAATCGAACCTGGGTCTCCGGAGTGTGAGACGGAGACGTTACCACTGAGCCACGAGTTCGATGCTTCAAAGCGGTACAAAAGCGCCTCTAGTGAACGCGGTGTTGCCTTAGAAACGAGATGTTTCTAAGGCTCAGGCGTGCGTCGCTTGCTCAGGCTCACATTTCGTTGTCGCGCCGAACGCTGCGTTGCTCGACGCTCACCGCGTCCGATGCGGGGCGCGTAGTCGCTGCGCCGTAGCCCATTGTCTTACACCCCTTGGCGGGTCGACGGGAACGCTGTCGCGTTCCACTCTTGAAGGCGAAGCTTAAGCGTCCTCCAATTTTTTTCTTGTTTGGGTCTTAATCTTAGACAACCAAACTATGGGATACAGTTTAACCTAAAAAGGTTTAGTGTAGGTTATATAACAAAGCCCTCATCTTAATATTTCAGTATTTTGCTTTCTAACGCGCATGTCTGCAGTGCCTAATCTTTTAAAGATTACTGCAAATTTTCTACAATACCTTCCGCAATACAAGTTTTGAAGGCAGCAGTTTTTATTCCAGGCGACGTCAGGAAACCTAGCCTGATGCTGCCAACGTTCGGAAATGTGATCGGGAGCGCATGCAATATTCTCGAGCACCTTGTACGTGTGATGCACCGTATCCTCTTACGCGCTTGTATAACATAGGATATTCCATTTTAAAATATTTATAGCAACAAGTACACGGTTTGGCACATGCGATTAAGTTCACCAACTTTGTCTGCATCAACAAAACCTGTTCAAGCTTCCGCACTTGCTTTATCAGGAGAGCGTTGCGTCATCAATATGCCGGGAGTGTCCTTTTACCTGCATCAAATTGTAAATATTAGACCGATATAAATATTTGTGATTATGTTATCATTCAAATGTCCAGATTGGTAACTTATGGATACGGAGTAAGTGAAGCAGGCTTGTGCGTAATTAACGCTTTCGTCAACGAACCTATACTAATCCATTATTTTAATGGACAGTTTCTTCACGTGTTTTTAAATATTTCCGTTGGAATGATTTTATCGACAACGCCATGCCCGTTTAATTGATGACTAAGCAATAAGTATCTATCTGATTTGACTATTTTCGGCAGACTGTAGAGTCTGGAAATATAAAAGTTCAATTTGAGGCATTGTCGAAGCTAGATTCTAGTGCTTTGGTCGACTCAGCACCATAATTTTTAAATAACAGCAGCTGTAAAGACGCAGAAGCGTCCGTCGCATTATATAGGATGATGAGGAGGAGGAAAAGAACGAAAAGAAGGAAGGTAAGGTAGGGAGGTCAAACAGACGCACGCCCGGTTTGCTACCCTACACAGGGGAAAGGGTTTAACGGAAGAGAAGAAAGGAGGAGGGAAGAATACGTGTGGTTGTCCATAAATTCACGCCTATAATAAGTCAGGGAGGCAAGTCAATATCATTATACGTAGCAGCGCCAGCGTCACTTTGTGAGCCTGCGACGCGTGGGGCCATGGTCCGAGAATCTTAGTCTCTGTAGATGGTCTGCTGGCTAATCGGCTAAACACCCTCCGAAGATCATCGCTCTCGATCATCTCTTCACATTTGGACGAGTCAGAAATCGGGGTGTCGGAACTTCCAATAAGCAAAAAAAATTTAATTATGGGGTTTTACGTGCCAAAACCACTTTCTGATTATGAGGCACGCCGTAGTGGAGGACTCCGGAAATTTCGATCACCTAGGGTTCTTTAATGTGCACCTAAATCTAAGTACACGGGTGTTTCCGCCCCCAACGAAATGCGGCCGCCGTAGCCGGGATAGGATGCCGCGACCTCGTGCTCAGCAGCCTAACACCATAGCCACTGAGCAACCATGGCGGGTATTCCAATAAGCACCGAGTAGGCTTTCGTAAAAGCCAACCCTAATATGAGGCAGCATAATTTTTTTTAGCCGACGCCTAGGCTCTTTTAACGATGTCTCAAACAACGTTAGATGGTCATCACTGCTTGTTGTTTTGATAATTCTATTGGAGCATACCATGTGCAACTTTAGTTTACCCACCGTGGGTTGCTTTTATCTTTGAGCATTTCGACAGCGCATGTATAATTTATTACGCCCAATCCTACACTTCGCGTGGGGTTTTCCCTCACACAGGCACACGCAGTCGATTTCAGACCGACCTTCGACCGAAGCTTGACTATAGCAGTCTAATCTATTATGTTTTAAACACCACCTGTTCAAGTGCCCTTATTCGTTACTGTGCAATGTTGTGGAACACCCCACACTACTACTACTACTACTACTACTACTACTACTACTACTACTACTACTACTACTACTACTACTACTACTACTACTATTATTATTATTATTATTATTATTATTATTATTATTATTATTATTATTATTTGTTTTGAACACATATATACAATTAACAGGAAAGGGAAGGCGAGGTGCAGGCTGGCAACTGCCAACGGAAGGGGCACAACGCCTGCTCACTTTTCAGAAGGGAGGTGACAGCAACACAGAAATGGAAGATAAGAAGGAGCGGAGGAAAGCGGAAAGGAAGAGCAACAGGAGAAATCTAAATAATAAAGTAGAACACAGTAGAGATCACACACAGTAGGGCCGGCCACTGAAGGTCACGCTACTGCAGAATGTTGAATAGTATAGTTTCGACGCAACAAACGCGAACCTAAGTTAGTTTACACCAAAAAAGTAAATAAGGCGCGATGACCCTGATCACGTTTAGACGCACAACCACTGGGGTACAAACATTCGTCGAGTGTCGTACACCGCAGGCCAAGGAGATGATAGTCCCTCACTAGCGACATGCGCTGTGCACTGAAGGCGGGACACTCAAATAGAAGGTGCTGAAGTGTCTCGCAGCAGCCACAAGACGTACACGATGGACTTGGCACATGTCCTTGTCTGTATAAACGTTCGTGCACATTCATGCATCCAACCCTTAGCTTGAGTAGTTGTGCTCTTGCGCGACGAAGCAAGCCTCGACTGCGAACTCGGGGCGAGAACGTTCCATTTGCGACGCGCCGGTCTGGAAGTTGCTTCAGTAGGTGGCGACGAATCGGCAGACGAGCGTCACCAAGCTTGCACAAAATTTCTGGGCAGTCACAGTTGTTATGAGCGCAAGTTGAAGTGAGCCGATCAGCCTCTTCATTTACTTCGATTCCTACGTGGGAAGGTATCCACTGAGCAACGAGAGATACCCCAAGTAATGAAAATTTGCTCGCAGAGTCAATAATGCTGCGCACAACTGGACAACCGATCTCACTGCGTTGTAACCTGCTAAGGGCAGCGCGAGAGTCCGTAAAGATCGCAATCTTCGATGTAGTTAACTCCTCTTGCACCTATTTCAGTGCAATATTAATCGCTGCTAGCTCAGCAGTTGTTGATGAAGTTGGATGAGGGATTTGAAAGATACGCCGTACATGAGTCGAAGGGAAGAAAAAAGCTGCAGAGGCGCCATGACCATGACTGTGTACAGATGCATCTGTGAATACTTGAAAATAATGTGGAAGCTTTTCGAACATGTGAGATTGAGCCAATTGGAATATTGACGAAACAGACATATCAGACTTTTTGTGCATGTCAGGGATCGTGAGGTAAATGGGGAATACGTGTTTCGAGACATCTTTTGGAGGTGGAGGCGTAACTGAAGCAGCATGTTCAGAAATGTCAGTGATATTCATAAATATTGCCGCCATTTTTCCCATGCGAAATAACGGGCGGTGAATTAGACCATCAAGGAGCGATTGACCATTCGATGCGCGGTGGAGGCACTGAATATGATATAGAACTCTCGGGTTTGAATTAAGACGGCAAGCTGGGCGAGTTGGTGATTGAACATGTTCCTATGGGTGGGCAGCGCAACCCGGACGAAGGACGAGAGGACGAAGGCGCTCGTGTTGTGTACTTCCTCTCGTCCTTCGTCCGGGTTGCACTGCCCACCCATAGGAACATCTCGGGTTTGCTTGCAGCCTCAGGGGTAACTGATGCGCTTCAGTGAGTAATGCAACAGATTGCGCCTCACGAGGTGGTCGAACATAATAAAGCACGAGAACGTTTCTGCATGCTGCAATCCTGAGCTGAAAACCATTGCTTCGCTAGCCTAAAGAATGCATTAAAAGATGAAGCAGGTGCGTTATTGCAATGAGAAAAACAAAGACCCTCTGTACAATAGGAGCTTACCAGTTTTACATTCCTTGCACAAGCAAATTATAAGTTTTTCTTATAAGCCTTTCTTGCGGTGTTTTTTACATTCTTGGAATAAAAATTCCCAAGAACTGTCAGAGCAATTATTACTGCTTTACATCCATTCAAAACACAAGTGGTCAGGCTTTAAGTTCATGTATAGTGGTATACGCTGTGACTACTACGTCATGAAAGGAAGCATTAAAACATAAAATCACGGAAAATGAGCACAATTATAGTGGTAAGAAATGAGTAAATGAAGGTAGGTTAATTAACTTTATAATAATTGGTCTTAAGTGGCTTAAGTCAATAAGTAGTGTGCAGCCCACCCTCGACAACTGCTGAACAAAGACATTTTCTTAGACAACCCCTGTAGGAGCTACGCGAACAAATATTTTGCATGTAAACCCACTCTGAAAGCGTAACTGACGCGAAAAAGAAGAACCTCTATAACGCGGACATCACCGCGCCCGCCCTTTTGTGATGTTGACATTCCCGTCAAAAACATGGCTCCATGAGCAGGTTCCTTGCGGCCAAACCGCTTTCGTTTTTTATTCGCTTCGTTTTTTTTTTTTTTTGGAAGGCAAGCAGTTTAAACTTTTAATGGCGATATAGCGGCGAACGTGTGCCATCGAAAAGTTGCAGCTCCGCAGAAGAGAGGCACGACGCAATGATGATTCAGATTTAGCGCGTCGCTGGCATAAAGACATTGCGCTGCCACCGAAGGAAGGAAGACAAGGAAAGGGAATCGCTAGACAGCTCCTCGAGGCGCAACGCCGATGGTGACGATGCCGTCGTACCCGCCGTGGTTGCTCAGTGGCTATGGTGTTCGGCTGCTGAGCAGGAGGTCGCGGGATCGAATCTCGGCCACAGCGGCCGCATTTCGATGGGGGCGAAAACACCCGTGTATTTAGATTTAGGTCACGTTAAAGAACCCCAGGTGGTCGAAATTTCCGGAGTCCTCCACTACGGCGTGCCTCATATCAGAAAGTGGTTTTAGCACAAGAAACCCCATAATTTCATTTCTTTTTTACGGTGCCGTCGCGACAAAATGCAGGGTGGCGATCGTGATGCACAGGCACTTCTTTCTTTTTCGCGTCAGCTCGGTTTCAGAAAAAAATATAATTCTTTAAATGCCGTGTCATTCGTTTTGAGTCCTGTATTTATGTATGAGTATAACTAACCTCTATATTCCATTTGTCTCGGAGAGTAGGCGTGAACACACACACACACACAAATGCAAATACGGAGGCGTGCACGCAAACGCGCATGTGCACACGTGATCAAGACGTGCACACGCATAATCACCCTCTCACTTTGCTGCCTTTGAAAACCTGCGCGAGGAAACTGCGGCACTCGCTCTGCCATTAGCGATCCGACGCCTGGCGTAGTAAATCACTTTACCATGTTAAATTTGGCGCCCCTTCAAGTCAATGTGCCCTTTGTCGGGAGGATGCAAAAGGATTTGCTCCTGTCATGCGACTTCCCTGCTCATCCTTAACCAAACCACTGCTTTAACGCAGCATGAATGTTACCACTAAGTGCCGTAAATGCATATGTTGTTAGAAAGTAGCACCCTCTCGGCGCTGTTAGTTGACATTTTTTTCACACTCGGCCGATATTTTGAATATTATTATCCTAACTATTGTGCCCCTTCAGTTACGCTGGCACGTTGCCGTGAATTTCCAGGGAATTACGAAGGGACAATGAACAATATTCTTGGATATGCTGAGCATTAGTTCGAAGTGTTTTTCCCATTGCAGTGACAAAATAACTAAAGAAATACCAAGTTTTTCATACCAATATCACGATCTCATTATGATACACGCCTTACTGGGGAATTCCGCATTTATTCTGGCCACCTTGTTCTTAACGGGCATGTAAATTTATAGTACCCCAGCGTTGTTGAATTTCGCCCCCATTGCCATTCGGCCGCCGCTGCCGGGGTCGAACCTGCGACCCCGAGATTAGCAGCGCAGCGCCTAGCCACTGGGCTACTACGGCCTGAACACAAGAATGCTTGCCCACATCGGGTTTATTGCGTGTTAATGTGCTATGCTCCGAATAATTGGCGTAGCCAGGAATTGTTTTCGGGGAGGATGCATGCACTTGACCGGAGAATGGGGGCGGGGCATTGTGGTGTTGTCGAACGTCGTTTTCAGCCAGCTATTACAGATGCTATCAAATTTAGGGGTGAAGTGGAGGCACGTTCTCCGTGTGCCATCCCCATGGCGGCAGCCCCGGTCCGAATTAATGCGCAGCGCTCCACTATCACATCCCTGACGAACCTGAGTGTTCCATGCCCCAACAACATCAAAACTATGTTTTGTGGCCCTAGGTTCACAATGCGGAATTTACGCAAATAGTGATTTTTATGACTCTGGTTTTTCTGTTTCAAGGTCTTCCCGTCGGTGCACGTAGCAGTGCTATACTAAGTGATGAGCTCGTGCGCCTCAAACATGTTTGTATAAAGCTACGAATTGCGTAAGAGAAGGTATCAATATGTGCATAGTGGTTTCATGATTTATCATTAGAGTATTTTGATTGGAGAAAAACGTTGAGCCGCATCCAGCCTCAAATTTAACGGTACTGCGCCGTCAGCTGCAATAGTACCCGCGCTTTCTCGCGCTGGGTGCCGGCTGTACATGCATACTGTTATTCGCTTTTGCTTTCTACAAAAAAGACTAGGAGAAGGATTTGCCTCACGTACTGTACAAAGTGTTTCCTCTCCAACAACACAAGCCCTATGGTCTGGGTGAGCGGCAGCGCCAGAAATACACACCAGGAAAGGCCAAATGACCATAAGGATTCTTTCACAGTTCGTATCACTCGTACTAGGAGAAAAAGAAGTTCTTTTAGCAACCTTACAAGGTTTGAAAGCGAGGAAGCCCCTAATTTAGCTGATGAGGTGCAGGCGCCATTACGGATAAAAATATCTAGAAAAATGTAGAAGGGGAAAATAGACGAAGTGGTTCCGTAGCGTAGAAAGACACAGAAGATAGTGGAAAGGCAGGGAGGTTAACCAGCAGCGAAAACCTGACTTGCCATCTTACGCTCGTGTATCTGCATATATCGCCCTTGTGGGGCACTTGCCGATGCATGCGCGACCTCTATCTGTGTGTTGGGAGCTACCTACCCGATGAGGAAAACAACGAGTTGCGTTCGAAGTTCTAGCCCAGTACGTATCCAGCTTTCTGAACATGATGGTGTAGTGCACGTGAGTGCCACAACGTGGCGTACTGACCTTGGATTTTTTAAACTTCCCGTGGTGACGCGGTGAGGACGTAAACAAAATTAAAATAAACTAATTAAACGTTATCCCTGCACATTGAACTTCGCCACAATGCTTGTCTAGCCGGCGCTATATCAGTGTTCTTGATAAAGCACAGCCGCTCGTCGCCTGGAAATGATTTATCGTAAGAGCGTTTAGTCGCGACGAGCGATGATTGATTCTGGGCTTTTGATACGGTTCTTTTTCTCATTCTTCCTTCTTTTTTTCTTTTCTTTTTTTATGCTACACAGTAAACATGCTAGCGTAACCGTCAGAAGCACTCTGTGGCAGCCTTTCTTCAGTCGGCACACATTCTTAACGTCCGAACATCGCACATCGTCTACGACAGACGCCGTCGTGGACGGCTTTTGATTTGGCCTATCGATTTCGTTAAGTTGCCCCCAATTATTTCCCTAGCGGCTTTGCTATCCTCACTCATGGACTACCGCAGCAGCTCCAAATCGAGATGTGCTTAAGTATTAGGACATATACATAGATAAGTTGGTTTTGCACCTTGACGCAAAAGTCACGACACAAGAATTGAGCAAATTGTCTCTGTGTCGTCGTCCGTTTGCAAGGTATGTCAATGCTGCTCGCAATATTACGTCGCATTTACTGGCCACCGGGCCCGGCACACCCTTGGGTATGACATATAGAGTACTTGCAGTTAGTTGCCAAAGTATAGTCTCCTGTCACGGTTATGCACGTGAGTGTAAGAGGACCGCAATTTAAATTTATTGTGCAGTAATATATGCGGGACTTGTCTTTTCTCTATATTGACTACCATGTTGCCGTTCCGCTTTTATAATACACCGGCAATGTAGACTAGCAGGTGTCGAACGCCATAAAGGCTACCCACATACTGAAAGACCTCGCGCACAACTCCTGACACTTGTACTCAAGACTTGTGCGACTGCCAAGGACATCCTTAACGAATGTTAAATGTATTATGGGGTGTTACGTGCCAAAACCACGATCTCATTACGAGGAACGCCGTAGTGGGGGATTTCGGAATAATTTGGACCACTTGGGGTTCTTTAATGTGGGCATAACCCTAAGTACATGAGTGTTTTCGCATTTCGCACCCATTGAAATACGGCTGGTGGCTGGAATTCAATCCCACGACCTCGTGATTAGCAACCGAACCCAATATAAACTGAGCAACTACGGCGGGTAAAGAACGTTGACAGTTCGAGAATGGTGACAGTCGGCACGTGAGACAATGTTTGCCTATCCTCACTACCCCAGAATCGGTGCTAGCCATCGAAGAATGACACCGTAGAGTGCACTGTATTTAATGTGATAGAGTCCGCGTCCAATATTTCATACCCGAAAGACCCTGTAACGACTGACGACCAAGCATCTCGCTTATACGTGCAGTCGCCTGACAGCCTCCCGGCGCTGGCGTCGGCCACAGGATCTCCTTGACCTCTTTTCAACACTTGCCAACATTCTCGCCTTATTTCGCACCATCAGGTTTCGGCTGAATTGCTTCAACAGCCAATTTATTTGTGCCAAAATTTGGCCACCCTGTCAACGTTTTGGGCTTTTATTTTTAGGTAAAAAAACCATAACGTTGACAGGGTGGCCAAATTTTTTTTATTTTTTACGTACGCTATTTTTTTTTACGTACGCTATTGCTTTAACGTACGTACATTACCAGTGGCACGCACGACGATAATGGAAGAGAGAATAGTCTAGTGGAATTTGAAATCCCAGAAGTAACGCCAGAAGAAGTAAAGAAAAAGAAAGCCTTGGGAGCTATGCAAGCGGGAAGGCAGCTGGGGAGGATCAGGTAACAGCAGATTTGATGAAGCATGGTGGGCAGATTATTCCAGAAAAACTCGCCACCCTGAATACGCAACGCCTCATGAGTTCGAGCGTACCGGAATCTTGGAAGAACGCTAACATAATCCTAATCCATAAGAAAGGGGACGCCAAAGACTTGAAAAATTATAGACCGATCAGCTTACTGTCCGTTGCCTACAAAGTATTTACTAAGGTAATCGTAAATAGAATCAGGAACACCTTAGACTTCTGCCAAGCAAAGGACCAGGCAGGATTCCGTAAAGGCTACTCAACATTAGACCATATTCGCACTATCAATCTGGTGATAGAGAAATGTGCGGAATATAACCAACCCTTATATTTAGCTTTCATTGATTACGAGAAAGCGTTTGATCCAGTCGAAGCCTCAGCAGTCGTAGATGTATTACGGAATCAGGGTGTAGACGAGCCGTATGTAAAAATACTGAAAGATATCTATAGTGGCTCCACAGCCACCGTAGTCCTCCATAAAGAAAGCAACAAAATTCCAACAAAGAAAGGCGTCAAGCAGGGAGATATGATCTCTCCAATGCTATTCACAGCGTGTTTACAGGAGGTATTCAGAGACCTGGATTGGGAAGAATTGGGGATAAGAGTTAATGGCGAATACCTAAATAACATGCGATTCGCTGATATTGCCTTGCTTAGACTCTCAGGGGACCAACTGCAATGCATGCTCACTGACCTGGAGAGGCAAAGCAGAAGGGTGGGTCTAAAAATTAATACGTAGAAAACTAAAGTAATGTTCAACAGTCTCGGAAGACAAGAGAAGTTTACTATAAGTAGCGAGGCACTGGAAGTGGTAAGGGAATACAACTACTTAGGACAAGTAGTGACCGCGGATACGGATCATGAGACTGAAATATACAGAATAAGAATGGGCTAGGGTTCGTTTGACAGCCATTCTCTGATCATGAACAGCAGGTTGCCATTATCCCTCAGGAGAAAAGTGTATAACCAGCTGTGTCTTGCCAGTACTCACGTACGGGGCAGAAACCTGGAGGCTTACGAAAAGGGTTCTACTTAAATTGAGGACGACGCAACGAGTTTGGAAAGAAGAATGATGGGTGTAACGTTAAGGGATAAGAAAAGAGCAGATTGGGTGAGGGAACAAACGCGAGTTAATGACATCTTAGTTGAAATCAAGAAAAAGAAATGGGGGGCATGGGCTGGACATGTAATGAGGAGGGAAGATAACCTATGGTCATTAAGGGTTATGGACTGGATTCTAAGGGAAGGGAAGGGTAGCAGGGGGCGGCAGAAAGTTAGTTAGGCGGATGAGATTAAGAAGTTTGCAGGGACAACATGGCCACAATTAGTACATGACCGGGGTTGTTGGAGAAGTATGGGAGAGGCCTTTGCCCTGCAGTGGGCGTAACCAGGCTGATGATGATGATGAATTACCTAATCAGAAGGAATGAAAAAATAGTCGGAGTATCTCCAAGCGACGACAAACAGCATTACCTTGGTTCTCTACAGCTACGTAGCATTTACATATTTTAAGGTCTGGCTCAAATTAAGCGAAGCACACCGTATGCTTCTTTGCAATTCGAATTAGTCTGCACAGTTTTCTGTACCACCGCAGATGAAAGCCATAGGGTGGGACGTCACCAAAGGTCATGTTAACTTGAGCGAACAGCCCGTATACCGATTCTGGTAAGGCGTGAGATGAAGTAGGAAAACGCCGATACCGTAAATGCCTTATTGCTTCAGGCTTAAATGCCATCTATAGATTGACTATAGACAAAAGTCGTTAATGACAGCCAAACCCGTGTACGCTGTAACCAAGCGCAGGTAGCGCTGGATAATACGGCGATATTTTTGATATAAGCCACTGCAGTTGTATACAGCTGACATTGCTGTAGAGCCTATTTATAGACCTTTGGTATACACAGAGTACAACTGCGCATTTCTTGACTATGTCATATGATCTACGTAGTCGCTCTCAGCAATGCCAAGAGAGTCTTCACAGTTGTCGTAGCATCACTTTTGCGGCATTAGAATAGAGAAAACAAAATGTTGATCCAATCGGGATAATAGATGTTATGAATGGCAACTTTAGCTTCAAGCGGATTCCAAACAAGCATCAAGCTAAGTGCACAGATACTCGTAATGCTTGTAGCTGCCAACGCAGACTTTGCGAGTGCGCGATGAACCGATGTCTCGCACGTAGTGTGCGCGTTGTGTGTCGCCCTATTCTCAGATACCTTTCAGGTTGTCCTCATAATTCGGCTGCATCACTAACATCGGGTGTTTTTTCGTTGACTGATATCCTGCTTTATACGCTCATCAAATTTTGTCATTCCCTTAAAATATGTGCCAAATCCTCTAAGCCCACCCAGTATTTCGCAGGCGTTATGCCTCCGCGGCCACGCATATGAGTACGCCATTGCTGTACTGATTGCTTTGACCTATGCTCGGAACAGAAATTTTGCACTAACATATGTGCGGGTATCACATTTGGCGGTACGCTGGAAGTTAGGCTAGAAGTGCACTGCATTACTCATAGTCGTATTCATCTCGGAGTATGAGAAAGGAGACATTGCAGACTCTTCTAAGCGGAAATAAATTGCAATTATTAACGTGCTACTTCAAAATTGCAGTCACTATTCTGAGTATGTTCGTTCGGCACGGGCATACTGCATTAACACCCGAAAAATGTGCACAGTCCAGCCGGGTATCTTTGTTTCAGCAATTATTATTATAAGAATTGTTTGGGATTCTCGCATTTGCTTATTGTTTTGATAAGTAGACTGTGTCACAAGAACCTGTCTTGAAACGAAAGGAACCGTTGCTGGCACCGACGACCATTACGATTGTCTAACTGCTCATCATACTGTAACATAATGAAACATCATAATGGTACTGATTCATATCGGCATGTAGTCTTTAGTCAGAGGTAAACCAAGTTGACTAGATGCATAAGTGATGAGAGCAAATTATATAAAAAGCTACTAAGGAACCGTAAAAATAACTCATTGAATAGTTTTCTCTCACATTGTTGCATTTGCTTTGCGTGTGTGCCTTTCTGTGTCCTTGTCTTCCGTGCTGTGTTGCCATGAATTACAAGCTTGCCTAAGCCTTTGTCAGCTTTATTAAACAAGGTGTTCAATTCAGTTGAATATAATACTGCATATCAAGTGACTGACGTCTTTTTTGTTTTATCTAAATATTATCGAGTGGTAGTACTTGGCAAGCATTAAACCACAATATTCTTATTGCACTTAAGCGGCGGGTGTGATATATTGCCAGGGAATTTTCAAGAAAACAGCCAGGGCAAACATAGAAAAAGATCGGGGAATTTCAATATGTCAACATAGGAATGCTGTCTTACTATATGCCATACATTGCTTCCAGAGCCTCTCTCTATTGAACATATCTTTAAAACTTTTAACCTCACAAAAATGAGACAAAATGGTCCAATTTATGCATGATAAAAACGAAAGTGAAGCATACGGACATTGCATTTGTGACTCAATTTTTTTTTCGTTAAGTAGAGGTCCTGAAACTCGAAACCCTAGAAATGTTACTCATATTTGAGAGCACGTTAAATTATTGGCTGTGACAGCATTGATTGGAATTATAGTTTCCGTATATTTAACCAGGAGGTGCACATCTGTCGTGCCATGACACAGAAAGTGCTCGCTTGACATTTCGGGCGCTCATGTTGTATACCTAACTTGCAACCGTGTTAGCATGCCCAAGAGATCTCATTATCTGTACGCAACTAAGTGACCATATCAATACAATCAATCTATCTATCTGCCTTTTGTTGAAGTTATGGCCACTGACCCTTTCATTTAAGAGTATGAGAAGGACATTTAAATATGTATTGAGTAAAATAAATTACAATCTTTGGCTTCATACTGTAAATACTCTAGTCACTCCTCTGAACATATAACTCTGCGCTGGCATATTTAATTACCAGCCAAACAATGAAAAGACAGACCAACACGTAACCTTGTTTCAGCAATTGATATAGAGATCGTTTCGGATAATTACAATAATGTGTCATATGAACTTGTCTTAAAAGCACGTACTGTTGCTGTAGTATCAGCAGCAGTTGGGACTGTTTAATTGTTCATCATGCCATAAAATGAAACATTGCATATTAGTACTGATTTGTATTCACAAGCAGCCATTAGTTAAACTTAAACCACATTAAGTATTGACTTAAGTGGTTTCAGTAAATATATTAAGCTGCTTAATGAACATAGAAAGAATACACAATTGTTATTTTTCACTCACATTATTGCATCTACTTATTTGCACCATACACTTGCAGCCTCTTTGGAACATATGACACGAATGTCAAGGCTGGCCTGGTGGCCCTGCTTGCCAAGGGGAGGTAGTTTATGAATCCGTAAAATGATTATTTCGATCACAGCGCAAGACCTGCATATTAAGCAAATTTATTTATAGCGCATTAAAGAGTTCATTCAATATCGGTGCCCCTGTTTCCCTTTTTGCACTGCATGATTCAGCACTATTGGAATTGCTTCATTTTTTTCTGTTGATGCAACGTATGAGAGTGCAGCTGGTACAGGAGCATTAGTAATCTGTCGACATTAATGCATAAGTGCAGATGAGAAGCAACACGTGAACATACATAATATACATTCAAACTTTCTTTACTGCCATATGTAAAGAAAAATGTTAAACTTCTAGATAGCAGATACGTAGGAGATTTCGTTCAACTGGATGCACTGCATTCAATTGGAATATTTCTTAAATGTGCTCGTGCACAAATGCTCATGCAGTCTTACATAAAGATTCACGGCTTCATGCATTTGAGATTTTTCGATTGCTTCCATCCGCATGCGTGATATCCTATGTATATTCCCGGGGTATGTTCCCATGTGCATTCTGGATGCAGTACATTTTTAGACATTTCCGATAGACTGCTTATTAACAACCCCAGCAGCGAGTGTTTATATATAATCGAAACGTAGTTGGCAAAATGTGGTTTATATAGGTAGTATATAGGGTGTCGATCCCGGCTATTTGAGCCAATCTGGGCAATGAAAATCGAAGGTTTAAAAGAACACGGTGCTAGATATACTATTACAAAAAGACTTACAAGTCAGATCTCTGACGGCTGAGCACCATAAATATCAAATTCAGATCTTACTGCACCGTCTTTTTTTGCATTATTCTTCGTTGAACAGCTTCACTGAATTTATGTTAGCTCGGACACCCTGTATCGATAATAATCGACAAATAGTGTAAGGCTATAGTCTATGGTTAGCTATAGACTGATCTGCAGGAAATGTCTACAGACAGTCTATGGATTTGTGGCCTTACACTTTTTGTAGGGTAGTCTAAAATGTGTGAGTCTAAAGACACTGTATAAACTGTCTATAGATTAATGAAAATTCACGTATGTAGACAAATGTCTGCAGAATGTCTATAACAAAAGTGTGTAGGGTTATACAGTTCCACTTTTGTAGACTGGTCTATAAATGTCTATAGACAAATGTCTACATGTAGTCTAAAGACATTTGCTTAAAAACATTTTACTAACTTCAGCCTAAGAAAATAGAACTGTATACAGCAGTTCTACTTTTCGAATATGCTGCAATGGTGCTTGCGTTGAGCGTTTGTAAAGCGAGAAACGCTACCCAGGTTTATAGTATTCCAGTAATGGCGAGAGTCACGAGTAAGGCAACCCTAACCGCAGGCGTCACGGTATAGTCGTAACTTATCGCGACAGCGCCGTTGTAATCCGCAGACCATGCCAGTAAGGAATACGCGACGAGATATGGCCGATGAATAAGTAATTGCCAACATCGGTTTTCAGTAATCTTTTATTGCCAAGAACGGCGGGTGCTTATACTACCGCAAAGGACGGATGCTCGGCGGGGGTTCCCTATCATTTACTCGCCACATCACACAGCTACACTAGAATTCAACCGGTTTCACCAACTCTCGCTTAAACTCTCTCGACCCTAAACTGCGACTTCGCCTGCCACCAAACTCCAGCTTTTTCTCTTTTTGTCTCCAGCTCCTTTCCCCATGTGCTGAAACGTGCTTCCACCGTTGTTTGCTTCTCCTTTATCTCGATAAATGAAAGCATTCATTAGTTCATTCCTGAATTGCTGCCGAAAATACCGTGTCTTCATCTCCATAACCACCCTGTCTCTCACCTGGACTCTCCCATCGCAAAGCAATGTTGTTGTGTTGAAAATGGCTGCACGTCGCATATACAATTTTCTAGGAATGGCCAGCAGCACAGCTTGCAATATTCGGTGGGTGACGAGGCAGTATAGAGCACCTTCTCTACCACAGTCTGTGTGGTGGGCCTTGAAGTCGCCACGCAGGACTGCCTGCCTCCCGAGGCGTAGAGCCAGCTGGTCAAAAATGGAGGAGTCCCATGGCTTTCCTGATGGTATGTATATGCTCACCACGGTCGTGTCTTGGCTGCCGAGACGCATCGTGACAGCACAACACTCCAGGGGGCCTCCTACGACGTCGGCCACTGGAACCACAGCGTGCGCCAGATTGCACCGAACGTAGCTGGCTGTCCGTGGCTTGCCGGGCTGGTGGGCGTCGTCCAAGCACGGCGCGGCCGTGCAGCCGCGTGTCCTGCAGGTGGTGGGGCCTGAGTAACCGGTGTATTCCGGGAGTCACAGGTCCTCGGCCATCGCGTACACCTCCTGCAGCGCAAGCACGTCGTAGTCGCTCTGCAGGTGATGCAGGGAAAGGTCTGTGTGTCGCCACCGCAGAGAGTTAGTGTTCCACTGGAGAACACATAGGCGGCGGCCACCCTTCCTTGCTGTTGGCTGATCAGCCATGGTGGTTGGTAAGCCACTGCCTACAGGCCGATGGACCGGAGCGGGTGGTCAGCTGGCAGCATGGTGCTGACTGCTTCCATGACGAGCAGCAGGTTCGCTACCAGCTGATCCACGGTAGTCTGGGCAATAGGCACGGCAATGTCAAGTGTCGCCTGGCGGCGGGAGGCACGAGGGGCTAGTACCGGAGGCCTGGGTGCCGGGCTGGGGCCCACCAGCGCGCTGGCATAGGACCGCGCCAAAGGTGAGGACTGCTGGAGCTGTTGCTCCTCGCGGACTGCTGCCCTGACAGCGCGCCTCGACAATGGCGAGGTCGAGAGCCATGATTGTGGCCACCTTGCGTTCTTCCTGCCATTTAGGGCAAGCAGGAGTGTCCGCCCTGTGGGAGCCCCCGCAGTTCCTGCAGCGTACGTCTGGCAGGAGATGTTCGCCGCGTGGCTTTTTCCACAGGAGATGCAGTCGGTCGGCCACTTACAGGACTCCAGGACGTGACCGAAGCTACCGCTGCCGACACTGGACTGGACGGGGCCTGGCTGGCTTCACCCTGATGCCGAGCTTGAAGAAGCGTATGTGCTCCGGTGAGACCGGTCCCGCGAAACGGATGGTGACGGTGTTCCAGTCCATCGGTGCCGACAGCACAGGAATGCTGGACTAGATGGGTCCCAGCACGTCCGTGTCTCAGGCAGCCCGCTCACCCCATGCAGGAAGCCGGTGCTCTTGCCGCGCTCGGCTGGTAATCGGGCAGTCACAGGGATCGCGTGCCTCTCGGTGAGCTTGAGCAACCCCTCCAGGCGCTCCTGGGTGGTGGTGTCGGCGGCCACGATGTTGCGCTTGTGGTTGACGCGAACCGCTGATACACCGGACAGCGAAGAGAGGGCCGCGGCATGTACGCGGCGCGGTCCTCCTCGGAAGGCTCCGCCGGGCACCCAGGGACGGAAAGCACCGAACCAATGACCGCAGGGTCCACCGGGAGCGCAGCATTCGCAGAAGGTAAATTCTAGTGTCTGTTGGAAGCGGAATTTCGATTTAGGGCCGGAACTTTGTTTTAAATATTTTAAAAAATTCGAAACTTCGAAAATGAATAGAAGGACAAAGTTTACAAATTAATAGCTCTGCATCAAGAACAGATATCGTGGCTCTGTAAACTGAATCCATTACACCATTAAAAGCGGACAAGTTCGATATGTCTATTTGTATGTTACGTGAATTGGTTATGTTATGTACAAGGTACAAGCGTATTTCCATAATAGTTCATTTTTTGAGACTCATGTGTAACACATCAATTTTGTCCGCTGTAGATGTACTATTATGTGCAATTCACAGAATTGTGATATCAATTTCCATTGCTGATTTACAGAGTTGTAAAGTTCATTGTTTCGTTTTCTGGAAATTTTCGATTTTTGCCGCTTTTCAATAAAATATTGACGACTAAAATCAAAAATTTGAAACAAACAATCACTAGAATGTAAGTTTTTCTTTTAAACGCAACAAACCTCATCAAATTTGGTGCGTGGTAGCCGAGCAAAACGAATTCTCCTTCTAGATATACTTAGATAGGAGCATCCGACCTAATGTTTCCTCTTAGGAGGAGGCCGAGCTGCAATGTGCGCCCCCCCCCCCCCGAACGAAATTTCTGGCTACGCCACTGGTGTGGGTGTGCGAGTTTAGAGAGGCCCTTTCCTCGAATTGGACCTAGACGAGAACTGCCACGTACCCGCAACGCGCAGAAGAGACGGACAGGCGTCTACAATTCCAGGAGGCGTGACGTCCTCCTCTGCAGCAAGCTCGGTATAACCAGAGGAGGCGGGGCCGGTGCCGGCTTTCGGTGCTGGTTACGTGACGTCGACGCTAGCAAGATCCCGCCCACGATTGTAGAGAAAGTATTTAAGTGGCTCCGAAATGTACTTTTACACACTTTATGCTCTTCTCATTTCCTTTCATTTACCTTTGAATAAACCGTGCAAGTTCCGCACTAGAAATCGTCTCGCCCTTGTTTGGTCGCCATGATCTACCGGATGTCTGCAGCCCACCGACAACGCCACGCTTCCCAATAATTAACGTCGGTCGAGCTTCGATAGGCAGGCGCCGCTACTTCTCGACAGCAGTACGATACGCTACCCTGGAGTACGCAACACTGTTTTGTGAGCGCGTTTTCTGGAACTGGACAGGTCCATGTCCTCGTCGTCAGAGGGAGGGAGCGGGAATGAAGCACGGAGCTCCTCGTGTGCTGGGGAACCGCCCTCGGGGGGCTCGGGGGCTGCCGGCTTCGTGGCGTCTCCTAGGGTATCCGCCGGCTGGGGGGGTGGACCACAGGCAGATCGACGGAGGTGGCCCGTTGGCTGAGCCACTCGCCCAGCATGCGAGTGGCACGGAGTTCCAGGTCATCCCTTGCCCGGAGTTCGTCGAGGGACGCAGGACCGAGTGTCACCAGGCTCAAACTGGCGTGGCGAAGGTGGCGAACGCGCGGCGGCGCTCTCCAGGCGAGGCGAAAACCATCGTGTGCTGCCAGAGCCTCTTCTCGAGCACGGGTAGAAAGCCAAGAACAGCGAAAAAGAAGTGATGATTGTCCGAGTCGAATGACAGCAAGCTTTGCCACTACCACTATAAGCATACGCGGTCGAGTGTGTTAACAAATCAAGTTGTCGGGAGTTACGCGCCAAAAGCACCGTCTGATTATGAGGCACTCCGTACAGGGAGGCCTGACCGCCTGGGGCGCGGTACAGGGGCGTTTTGGCCGGGATTCGGTCCCGCAACCTCGTGGTTAGCAGCGCAAGGCCGTAACTACCACGCCACCACGGCGGGTGCCGTGAAGTGCGTAGCTGAGAAAGTAATATAGTGTAGTTTTAATAAATCCTTCTTGTGCGATTTATTTTAAACTCGAGAAACAATTTCAAACTTTGTGGTTTCTATGGATTTTGACCTTTTATTAAAAATTACACTGGAAAACTTCATTGCACTGCTATATTTATCAAAATTGACATGTCCTGAATTCGCGACACTGGCGATTGGGTCCATTCCTGGCCAATGGCGAAAATTTATTTAAGCGGGCATGTATTTCGTAACTAATGGCTAGTTCTTGTATTCTAAAATGCTTTTCATCTTAATAGAGCTAATAAAGTCGGTTTTACTGGTCACAAATGCTGATGAGTACTGAAGAGGGAGTTCTTGTGCTTATTGAAGCTAAGTAGGGTATTCCACTTGGAGCACATGAAAACCATCTGTTCGTTACAGTTGGTCTGCACCTCTGTTGGGTGCCTTATTACAAGTGCCCCGTTCACCACGTGCTCATGCTGGCGTCCGAAATTGGCGCTGGCTTCATCAGACGCATCCTCGACGCCACTAAAAATGTTTTCGTTGCCGATGTTTTAACGAGGGAACCGCCTATGGAGAACACAGAAAACCAAAACTAGCCCGCAATTGCTGCGTGCCAATGTCTAGTCGGCAATTATTCGGTATGTCACGAACACGAGACAAGGGGAACCCAGGCAGCACGCTAATGAATATTTTAATGAGCAAGTGAATGCCTATATTAAGAAGAGGTCGCACTATAGGAACCAGAGCTCTGCCGTGCTCTCAAGTCTCAATCCAGCGATACTGAGCAGCCTGTCTCTATGTTGGCACAGCGGACAGTGAGGCGGGGGATGATCTTGGTCACGAGAGGATTCACAGGTACTACTTGCAACAGCGGCATATTTCGGTGACACAAGGGACAGCTGCCAGATCCAGGAGTCATGCCAGCCAGCCATGGATGCAAATGGGGCAGAACACGTGACGGCAGGGGCATCCCATACACCAACTCCTGCGCAGGCCTGGGCTAAAAGTTCTCCATGGAGTAGACGGCCAGTTCACTCGGCATATCGGCACGCTGGGTCGCACTCCGGCTAGAACATGGCGCGGCCGGCGCTTGAGGAGCTAAATTCCCGTTCAGACGCTTTCCGTTCAGACAGTCCCGTTCAGACGAACCCATTGCCCAGGTGCTGTTACATGAATGGGATCTGCTAAACGCCGAGTTGTTGAATGATGCGCGTGTCCAAAGCTGCGATGCAGAGCGCAGTTTACGCGGCTCTTCTCCGGCGTCACGTGGTGAAGACGTGGAGCGGCGTTGGAGAGGCGCGCCCGGTCTTCGGTCGGCTTGGCCAGTGGCGGGTGCTGGAGTGCACCTTCCGCTGGACACGCCTGGTCCAACCCGACCTCCCTTGAAAGATCGCAGGAGCGTTCTGACGTGATGATGATAATTGTGGCCTCATGTTATGGCTCATACGGACACTGGGGGATTGGCCAGGAATTGTGTGCTGACACACTCACTCAATTTTTTGAAGTACTACATATTCGATTAAAACAAGAAAAAAAACGTACAAGAACAAACCGATTATGAAACAACATTCAAAAAGTTATTCGTTTAGTTGATTGCATGCAACCTCAAATGGCATCAAACACGTCCCTGTGGTTGAAACCTATAACTGACGCACCGAAAGATAGGATTATTTCTGATGATAAGAGTTACCTTAATTTAGCAAGCTGAATTTCTCGAAGCCTTTTTCTTAGCAATTTATATCGCCAACATAACAAAAGATAGTGATCTAGGGATTCCTTTTGTTGGCAGTGTGGAGACAGACGTGATAACGTCAGAGCAGTCCTGTGTAAATATAAGTTTAATGGACGAACACGGCAGGCCTAATCTCGTGATCAGTACTTGTAATTGTCTTGATGGACACCACTGGATTTTCCACACATATTTTAGGTGCTGAAATTTTGTCCATGTTATTATTGATTCAATTACATCTCTATAAATTGAATATTTTCGATATCTTAATGCTCTTATGCGCGCCACTACTGGAAGAACCAGCATTATAGGTCCACCCAGGCATGCTCGCCGTAGTAATCGAGCCTGCCATTTCATTTAAATGTAATCTACAGTGACTTGGCACCTATACAAATTTGGACAATTCAACTATGAAGGAACTAATGTTATACCTCTGTAACACGGGAAGATTTAATGTCATTCGAATCGAATGGCATTCGATGCTTCGAATGCCATTCGGTCTCTCGCGGTGCTACACAGTAAAACATAATGGCATTCTCGAATGATAGCAATGACGACCTGGAACAAAATTTGTGAAATTCAAAGAAATTTTAAGCCTATTAGGCGCATTTAAGAATTTTTGCGAGTACTATTAAAAGGGGCGACAGCGTGTTGACGCCAATTATTCACAACTAAAAGCACTTCGATCAATACATCCAATATGGCCGATCGCCGCAACAGACTCCTGATGCCAAGAGTAATAGTAACTAAAGTGTACCTAAAGCACGTTGTGCCTTAGACGCTACACTTTCTATGTGTGGACTCAAGTTGAGTTTCCCATCATACTTACCAAGTATTTTAGAGACTCAACCTGGGGACTGGGTTCTTTTTTATAAGATATAGAAATTAAAATCGGATCCGTGAGCGGGAACTCTAGGAATTCTAATGAGTCTCACTTCCGAAAATATTGCAGGCAGACTGACCATCTGACTGACCATCCTAAAAGTGACAGCCTGCACCATTTCCTCAAGCCGCAGAGATATGAGACTTCCTAAATGAAAACTAATCAAAAGATATAGGTAGAAGCTATAAAGTCGCATGGTATACCTACCAGGTAAACAGTAATTAAATTGACGGCTGTAGCTATTACAGCGACTTATTACATCACGTACGCTGAGGATGATAAAAAATAACGAAAGCAGAGAGCTCAGCGGAGACTAAGCTCAATGCGCCTCATGTGTCCCCTCTTCTTTTATTGGCTTTGTTCATTATGAGCTTGGTATATATGAAGCCGACATATGCCAGCTCATGCCTGTTCTCACACGAAGGAATCCGCAAATCCTGACAATGCGATAACGATGCCCCACAAAAAGCAAATATTCAAACCAACTACAAATATCGCATTGATGACAATATATTTTTACAAACCAGAAAAAATGGAAAACCTCGCGGTAATTAGGTAGAAGCGCCGCACGAGTGTCAGCAAAACCCTACGAGAAAATACAACTCAGAAATGTATGCGTCAGTGGAGAGCTGCGCCATCCCTCGAATTCTCTCGAGGCGCGTCATCGGAAAAATTGCCCATGGGCAGCCAGGATTTCAGCTCAGCGATTCCAGAGCCGATATTATAGAAGCCTACAACGTCCCAACGAACAGCCCGGACGCCCTTGTACTGCTTGAAAAGTAGCAGAATATCTTGCTTCGCCACCGTCAGAGTAGCGCAGGAGTGCTCGGCCTCGCGTAACCGGAACACCCTGTACGTATGTTGAAGATCTCGCGGGGCTCGCCGTGGGACAGGGCAGCGCGTCGAAGGCGATGACGGCGGGATTGTCTACGCCACCTGCGGAACCAGCCACGCGAAAGCTGTGGCTGCACTTCAACCGAGACGCGTCGCCCTTTCGCCAAGTCCCACAGCTGGAAATGGGGCTAGGACTGCGCAGTGCTCCTGCGATGGTCAGGCGGTGCTGGTGCTGGTGTAACACAGGGCTGGTGTAGCGATCGCCTGGGATAACACGCTGCACCAGCTGCGAGCTCGTTCCGCCTCCTGTGGGTCATCGTCTTGGTTGCTGAAGCTGGGGCGAGAAGCGGCGCCATCGCCGCGTCTGCCGATCCACGACCGACATCCCTTGGGAGGCCTCTTCTGTGGCGATTTCCGCTGGAACATTAAGATATTGCAATAAATCAGAATATTCGCGTTACAGTGCCAAAAAAGTTCTTCACTGTTTGTTCTCCGGTATGATATTTTCCTTCGCATAATCAATTTCAATGTTGAACACTCAAATAACAAGTAACCAAATATGAAATTATTTCTTTTTCCTAATTAATCTTTAATCAAAGGCCTAATTGAATAAAATGCATTTGGCTCCTGGGCGCTCACAAAAAAAATTGTCATTAAGCTACTAGTGTTCACAAGAGCAAATTTCACCCAACCGTGATTTTGGACGTTTTACGAAGCAAAAACCACCCGCCAGTGCCAAACACCCATCTACGAACAAAAGGCATCTGTTTCCTTCCGCTGCGGATTAAAGTCAATAAAACAAGGCTACCACCATAAGAACACGTCAGCGCAGTGTTGCATGTGTTCTCTTAGTGATTGGCCTCCTGCTGTGCATGGAAAACATTTGAGCATACTTCAACATCTCGATGAACAGGTTAAAGGAGCGCGTGCAACCAATTTACAAAAGACACGCAAGTTGCTATTGGGATTAGCGCTATGTGAAGGAGTATTCGAAATAGCCCTAAAGTTGCTTGTCGTGATGATTCTCGCATGCCTTGGTGTACGGTGCAACCGAGATGAGGGCGACCTCTTGCCAGAGGACTGCATGAAGGCTACTTTTAAACTATCTCTCAGAAATGATATGGTTTGGTTGACAGAACATGTAAGAATATTCACCTGTCGATCAAGACGCTCGAGGAAGCGTCTCCGGACCGATGGAACGCCGACACGAGGCAACCACCAGAAACATAGACCCCGGGATGCATGCCGCGTTTCGTGCACCCACGAGAACGTTGAGACCGAGGGTCGCCGTGTGCGGACACAGCTTCCGATCCCTGAGCGCGGCCGCAGCCGTCGTCTTGTTGAGCAGCGCGGCGAAATCCGTGGCCAGTGTTATTTGTATCCTGGTGCGAAGTCCTGGCTTCGCACTGAGGGCGTTGCATCATGATTGGCAGGAGCTATCGCAAGAGTACAGCTCGGCGGTATAGGAGTTCCCGCTGGTCGCTTCCTAGAAACCGTGCCGGATTATTTAGATGAAGCACTAGGGATAAAAGCGCCTAGTAGCTCCCACAGAATGGAGGCCGGAGCGCAATGCACGAGAGAGGCTGCGTTCTTCTGTTTCTTCTACTCAGGCGCATAGAACGCATTCGAGGACATATATTCTGAAAGTGCCAGAGGATTATTATTATTATTATTATTATTATTATTATTATTATTATTATTATTATTATTATTATTATTATTATTATTATTATTATTATTATTATTATTATTCGATGTCGGAACACATATACATTGCACTGAGATGGAAATGTGGCGGAACCAAGCTGGCCACAGCCACCGAGATGCACCGAAAACCTGCTGGCTCCTTAGGGAGGAGGGAACATAAAAAAGAATTTTAAAATGAAAAAAAAAACAAGTTGAACAGAAAATTGTTGTTGTTTTTGGGAGAATGTTAAGGTCTTCAAGGGGTATTTTTATTCATTTCTTCATGAGAACTTTTACTTGTTTTAGGAGTAACTGCAAATTCCCGTAACACCATCTGCACCTTGCCCGATCTCTCGCAGTGGACAGCGTCACACCAATTACAGTTATATAAGAATCACGTGAAAACAGAAATAGTAACATTTCCACCCTCAGAAAGAAAGCGAATGCTTTAGAGACGGAAAAGTCGGTTTCTTGTAGAAAATAGACAGGTTGCCATGGAGTCTAGTGGCGTCGAAAAGCAAAACCACTCTGGGTGGTCGTACTTCGTCCGCACTGTACGACACTCGAAAGGATCAGCTGTACGTAAAACGGCACCAGTGTCAGTGTGCAATCAAGATTGCGGTTTAGTATAGCGTGCGCCACCACAGTCGATGCTCAGTGAAACATGGTACATATATACTCACGTTGACGAGTTGCCACAGACCAAGTCTTCCTATAATATTGTTGCAAGTGTCTAAACTTGCAAAAAAAAAAGGGATATCATACAACAGGGTGCATCTGTGAGACATATCGTTGTTGTGGCGTTGGAAGTACACCTGTCTTCTCCTTAACCTTAATACTGATTAGATATCTAAATATAGCACACGCTGATATCTCTATTCTAATTCCTCTTATTAACAACTGGTTAAATACCCTTTCTGTGTGGTTATCGGCTAATCAGTTGAGCCTAAATGATAAAAAAAACAAAGTATATTGTTTTTTACTCCTATTAACAAGCCAGTTAAGTTCGCATCTTCTTGAAAGGGTTTCCCAGTACAAGTTCTTCGGTGTACTCTTCCATGAAACTCTACGGTGGACGCATCCCGTAAGTTATATTAAACGTAGCATAGCACAATTATTCGGTATGCTAAATAAGCATCGCACGCTGTTACCTTTAAAACTTAAACGTCACTTATACTTTTCTACTATTGATTCTAGATTCCACTATTGTCTACTTATCTGGGGCGTCACTTCTAAAGCTAACTTGGAAACTCTATTCCGAATGCAGAAAAAGTGTGTTCGTATTATTCATAACCTATCGATGTACGAACATACCTCTGAGTACTTTCACCAGGACAGTATTTTGAGTGTCACTAGTCTATATGAACAAAAGTTATGCGAACCAGTATATTTAGAATTCATAAGTAATCGTGAGAACTTTTTTTCTATATATACTAATACCACAACTAATTACACCTTAAGAGCTAGGAACTTCATTAAGGTAAAAACTAGAACAAACTACGGCAATCATCTTTTACAGTGGGAGATTCCTAATTTACTTAATGATGTGCATGCTCTATTTGATATCATGCAAGATTCCTCAACGATTTCAATATTCAGAAAGAAATCAAAACTATATTTTTCCGACAATTGACACCAGTTTTTTTCTAATTGATTTTCTGTTTTACGACTGATATGCAATTCCATGCGTTGCAACCCTTCTAGTCCCCGTTTGGCTTTTGGCCTTTCTGTATCTTTCTGTACCTACTTTATTTCTTCATTTGCATTCTTTATACTTATTGTGCTGCATTGCTTTATTGTATGTATAATTGTGTCATTCGTATATATACATGTATATATAAGTATGTATATATGTGTGTATTATGTGTATATATGTATACATACTTTTTGCACTGTTTGTTGCGCTCGTGGCACCAGAGGCCTAGTCAGGCGTGTATAGTCTCGCCTTTTGCTCCGGCGCCATGATAATCTTGTATTGTCGAAATCGTAATAAACTTCAAACTTCAAATACGGAGTGATAATTTTTAAAGCGAAAGCTTTACTTGCCGCGAACTTGCGATTTCGCAGTGGCGGGGCTCCGAGGAAGCACATGACGTCACAACGTGCGCCTCGCTGCGCATATTTCTCTCTCTCTCGCTCCCTAGTCACTACTGCGCATGCGCCACTAGTAGCACCAAGCCACAGGTGTTCAGCCGCTGCGCAGCGCCGCGCCTTTCCTCCGCCGCCGTTTGGTATGACGTCACACAGCTTTTTTCCTCGTTGCGCTCGCCTCCGCTCGCTTCGCCAGCTGCGTCGCATGCCTGATAACATGTCGGAGGATTGAAAAGGAGAGCTCACGTGCGCCGCGACCACAGTTGAAGCGGCAGTATGGACGGCGAAAATTCTAGTAAGCAGGAGGAGGCCTGGAATCGACATCGGAACGAGATGAAGAGGAAACAAATTGCCCAGGAAACAGACGAACAGCGCGCCGAACGACTGGCTAAAGGCCGCAACATCGCTAGAAAACCAGACTAACCTGGACTTGCAATCAAGATTAACGAAGGCTAACCAAGACTAGCCTTAGCTTTCGATACGTATATCCTGGCATAGCCGAGCTAAGCCACTGCCAATTTTAAGTTTTAAGGATTTTTTTAATGTCGCTGGTGGCAGAGAGTATAAATCTTATATAATTCTAGGAACATTTCACAGGGGCGAGTGATTAGCACGAATAACACTAGAGATGGGGGAGTGATTCCACTGTCAGCATGCTTTGGGTAGCCACAGGGTCAACAGTGTTGGTCCGTGCTATAAAAATAACCTATGGTTGCTTGCTACACTCGGGTGATTAGTCAAACGTGAATGTGGTTTGTTCGGCTACTTAGTACGTGGTTTTAGTCGCAGAATGCATCTAACTTGAAAAAGTAGAAAGTCGAGAGGTGAACGTAGACAGAGCAGGAGAACGGTGGCTGGACAAACAACTGATCTTTATTCCTGCAAACAATTTCCCCTAGCTACACTGAACATGCGCAAGGCACAACGCAACGCAAATCGCATTATCAGTACACGGCAACACTGTTCGAGGCATTGAAGCTCTTACGTGGTTACGACCACCGATGTCGCGCTTAGTCACTTTTCGTGCCCAAGTTTAGAAATGCGACAGGCTTCTGTCAACTCTCTTTCCTGCTGCGTTCTGGCATTCCCTCCGATATGTTGCTGAAGATTGGAGTGCATCCGTGCTGCTTACAATGTAGCGGGAGGTGGCCGCCCGAGCCTGTACGCACAAGGCACCCACGTGAGGCAGGTGACGTTCTCCCCTTGTTAGTTTGGCGCCACGTTTATATATAGCTGTAGGCGCGCCAAATATTTTGCGAAGTCGGCAAGCAATTTCTTCGTGGCTGTGCTAGAAGGACAGCGTCTGCCGCTGTCTAAACTGCATGTGTTTAAAACAGAGGGTGAACAAAAGCACCGAAGATAAATCCTTGGAACACGTCACGGCATAACATGCTGCTCACGTGGCTTTGATTCGGACGCTCAGGGTGCCCGGTCTCACTGCGACGTAAGGAAAAAATAGCCGTCTAGCTACATATTAGTGAGGATATATATATATATATATATATATATATATATATATATATATATATATATATATATATGCTCTCTGACGTCCGCACACGTCAATTAATCAACTTGTCTGAATTTTTGCAGGTTGGTGGCATTTCTAATTCTGTGCTGTAGCATAGCTCCTCCCCTGTCGTCGCTGTTGCTGCCACGAGTCTTGTAGTGCTTTTACCTTGCTGCGACTACTCGTTAGAGTGTCGTATATGCTATATCTGTGCCGCCTTTAGGCTATGGAGGGTTCTGGCTCTGGAAACCTGCGCGATGTCGCAAAGTCTCTTGCTGGTAAGCAGCCAGGTACTATTAAGGAAGTCACAAAAGTGTTGGTAGAACTCACAGCTAAGCTTGAGGCGTTTGCGACGGACATGAGAAATGTCATCGGTGGTGTTGCTAACTCCAATATAGAGATTCGCTGAAAACTTGGAGCCATTCACGACTCCATTGGCTTTATGAACGATGGTTTCGAACAATTCAAGAAGGATGTTGACGCGTTCCGTCATGAGCGGACTGCAGTGACGGCTGAAAATCAGCGATGTAAAAGAGACAATGAGCAACTAAATAAAGAACTGAAAGAAGCAAAGAGAGAAATAGTTGAGCTGAAACAATACAGCAGGAACATGAACCTTGAGGTTCAAGGACTACCGTTAGTTGCAAACGAAGATCTGAGAAGTGTTGGACAAATTGCCACATGTATAAGCACAAGTGTCACGGACAACGACATTGATGTAGTACAACGTGTCCCTTCTAAAGATAAAAACAAACCAAATGTGATCATAAAGTTTTCGACTAGGTCTGCACGAGACAGAGTACTCTCTGCTGCGCGAACCGCTAAGTTAAGCACTGGGACCCTGGGCTTTGAAGAGAGTAATACTGTATATATCAATGAGCATCTGTGCGTTGAAAACAAGCGTCTGTTGGGTAAAGCTCGACAACTGAGGCGAGAAAAAGAATGGAAGTTTGTGTGGGTGTCACAGGGAAAGATCCTGATGCGGAAGTCTGAAGATTCGCCTGTCCTACATGTTACCCGTGACTCGGACCTAGACAAGGTGCGTTAGGTTACCCGCTACTGCCTACTCAACGCCACTTATGTCATGGTGCCAACAGATACAATGGCTCAAGAACAATCAAGGAACCTATGGTTCTTCTTGCCTTTCTCGATATTTTTGAAAAAAGTTAGACACCGCGCACATTTTTTGAATGTATGTGGTTTCGTACCTAGCAAATGCGCCTGATAGTATCTTTATGTATGTGAGCTCTAAACTACTGTCGGAAACAGAAGTTCTATTTATGAACGTTATCCTTTTGACCAATATTGTACTGTTTAGAGTCTATAGTACATGTGTAGTGTAGCACTCATTTGGTCTTGCTTGCTACAGTGTTACGGTTGAGGGCGTCACCCACATAAAAATTAAAATTCCCCTTAATATTCTCTTCAGTAGTTGGACTTGCATATATAACATCTTATTCGTCTATGCCAACGGCACCGTTTCTGCACTGCAATGGCTGTCTTTTGTTTTTTTCTGAGAATTAAGTTTGAAAATGGCTCTGAAATGTACTAGTCCCTCTGAATTAAGTACGATTGTTGCGCATCAGCGCCTATCGACTCTGAGTTTCCTGCATTTGAACATAGAGTCAGCCCGTTCTAAAGAAGACGAATTGTGGAATTTTCTAGATGAATTTAAATTTAAATTTTCTGTCATTATGTTGACTGAAACTTGGCACAGCAACGACACCGATATTGTGCATATTGATGGGTGTAATGTGGCGTACATAAATAGAGAAACTAGAGGTGGCGGTGTATGCATATATGTGGAAACAAGTATCAGCTATCACTATATTGATGAATGGTCTCGATGCTGTGAAGACATTGAATTTCTGTGTTTAGAATTCGAAAACTCTGTATTTACTGTTGTGTATAGACCTCCTCACGGCAACGTCAACAATTTTCTTCAATTTTTAGATGAATTTTTTCGTTAATGAAAATAATTATACATTAGTACTAGGAGGTGACCTCAACATTGACATGCTCACAAACACTAGCAAACAAACTGACCTGTCAAATCTACTTCTTTCGCATGGCCTTTCAAATGTTATAACTACCCCAACTCGCATTACAGCTGCTACAGCAACCTTGATAGATCTATTTATAACAAATTCTGCTAACCTACTACACCATGGTGCTATAAGTATCACTATCAGGGATCATTTGCCAATTTGCCTAATTACTACGGGTGAAATTAAACAGACGCACCCGGTGAAATCAGACATTTATTTCCAAGACATTAATTCACAATGTCTTTCTTGCTTTCGTGACGAAATAAGCTCGTTGAGTTGGGATGACATACTCTCCTCTTCACTCACCTGATAACGCCTATGATCGCTTCATTAAGATCGTGTGCACAGTACACCAAAAACACTTTCCTTACAGGCATGTAAAAAAACCTAAACACGCTCGCAAGCCATGGATCTCCTCTAAGCTAATCAAAATGATAAAAGAAAAGAACAGGCTGTGGCATACGTTTTTGCATAGCCGTGACCCAGATGATTTGAAGCAGTTTAAGAAATATCGAAATAACCTCACTAAACTGCAAAAACAAGCTAAATGCGACTATTACTACTCCATGTTCGATGGTATCGTTGATGCAAAACAGACTTTGAATAAGCTGAATTCTGTTATATCATGAAGGCGATCCGCTAGTACTATTAAAGAGCTCTAGGTTGGTAATGAGGTTCTTAAAGAAGAAGCACTCGCCAATAAATTTAATGATTACTTTGCCTCTCTAGTTGAAAGCACTTTTGATCAAGATGCCTTGATGTATATGCCCAGTCCCCTTACACGTTCTTTCTATATTGATGAGACTGAAGACATTGAGGTTTTAAATGTGTTCAAAAATTTTAGGCGATCTAAAAGTGAGGATGTGCACGGATTAAAAATACAACCAATTCTTTTTGTTATTGATCTGCTCACCCCTTGCCTCACTCACATTTACAACATCTCCCTAACCTCTGGCATTTTTCCTCAACAGATGAAAATTGCAAGGGTAGCTGTGATGTAGAAAGACGGAGAAAGAGAAAATTTAAGTAACTATAGACCAATCTCAATTCTTCCACTGTTTTCAAGAGGTTTAGAGAAAATTATTCTCCTTAGGTTGACTGCCTTTTTTAACAAGTATTCTGTTTTAACACCATGTCAATATGGCTTCACGTCAGGCTGCTCGACTGAAACTGCTCTTCTTAAACAAAGAGAACTTATTCTGAAAAATATCGAGGCGAGGAAACTAACATTGGGAGTATTCCTTGATTTCTCAAAAGCTTTTGACAGAATTAACCATAGAACACTATTAGAAAAATTGAACTGTTATGGTACACGCGAAATAGTTTTCGGTATAATTAGAAGTTACATAACCAACAGAAAGCAATGTGTATCAATAAATAGAAGATTATCTTCGTTTACACTTATTAAGCAAGGTGTGCCTCAACGTAGCATATTGGGACCACTTCTATTATCATTTATATAAATGACATTGTGAATATTGATGATTCGATTAACTATATTATTTACGCAGATGATACTAGTTTATTCTTCTCAGGAACTAAGGAGGATGAACTCATGAATTTTGCAAATGAAATACTTCACAAAATATATAACTGGTCTGTAAAAAATTCTCTCCAGTTAAACTGCTCCAAGACAAAAGCGGTCCTCTTTAGAGCGAAGCCCGCGCCTTGTGATCTCACCCAGTGCCTCACACTCAATGACACAAAAATAGAACTTTCCGCTACAGCAAAAACACTGGGCGTTATCTTTCATGAATTGATGCTATGGGATCCCCACACCGATTACTTACGAAATAAACTTAGTAAAGCGTTAGGTATGTTGCGCAGATGCCAGAGACTACTACCAATACCACAGAAACTTGTGGTTTATAACGCACTATTTGCTTCTTGCCTGTGCTATTGTAACCTCGTCTGGTCAAATAGTACTAAGAAATCATTAGGTAATTTAGTTTCAGTTCAAAAGAATGCCTTACGTGCTATTTCAGACTTGCCTTACAATGCACATACGCCTAACATATTCCGGAAGTACAAGATTTTACGAGTAGACCACCTTTACGAGTATCAACTTATGTGTTCTTTTGAACGTGACGTGATTAAGGGTACTAATCATATCATAAACATCGCGAACTTGCAGCGGAATCCTTCCTTTCGCCTAAATTGATATACGGAACACTGGGAAGTCCCGCGCCCTCGGACTGACTATGGCCTTCAAGCACTCTCCTACTGTCTTCCCTCAACACTTAACAGATATAGTCTGAGTGATGTAAACATACGCCATATATCCAAGAGCACATTACTGCAAAAATTTCTGTGAATGTTAACTTTTTGGTTTGTCGGTTGAAAAGTATTTCTTTGCTATTTCAAAGTTGTCATTTCTGGTTTTCTTGCATATATGTATGCGTATATGCATGTGTGTATCTATCTATATGTATAAATGTGTGTATATACATGCGTCTGTGAATATGTGTATATTAACCCTGCCACAAGTATGTACTACGAATATCTTGCCATGTTGCTGCCTGTTGTTCATGGGGAGGTGGGGCTAGTCAAGCTGCCGTTATGCAGCTTTTATCCTGCCATCCCTACCGCTTTGTATATATCAGTGTATTATGTGGTAAAATAAACTTATTCTTCTTCTTCTTCCTCTTCTACATAGGTGCTAGCAGGTTCAGGATGGACGTTCGAGAAAAACGATGCATAACTCCTACGCTTCGACAACGGTCCGGCCTTCGTCAGCGCCGGTCAGCCGCTGCAATGTAGGGAATAAAGCATCGTTTTTTTCGTACGTGTCTCCTCAACGTACAAGTGCCTCTTCAGCGACCGGACCCCAGCAGACCCTCAATTCATATATATATATATATATATATATATATATATATATATATATATATATATATATATATATATATATATATATATATATATATATATATATATATATATTGGAAATGAGAAAACAAAAAAGCAACAAACGCACGTCGTCACTTCTGCTGAAACTCTCTTTTCTTAAGGCAACACAAATGCACACAAAATGGTTTCTGTTGCGCTGGTCCCCCCCAGTATCACTAGCCGGGTACCGCAAACGCCACGCGTTCTCACCCAGTCTCTCGGCGATAACGAAAGGGAGTTCTAGCTTTCCGTACAATTTCTGCCTGGCGACTGTGCGTATTGCTCTACCCTCACCTCGTCCCAGTCCAGCTGTTGCGACGCTGGTCGGTTTCAACGCCCTTAGTACCGTCATATATATATATATATATATATATATATATATATATATATATATATATAAACTGCCATTTGGTTGTGTATCTATAACCGGTATACCATGAATGTTCACGTAACTTTGTCCTCTCTGACATGTTACTACTTCTAAGGAAAAGGTGCGATATAAACGACTGCACACATTACGACACTTCCAGCGCTCGTCATAACTGAAGTTACATATCGAAGAATGAGCTCATGTGTGTTATCAAGGTTGTCTTATGACACTGTACACGTAGACAATATTGGCTCCGGTAATTTCACGTTTGCCATTTGTACATATATTGCTGTGGAGAACTGTACATATTCAAATTGCATATATGCGAATGACACTGGCATAGAATGCACGGAAATCAGACGCTACCGTCAGAATAGCCGATGTAGTAGTTTTTATTTGTGGGCCCAAGTTTACAGAACTGAAATGTTTTCATCTCTCAACTTCGTAGTCAACTAACTCTCTACGGGACGATATTTTTCATGAAAAACACACAGTTCTACATGAAATTAAGAAAATATCTACGTAGGCATGAACTGATACTTCATTATGATTTCTTGCTTGATGGTAACTTTTCAGGGGGAAGGCATCATGTAGCAAGCGACACTTCTCCTTCATGCAGTTTCGCCATCGCAGCCGGGTCTCCTGACTCCTGTCGAAATGACACAGGGCGTTTCCCAAGAGAAAGCAGCTGCTGCAGCGTGTCTTCACAGACACCACTGTTGTTGTCCCGTGGACAAGTCCCTCGACATATCCCCATGTACGATTTCTATGTGTCCGCCTTCCCTGGACGTCCAAGGATAAGCGAGAAGCCATCATATCGGCAGTGGTAAAGGAGCGCCACTGAGATTATTTGCACTCTCGCCTTGCTCCACCGCCAGGCCCGTGCTCAGCACACGTTCCATCCAAGGGGACGCTATATTTTACGAGCCCAAGCACTATGCCTGTGGCCAAATTTCGCGGAGTATTGGCGTCGGGATTGTCTTGACTGCTCTCGTGAGCCTCGTAAGGCTTTATGAAGTCAATTTCAGCACACTGGTTTGGAAATATGCTTGCTCCCACGCAAGATGTCCGATGCTGGAGCTACCGATGACTCTATGGCGAGGGCTGTATCGTGACATAGACGGTCACATTTGCTTCTTCCGTCACTGTTATTGAATAATTTGCAGCATTCTGTTTTATACCCCCCCATAGCCTTTCATAGTTCACATTTCACTTATTCACATTTCAACTTATTTGTAATTTTGTTTGAACGTTAAAGTACTGCTTATGTGTGTCGAACGTAGCCCTGAGCTTGTATCTATCTCTATGATATGTGCAATATATACGGCAAACCAAACTGACATCGCCATAATGAAGGAATGCGTCATTTATTGTCCCAGGAGAGGCATTATTAGAAGTAGAAATTCTATTTAAAGGAGGAGTTTCTCACACGTCTGCTGATATAGTACGATTCAAGTGAGAAACTAGAAAATGTGAAAATAAAGGGAATTACCCGTAACTGTTCTTATAACGTTATCACATTGTCTATAGATGGTCATAACCGTTAGTGTAAAGATCAAAGAGGTTGCAGTTTCGCCCGCAAGGCGGAACATCGACTGCGACAACTAAGTAAGGATAGTAATTTTATCGGCCCCGCATAAACTAGGAAACCTTCGTTTAATAACTGAGTTACCAACCATATGGTGTCGGCGCGCAGGAGCAAACACGAACACATCACACTGCATGAGTGCGGACACTCGCTGTCAGAAGGCTGGTGTGAGCAACGCGGCAGCCGCAGCGAGCGAAGTGACCTTCGTGCGGTCTACCGCTTCAACGTAGGAGCGGCGAACACACAGCGCACTCAAAGGTATGAGCCGTCTGCCGATCATTTTCAAGATGGAGCGCGTGGGACCGCGCGCGGCCGTAAAGAGTACGCACTTCTTGGCGACGAGCTAGATAAGAATATGAGCCGTTCAAACACGTGGGAGATGCTAGGCCACCCCGTAGATCCCACCAACACCAAAACCCACGCCAAGATAGAGAAAATCAAGGCAAGATACCTTTGAAGAAGCTCATCGACGGACCTAAAGGAATCTATGATATAAGAATGTCAGGGAGAGAAGAATGCGCTACTGGACGAATTCATTCTAGTAACAGAGGTCAAAGCCGCGCGCTTTGACTTCAAAAGGAACACAGCCAGACAAGATCACCTACGGAATGCTACGGAACTTGGACGACGACTCTATAGTTCACCTAAACACCTTATCTAAACAAAGTGCGGGAATCCGGGGAAGTGCCTGAAGAGTGGAAACACGCCAACATCATTTCAATTCATAAGAAGGGTGAAATCCCGCGTATAGAAAATATCAGGCCAATTTCACTGACCGTGTGCCTAGGCAAATTAATAGAGAAGGTAATTCAGACGCGACTTTCTCGGTTCGTTGAAGAAAACAGCATCTGGCCCCACGACATGGTAGGTTTCAGACAGCACCTTAGCGCTCATGATACCATGCTAAGGCTCCAACATGATATTATAGACAAACGAAAGACCAAAGATACGAATGCAATATTGAACATAGACTTGACCAAAGCGTTTGATAATGTCAGCCACTCGGCCATCCTCGACGGCCTGCCAGATGTTAACGTAGGGAAGAGGACCTTCGACTACGTAAAATCGTTTCTCAGAGACAGAGCAGCGACTCTGCAAATGCAAAGCCGCAGCTCGGAAGAGATTAAATTAGTAAGCAGGGGTGCCCCGCAAGAAGCCATTCTATAACCCGTTCTATCTAATTTATTTACGGAAGACCTGCCGCGCAAGTTAGGAAGGATCGAAGGACTAAAGACGAGCGCCTACGCAGACGACGTGAACGTTTGGCTCAACGAGGGCAGCGATGCGTCTATCGACGAAAGGCTCCAGCAGGCAGCCGACAACGTATATTTCATTGCCAAAACAAAAAGGCTGCGCTGCTCCCCGACGAAGTCGGAACTACTAATCATCAGGCCCAGGATGAGGACAGACAACGCATCTCCTCCCAGAATCTCGATAGACTTAACGGGAAAGAAATTCGGCAAGTAGATGAGATCCGAATTCTGGGCATGCTCATAAGCAAAGCAGGAAAGTACCACACGACTGTAGCTAAGCTAGACGCGCACGCAAACCAAGTCGTAAGCATCATTAGAAGAATCTCGGCCAGAGGCAGAGGGCTAAGGGAAAACTACAAGTTAAGGCTGGTCCAAGCCTTCATCAGTCGGATCTGCTATTCAAACCCATTTCTTAACATCAAACAAGCAGAAAGAAATAAGTTAGACGTAATAATGAAAAAATGCACGAGACGTGCACTGGGACTACCAATCTCGACCTCAACCGAGGCACTAGAGGGAATGGGGGTGCATAACACATGGCAGGAGTTGGCAGAAGCGAAGAGAACGGCACAACTCGAACGCCTGAGTCTAACCGAGACAGGCCAGCAGATTCTAAACTGGGTAGGACTACACGGGAACAGAGGAACCAAATGCCAGACGTTCCGCATTGAGTCCAAAATTAGGAAAGCCCTCAAGGTCGCACCGATACCTAAAAACATGCACCCACAACACGATGAGGAAAGACGCCAGCACAGAGACAAACACTTGGCAAGAAAGCTAAGCAGAATGCCACCAGAGACGGTTGCCTTCACCGACGCCGCCCATGGCGGAGACGGAAGCTCCGCCTCCGTGGTAGTCAACGGGTCCGGAGTAGAACAGCGTACGATATGTACAAGCGGAGTAGATGCCACGGCCGCGGAGGAAGCGGCGATCGCCCTAGCGTACGCTACTACGGACGCGAAGGTGATTATTAGCGACAGTAAATCGACAGTAAGAAATTTCTGCAAAGGCAAAATATCTGACAACGCGTACAGCATATTATCGAAAGGCAACATGGACAGAGCGATTACCATAACCTGGGCACCCGCTCACTCCAACATACCAGGAAACGAAGCCGCCGACGCCCTCGCCCGAGCGCTCATTATCCGGCAGGGAAAGCTGCCTGAACCTGACTTTAAGGTCGAGACGCTCGCGACCTACCACGAGGTCATAGAGCACTACAGATTAGGACGCCGGAAATATCCACTCCCGGCTAGGTCCCTCACGTCCGCAGAGGCAGTTACCTGGCGCCGCCTGCAAGTCAAGAACCACACGTCTCCCAGATGAAGATAGCTCACGCAAACAGGAAATCCCGAGGACCAATTCTGCAGATTCTGCGACAAAATAGGAACGCTAAGACATATTCTATGGGAGTGCAGCTACTCCCCAGGATATAATTTATTCAAGGACGAATAGCATGGGAGAGCGCGCTTCATAGCGAGGGCCCGGCGGCACAGGCCAACATTGTCTGTCTGGCAGCTGAAGCGGCAAACCGCTTCGTCTACTAATCCCTGCCCCTCAGGGTGACAACGGTCTCCCCTGACGCCTTGCGAGCGGTACCGGAGATCCGGTGTCACCCCTTACAGACAATAAAAGATTTCTCTCTCTCTCTCTCTCTCTCTCTCTCTCTCTCTCACACACACACACACACACACACACACACACATGCGCACACACACACAAACGCGCGCGCGCACGCACACACACACACGAAGTCAACATGATGCAGCGTGGTTGTATTAATCATGAATATTTATATACTAAATTGCTCAACCGCGCTTTACAAAAACATATTTGCTTAAGTCTGTGCTCAAGCAGTGCCCCAGGAAAGGCTCCAAAAATTTGCATATTTCTAATAAATTATTCCAACCTGCATATACATATTGTTACGTTTCGCCTACGACGCGCGGTATAGCCGGCGCGGATGCAACGGACGCTGGGGCTTCGTTCAAAACGGCAGACATTTTGGCCCGTTCGGCGCCGCTGCTACGCCTCCCCGCCAAGCGCGTCCAGGCATGTTCCAATGCCACGTGTCTTCGGTGTGCGTGTGTGTGTGTGCATGTTGGTGCCCACGCTTGTCAAAGCGCGGCAGCCGGGGAGAGGAGCTCCCCCAACTGTGAGGCGAGGAGGTCTGACCAGCGCCGGCCCGGCGGATGCGTCACCTACTCTTCCCAACGTGCGCGAGCGGCGCCGGCCCGGCGGATGCGTCACCTACTCGTCCCAACGTGCCCGAGCGGCACAGTCAAGTGCGCGTCTATAGAGGCGTTCCTTCTTGCCCTCAACTGCGAGAGTATAAAAGCAGCTGCCCCCGGACGCCAAGAGAGAGGCTCCGATTTCTTCTGTTGAGTAACGTACTCTCCCGTCTCTCAACTTCGGTCGACCTGACCGCCCGCTCTTATGTGATGTTAGAATAAACAAGTTGTTCTGTTACCAGTCGACTCATGCTTTGCCGGGACCTTCGGATGCTTCCAGTTGTGCCCCAGGCCGCCAGGCCAACGCTACCCATGGGGCTTGCGACCCAGGTGCAACAACGGGCGTCAGCGCTGAGTTCCCAACAACTGTCTGCCAGCGGTGAGATCGCGACAACGGAGGCCAGCAGCAAAGATATGCAGTTGACTGTATGCTGAGCAGCACAACGACCATCCGGGAGCAGTGCAACGAGCCCTGTGTGATGACTGGCTGCCTGCAGCGGAACGACTGCGCTGAATTCTTGGCTGCGAGGTTTGGTGAGTGCGGAACTTTCTTCTTCTGAGTTTTGCCAGGCTTTTGTTAGTATCAGAAACAGAGCTGGTAATTGTGGTTGTCGTTGCTGCCGGGTTAGTTTGCGGCAAGACAATAATAGGCAGTAGAGAAAGCAGCATTCAGAGCACCCATGGATTTGAAGTCGTTGCGCAAACCGAAATTGCTGGAGCTTGCAAGAGAGTTGGGTCTGGATGTCTCAGACAAACTCAGAAAACCAGAACTGCTAAGGGCTATTCTTGAGTTAGAAGCTGAGGATGACGAGCTGTCGGAATGCCTTGAGACCATTGAGGAGAGGGAGACGGCAAAAAGAGAAGAGCGTGAACGTAAAGAACAGAAAGAGCGAGAGCAACAAGAGCGCGACCGTCAACACGCTTTGGAAATGAAGCGTCTCGAGGTAGAGATGGAACGCGCTCGTAATGGAAGTCAGGCACACGGTGCAGGAGAACGCGTATGGTTCAAAATGACTGACCTGATGCGGCCGTTTAAGCTTGGAGAGGACATTGGTTTGTTCCTGGTTAACTTTGAGCGAACGTGCGAGAAGCAGGGGTTCTCTCGGGAAACGTGGCCACAGCGCTTGCTCACTTTGTTACCCGGCGAGGCGGCCGACGTAGTCGCTCGCTTGAATAGAGAGGAGGCAGAGGATTTCGACAAAGTGAAATCGAGTCTGCTAAAAAAGTACAGGCTGTCAGCGGAGGCGTTCCGTCGGAAGTTTCGGGAAAATGAGAAAGGCAAAAGTGAGTCATATACAGAGTTTGCGTATAGGCTTATGTCAAACATGCAGGAGTGGCTCAAAGAAGAGAAAGCGTTTGGTGACCACGATAAACTTCTGCAGTGCTTCGGGCTGGAACAGTTTTATAGTCGGTTACCTGAGAACGTGCGGTACTGGTCTTGGATAGGCCAGACGTTTGTACGGTGGCTAAAGCCGCCGAGCTAGCCGAGGAGTTTGTAACGCGTCGGGCTCGCGGAGCTAAGGACGGTCAAAAGGGTGAATTTGGCTCCAAGTTTGAGAGGCCGAAGTTCACACCCATGAGAGCAAGGGGGGACACACGTAGTGCGGATGCGAGTGAAAGCAGTCCGACCGAACGTAAGGAGACGGCGGCAGCCGAAGCCGAACGCAGAAAGCGGTTCGAGACGAGGCAAGCGCGCGTTTGTTATACGTGCCAGAAGCCGGGTCACTTTTCGGCGCAGTGTCCGGAAACAAAAACAAAAGTTGTGTTTTTGTCATTATGCAGCACTGACGAGAACATGAAGCTTCTCGAGCCTTACATGCGAGACCTCCTCGTGAACGGGAAAGAGTGCCGAGTGCTTCGCGATTCCGCAGCTACGATGGATGTAATTCACCCCTCTTACGTAGAACCCGATATGTTCACGGGCGAGTGCGCATGGATCAAGCAAGCCGTGGAAGCTCACAGCGTGTGTCTGCCCGTAGCAAAAGTGCTTATTGAAGGACCTTTCGGAGCGCTTGAGACGAAGGCGGCAGTGTCATCTATGCTGCCCCCCCAGTACCCGTACCTATTTTCGAACAGGTCCGATCACCTCCTGCGCGAGAAGGGGCTTTTGTTTGGTGAGGCTAGCGTTCAGGCCTTAACCAGATCGAAGGTTCGGGAGCTCGCTGCAAAGGCGGTAGTTGCGGGGCCGACGTTGTCAAACAATGAAAAAGGGTCAGAGGCGCAGCAAGCTGATATTCAGAGCACGCCCGAACTGAATAAAATTGAGTCTGTAACGTTAAAGGCACCAGATACTGGAGAGGAAATGCCCGACACGGGAAAATTAGAAGAGCTATCTGCAGATTTGCTCATCGCGCCTACGTCAGACGGACTTAATAGGTTGCTAAAAGTCAGCCGGTCGGCTTTGATAGCCGAGCAAAAGAAGGATGGCAGCCTAGAAAACCTACGCTGCATTGTCAAGGAAGGTATCGCCAAGAAAAATGCTCGCTTTGTGGAAAGAGGTGGGGTCCTGTACCGGAAATATCTAGACCGCAGGGGAGTGGAGTTCGATCAGCTGATCGTTCCTCAATGCTATCGTCAGGATCTGTTGCGCTTGTCGCACGGGGGTTCGTGGTCCGGACACCTAGGAGTTAAGAAAACTAAGGACCGTCTCTTGCAAGAGTACTATTGGCCAGGGTGTTTTCGGGACGCAGACCACTTTGTGAAGACATGTGACACCTGTCAGCGGGTGGGCAAACCAGGGGACAAATCGAGGGCGCCGTTGAAGTTGGTACCTATCATTACGGAGCCTTTTAGACGGCTCGTTATTGATACAGTGGGACCTCTGCCGGTAACAGCCACTGGGTACAGACACATTTTGACTGTGATCTGCCCAGCGACAAAGTTCCCTGAAGCAGTGCCGCTTAAAGAACTCAGCTCAGTTGAGATAGTCAATGCACTACTGTCCATATTTGCGCGAGTTGGTTTTCCTGCGGAAATCCAATCAGATCAGGGCACAGTGTTTACTAGCGCTTTGACGACAGCCTTTCTCGAAAGGTGCGGGGTAAAGCTGTTACACAGCTCAGTGTACCACCCCCAGTCGAATTCCGTTGAGAAGCTCCACTCCGTCATGAAGCGCGTGTTGAGAGCATTGTGTTTTGAACATCAAACTGACTGGGAGCTGTGTCTGCCTGGGGTGATGTTTGCATTACGGACCGCGCCGCATGCGGCTACGGGGTTTTCGCCAGCTGAGCTGGTGTACGGTCGCTCGCTGCGGTCTCCGCTTCGCATGCTTCGAGAATCATGGGAAGGCAGGGGCGACGACCCAGTCGTGGTGGAGTACGTGCTTAGGCTCCTCGAACGCTTAAGACGGGCACAGGAGTTGCCAGGTGAAGCAATGGCAAAGGCCCAGCAGAGGGCCAACGTTTATTATGATCGGACAGCCAGGGCCCGTCGTTTCGAGGTGGGCGATGAGGTCATGATATTGCGCACTTCGCTAAAAAACAAACTCGACGTGCAGTGGGAGGGCCCAGCACGGATTGTTCAAAAACTGTCGGACGTTAACTACATGGTGAGTCTGCCAGGAAAGCGGAAAGCACAGCAAGTTTACCACTGTAATCTGCTCAAACCCTATAAACAACGGGAAGCAGTGGTGTGCATGATGGTAAACGTTCCTGAAGAGCTTCCGGTCGAGCTTCCGGGACTAGGCTCAGTGACGAACAGGGAAGACACCGGTCGAGTCATTAGTGACCTTATCAGTAAAGCACCGCTGTCGCCCGAGCAGAAAACCGAACTACACCAGCTCTTACAAGAGTTTCAAGGTCTGTTCTCTGAGAGGCCTGGTAGGACTTCTGTCCTTACTCATGACATAGAACTTACCTCCCCAGAGCCAGTACGATCCAAGGCGTATCGGGTGTCACCCCGCCAGAGCGATATTATGGAGGCTGAGGTAAAGAAAATGCTACAGCTCGGAGTTATTGAGGCGGGTGAGAGTGATTATACCTCCCCTTTGATTTTAGTTGAGGTACCGGGCAAGGAACCTCGTCCTTGCGTCGACTACCGCAGGCTTAATTCCATCACTAAGGATCAAATTTATCCGATCCCTAACATCGAGGAGCGCCTTGAGAAAGTTAGTAGCGCTCAGTTTATTTCCACCCTAGATCTTGTCAGGGGTTATTGGCAGGTTCCACTTACAGAAGAGGCTAGTAGGTATGCGGCGTTCATTTCACCAATGGGAACATTCCGTCCTAAAGTGTTGAGTTTTGGTTTGAAGAACGCGCCATACTGCTTTTCAAGCCTCATGGATAAAGTGTTGCGGGGACAGCAAGAATTCGCTTTACCGTATCTAGACGACGTAGCGATATTCTCCGCATCCTGGTCTAAGCATATGGCACACTTGCGGGCAGTGCTAACCCGCCTGCGCGAAGCGGGCTTGACAGTCAAGGCTCCTAAGTGCCAGTTAGCACAGGCCGAGGTTGTCTACCTCCGTCACGTGATTGGTCAGGGTCGTCGCCGCCCCTCTGAAATAAAGGTGGCCGCTGTGCGAGACTTCCCGCAAACGCGCACGAAGACCGATATTCGGTCGTTCTTAGGTGTCGCCGGCTACTATCAGAGGTGCATCCCCAGGTACTCTGATATCGCGGCTCCCCTGACGGATGCTCTAAGAAAGACAGAGCCGCAAACAGTCGTCTGGGACGAGACAAAGGAAAGAGCTTTTAGCGCCCTAAAGAGTGCCCTAACAAGCCAGCCTGTGCTACGATCGCCAGACTATACAAAAGGGTTCGTTGTTCAGTGCGATGCTAGTGAGCGAGGCATGGGCGTTGTACTGTGCCAACGGGAAAATGGAGAAGTGGAACACCCCGTCCTGTATGCTAGTCGTAAGCTGACCAGTCGTGAGCAGGCGTATAGCGCCACCGAGAAAGAGTGGGCGTGTCTCGTGTGGGCCGTTCAGAAATTGTCATGGTATCTAGCCGGCTCGAGGTTTATCATTGAGACGGATCACTGCCCTCTCCAATGGCTGCAGACCATCTCTCCCAAAAATGGCCGCCTCCTGCGCTGGAGCCTCGCTTTGCAACAATATTCCTTTGAGGTGCGTTACAAAAAGGGGAGTCTCAACGGTAACGCCGATGGCTTAAGTCGAAGCCCCTAACGTAGGAATCAGCCTCAAAATTGTTTGTTACTGATGTTTTTCTTCCTGAGGCAGGATTTTTAACATATTGCTTTTGTTTAGTGTTTCAAAGTGATGACGTGCTTTCTAGTGCAATTTTCCAATTTGTTGACGCGGTCTGAGTGCTGCTAGACTACTGTAAGGAACTAGGCAGTGGTATAAAAGGGGAAAGAGCCTGGCAGGGCTTAGTGAGGGTTGTGCCGTGCTTGCTGACTGAGCGGTTGAGTTTCGGCGTAGTTCTAACGCTTGCCGGGAACGAGAACAAAAATGTGAACTCTCCCGAAGTCACTTTGCAGTGTCCTGTGTGAACCTGAACGAGAGAACGAGGTCTTCTCTGTGCGCTGCGCTCAAGAAACGTCGAGGGACGCCCGACTTCGGTTATGAGCATCATCGAGCGACATCCCTCCGGACAGCGGATGCAGTCCCCTGACCATCGGGATCTCCTTCCCCCGGCGGGGCGGTCTGTTACGTTTCGCCTACGACGCGCGGTATAGCCGGCGCGGATGCAACGGACGCTGGGGCTTCGTTCAAAACGGCAGACATTTTGGCCCGTTCGGCGCCGCTGCTACGCCTCCCCGCCAAGCGCGTCCAGGCATGTTCCAATGCCACGTGTCTTCGGTGTGCGTGTGTGTGTGTGCATGTTGGTGCCCACGCTTGTCAAAGCGCGGCAGCCGGGGAGAGGAGCTCCCCCAACTGTGAGGCGAGGAGGTTTGAGCAGCGCCGGCCCGGCGGATGCGTCACCTACTCGTCCCAACGTGCCCGAGCGGCACAGTCAAGTGCGCTTCTATAGAGGCGTTCCTTCTTGCCCTCAACTGCGAGAGTATAAAAGCAGCTGCCCCCGGACGCCAAGAGAGAGGCTCCGATTTCTTCTGTTGAGTAACGTACTCTCCCGTCTCTCCACTTCGGTCGACCTGACCGCCCGCTCTTATGTGATGTTAGAATAAACAAGTTGTTCTGTTACCAGTCGACTCATGCTTTGCCGGGACCTTCGGATGCTTCCAGTTGTGCCCCAGGCCGCCAGGCCAACGCTACCCTTGGGGCTTGCGACCCAGGTGCAACAACGGGCGTCAGCGCTGAGTTCCCAACAATATGGAATGTGAGAGTCCTAAATCCTATTCATAAACGTATTTCTAAATTCACTGCTTACACTACTAAATCATATAGATGTAAGTTAAAGCTAAATAGGCTTGTTTATCTGACCCACACTTATCGTTCTGTAGTATCGCAGAATTGAGGGTTGCCGTATAAATCTAAACATATATCAAATATTTTTGAAGGCCTAACATTTCAATTATTAAATTTTTATACGACTGCACACCTCCACACAACCCAGCCGCTTTCTTACCGTCAATTTAATGTTCATTTCCTAGTGGTTGGTGAGTGAAATTGTTTGAGGAAAAGCCAAGCACGCCAAAATTTCGCGCAGGTATAATCCGGAAATAAATATGTACTTATAACAACTGTTATCCCGTAGCGTACCCGCCGTGGTTGCTCAATGTCTATGGTGTTGGGCTGCTGAACACGAGGTCGCGGGATCGAATCCCGGCCACGGCGGCCGCATTTCGATGGAGGCGAAATGCGAAAACACCCGTGCATCTTGATTTAGGCGCACGTTACAGAAACCCAGGTGGTCTAAATTTCCGGAGTCCGCTAATACAGCATGCCTCATAATCAGAAAGTGGTTTTCGCACGTAAAACCCCATAATTTCATCCCGTAGCGGCTCTGCCCTCCCTGTGGGTAATATTTTATGTTTTGGTACGAGCACCCTTGATAGAGCGGGAAAAGAACACGTCAGATTGTACATGAGTGCTCTTCACAGTTGAAGAATGCTGCTGTTGTTGTAGATGAAATGAGAGCCACTGAAATCCCTGATGATTACGGTCCTATTTCTATCAATCAATGCCACTTGGTAGGCCGGAGAATCACGTAATGATATGCTGTTTAATTGAAGCCCGGTCTTAAGCAACTACCCAAGCAACAGATGTAGGCGGGCAAAAATGCACACATGCGAATTATTGATGAACTGGTAGCTTATGTTCGTAGGTCTGCTACCAATGAACGACTTGCCCTACTAAACAAATATCTTGCTGAATCCCGCAAGGATCCACGAAAGCAGTTGCACCTTGGAGCGTTTAAATGTTATACAGTCAACATTGCTGCTCTTCTCTAGATTCTGTCTTTATCGCTGTCTTCGCTGCTGCAATTCTCAAGGTCGCTCATCCACACCAGCTGCCATGGTGTAAGGGCGGCGGAGCCTCCACTTAAGCATGTTCAAAGGCCTGTCTTCACATCTGGTGGCACCATGCCTGCGACTGTCGCCATGAATTTCCCAGCTAACAAAGGACTACGTGGTCACCAATAACAAGTTTTAGATAGCCACAGACGTAGATTTACTTAGCTATTATGTGGGTGAACGTATTTACTCTTACCTCGGAAACGACACCGTCGGCGACGCTATTCTCTGGGCCTGGGTATACCGAAACCTACAAGCACCACGCTTATACTATCAATGGACACAAGTTGACAAGGAACCAGTTCGCACTATATCCCTTTTGTGTAGCGAGTTCTGTATAAATCCTTGCAGCTACGTCTTGTTCGTATAATCCCGTTCAAAAATATTTTTAAGGCAAAAGCTTTAAGTGGCTCCTTCATTGGCTCATACCCGAAAAAAGAGGCGTGTATTCCAGTGATGGAACAAACATGATATCGAAAATATCATCGTTAGGAAGGGCTCATACCGCCGTACGCAAGCACATATACGATGGCTAGATATGAATGAAGAAACGAATGAAAGAATGAACGAAGGAACGAAACAAACAACGAAAGAACGAAAAAAGGAAGAAGGAAAGAACAAGGAAAGAAAGAAAGAACCTTATGGTAGCTCATTAGATCCTCGCATGTGACGTTAAGCAAGTCGCCGTACTGCGCCGTACGTTTACTACACACTGGAGCTCGTTATGTAAGGTAAGAAGTCTGACCCATCCAATCATATAACTATGTGCAGCAGGCTTTCGCCTTCACAGGTTACAGGACTGCAACATGTTGCCGAATTTCGTTGCTACTTAGCTCTTTATTGCGAGTGATTTTAGTACCCTTCAGAAATTCATATTAATCTTGGCATCTCTCACCACGACACCGCCATAAATGTCAGTCACACTTTTCTTTATTGGCGCAACAAAATAGTTCTCGCACGTAAGGCGCGTGTAACGACGCGCTAAGACCTAAATTAAATACGCCCATTGAATGAAAAGAATTATGTTGTGATGTTCCCGAGAGAGTAAAAAAAAAGCTCTTCGCGGCAACCATTATGCCGTACTAATGTTCTCGGACTTGGCAGTATAAGATAAAAACAATACGAACTTCATGTGCCATTCACTTGAAGCTTAGCCTGAAAAAGCATTGCGAGTAAAAATGTTATTGACAAAAGCGACACTCAATACAAGCTATGGAATCTTCAGCACCAGAACGCGAACTTGACATGCAAGAACCGTTTGTTTATCACTTGCTAGTCATTGTGCCAAAATAAATATGAATACGGCCGTAAAAGTCGAAGCTTTTATCTTAGTGTACAGCTCATTCTGCAGTTTCGGTATCTGCAGCACTATTCCAACGACTAGCCATGATGTACTGTCATCGTGTTCGCTGCACAATGCAATCACACCCAGGCGACGCAAAGTCCCAGGATAGCAGTCCTATCTTCGGCATTTCATCAACGCTTTCCTATGGCCTTTTATCTTTATACAGTCAACGTAAATCTCAAGTTTGTCCCTCGCGATGCCAGCGAGGGCCAGGGAGTGCGTGTCCGGGTATCATTGTGACCTAGTTATCGCCACAGCCGCTTCTGCTTCAATTGGGCCAGCCAGTCCGGACAGGTTAAATAGTGACGACCGGCTCTCGAACACCTGCTTCAGTGGCGGGGCCACCACTGAAGAAGGTGCAACACGAACAGCGTTGCGCGTCCCGAACATGTTCCGCGCGGGGATGCGCTGCTCGCAGTCGCTGACGGCTAAGAGCGTGTAATTTGTTTCTAGGCCTCGCCGCCCCTCCGTCAGGAACACGGCGGATTACGGCAACATCGCGTCGAACGTGACATGGTTCAGGGTGCTACTCCTGCGCAGCATGCCACTTTAGGCGGTCGCCACTTGGTAATCGAACGTCCAGCCGCCGAAGATGAGGGAGCAGAGGCTGCGGCTCTTGTCGATAACTCCGCGCTTCGTCCGGGTCTGAGAACTCTGCGTGGCGGAGGCCAGCTGTGTGTCCCGAGGGTAGTGCCAGCTGGCAAATATGGTGGGCGGTAGGACAGCCACGTAATTGTCGATCATACTGCCCATCCGAACCACGAGACTCGAGATGTTGGCAGTGCCATAGTAGAATCCGCAATTCAGTTGTTGGTACTTAGACCAGGCCAGAAATGCGGGCGGTTCCAATATGACGTGAGAGATGTTGGTGTTCCACCGCAGAAAATCGATCGGGACGTCGGTCACAGCGTGGCAGCCATTGAACTCTATCCTGATTTTCAGGTCTCTTTCCTCGGCTTCCGCCCCAGAATGTTCCAGTCCCGGCTGCGTTACCGGGCCGGGACTCGGCAGCTCAAGCGTCCAGTTGACCGAAATGGCATCTGCCAGCCGCAGGCCGTAATCGCCGCTAAGACATGCCTGGCTGAGTGACAGCTTCTTCAGCGTCACATTTTCCTCGATCGCCCTCCTTCTCAAAATGTGAACGTGCACCATATAACCGCTGATATAAATTTCTGTGAGCATGCAATTGTGCGAAATATCAGGCGCAAAAGACAATTGGAGGCCAGAGGATGCGGCGGTGCATGTGACTTTCGGTGTCTTCACGTTCGCGCTGAATCTCAGCACTCTGCGTAGGTCTCGGAGGTTAACGTCGTTTTGCTCGGAGTCCTGCATCTCGAACGTTCCGAGTTGCTCGAACCGATCTTCGATGCCCCAAGAACCCTTGAGCGCCACGAACTCGTGGAGCGTACTATCCGTCCCTGGCGCACAGCGGCTCACGACGAGCTTCTGGATGACAGCGCTACGCGATACCACTTCGGACAGCACATAGCAGCAGTCCACCACCTTAAACAGCTCGCCCGCGTGGATCTTGCGCTGACCACATTGAGTGGCGCTGCAGCGCATCCACGCCTCAGCATCAGACACGTCGCTCCTGTTCTCAAGGAAGACGAGCACGCGCATGGCCTCGCACCTTTCGAGCAGTTCTCTTAGCTTGCGGACGCCAACGCTCGAGAAGCGCACGCTCCCAGTCTTCAGCATGTCGAACGTCGTCTCCGAGGAGGGGAGCAAGTCAGTCATATTTCTTGGCGGGTACTCGTCCAGCAGGTGGTAGAGCTTGGCGCGCCGCAGTTTTCGGATCAGTTGGAACCCGTTCCGGAACAGAAACTGATTTAGAGACAAGTGCGACTCGCACAGCTGCACGATGTCCATAGAGCGGTAGCCCATCAGCAGCCAGTGGATTTGCATGAGCGAGCGCCTGCGCTTCGAGTTGAACGATGCAGGTACTACGCGTCTGTTCGGGCAAGCTGCGGCCAGCCATCCTTTGCGCAGCTCGATGTTGGCAACCCACACGGATTTGATGCACGGGGTCCGCTCCGAAAGCAGGAAGCCGCTGTCGGTCGTGCTGGTTGTGCGCGACTTTCCGAGGTCCACCCGGGGATGGCTCCGGATGATCCGGAGGCAGCGGAGGTTGGAAACCAACTGGTTCACCGATGGCCACTGACCGGGACAGCTGGCAACCAGGCACACGGGGTACTCTCGCAGGTGGCCTCTCCATGATATCATCTTGCAAGCCTGGGGACAAACACCCGACTGGTTTGTACTCGCCTACTTCTCACGTTCCACAGCGAGCACATGTCGTTTTTCTGGTACGTGTTTTAGTACCGAGGAACCAGGTGCACACGCACGGGCTATGACTAAGGAGCTCTCTTTTAAAGGCCTACACAGATGTCGCTTGTTTCTTAACAAAGAAGCCTGGCGATGAGTAGCGTAAGCGAAAATGTCAGACGAATGCACTAGCTCTCCGCTATCTACCATTTGCTTATTTCAAGAATAATCATTGGTCAGCTTTATTCGAACAGTAACTCAAAAGCATTCATCTCACTTTTGAGAAAGTTCACGCGTGTACAGTTTGTCGAAAAATATGTTGGCTGTCCTGGAACTGGTGGCAATGCGGCCGTATCATCACAACCTACATCTTGTCTGATTCGTAGAGTGTTTCACGGTACTCAGGCGTTTAGACAGAAGCTTGCGCTTGAGTCAGCAAATCAGGCGAGATAAGCACGCAGATGTAATTTAACTTAAGCAGCGTGTTTTGGCACTTCAGAGTGTTGCCTACTCCCCTCCCAGGTGCACTATCGCACACTAGAGGACGCGTTGTAGCGGCCACTTCGGTGTCACATAATTGAGAACCGTAATTTCGGTGCGTCAGAAGCACTGATTTCTTTACTGAATATGTCAAAGTCACTTCCCAAAGCAAGATCGTAAGTGCATTTGTTTATATAAGTGTCCTAATATACTGACCAGGCGCAAGCTACCCCCATACACGAGATGTACGTGAATGGTAAAACACAAAGATAGCATGACTATAAATGGAATAGTTCTGGTTTTGGCCGTGCCCTGTTGTGGCGCATATCGAGGTCGGCGCACCCGCCGCGGCTACCTTTCAGGTACTATCAGCTAAACTTCCAATACGAATACGGTATAAAGGCGACTACGCTACATTATTACGTTGTTTAGATTTGCCTGCGCTTAGTACACAGTGCCTTCCTTCACGCAGAATGATGTGCATTTGGGTCCCCGGTTCACAGCTTGCTTAAATATTGACTGCGGAATCATTTAACACAGCACTTCCTCGTGGTTACAACGAGCATGTGTTCCGTGTAATTCCTTTTTTCTTATCCTTGCAATGTATGCGGATGCTACTTTGAACTTGAGCCTCTAGATCCAATTTCGCAACAATCTCATCTGCGTCTAACAAAATAGCAATACAGCCACCATCGAAAGGCGGCTATCTAAGAAGAGAGTCAGACCCTCGAACTTGGTCTCAGCAGCAAAGCGACATACACCCACGGTTAGACAACGCTGCGTCGGAAAGAGCTCTTCTTTACCGAAGTCGCCAACATAACTGAGAGTGAGGGAAGTGCCTTACGTAGACGCTGGAGCGTCGCCGTCGCCTCAGCTCAATCGGCATCATCTGCCGCGGAGCTGGACCGCCTCTGGGTTTGTACGCGATGCTGGGCGCAATCACTGGAGCCGAGCTGGGCCGGTGGCTGGATCGTACCTCGCGCGATTTCGTGGTCCCGCCTTGCTCGTGGCACGCTGTGTCGGGGCTGCATCACGTGACGCGAGGTTGACCCGTTCTAGACCCGCTGCGCCCAACAAGCGTAGTAAACCAAAATGACGACGAACCGAATTGATGCGCCGGTGAATTGCTGCGCTCGAAGCAAAAGGAAAGTACATGATGCCATATTTAATTTTCGAAGTGAAACAAACAGAGTGCGATGTTAATTTTATCGTTTTATTTTTATGAATATCAACACAAAAATATTAACTTAGAATTTTAGAATAATAAAGCATGAAAATTCGTATTAACGATTGGTATTCATTCATTACCTCATTCTTCAATTACAAAACACTATTTAGGTATTCTCTTTTTTACCTACCGCGACCCCATTCGTGACCGAACCCCCGTAGTGGGTTGAGCCATAACCACAGGCACGAAACCAAACCGAACCAACCTCGAACACGCACGACATAAAAATTAGATTTATTAAAATAGAAAGTGGGCAAGAATAAATCCGTTCATATTTAACGACAGCACAATGAAGTGGAACGAAGAAAGACGCAAAATCAGAGACGCAAGAAAAATGTGTTTTTAGCGCTCCCTGTTTTTAAGGCAGAAGCCTTAGATGGCTCATGAATTGAAAATTTAACCACCCGCAAAATTTACCGGCATAAAAATTCAATGGCGCAAATGTAAGGGGATGTTCCCACGACCTTTGGTGTTAATTAGGGCAATGTTAATTAAAGGGAACTGAAGGCTTTTCCAGAAAAAATGAGTGAAGAGCAGTACTCCGTGGTTTTCAACCCTCTGAATTCGAATATCGCATCGAAATTGAGCGAAAGAAAGCACGAACATATTTTATTTCGAGGAAAAGTGCAGCAGCAGACACGCCTAGCTCGCGCGCCTCGTTTCAGCCTGTGATTGGTCGGGTGCCTCGTGACGTCAACAATGGTGTTCGTCCGGACCGACTGCTGCCGCTACACACGAAGCACGGTGCAAAGTAGTTTGGTGGTGTTTTGCTGAGACGGTCATGGAAATTTCGAGAGGTTGCGTTTCTCTGAGCAGTTCGGCATTACGTCCAAACTCTACGAGAGTGATCTTGCGCGCGACGGTGACGGGCGACGGCTTCGAGCGACAAAACAGGCCGTCGCTTGAACAAATCGCTCGGTGTTGTCGCTCGATCGCTCGTTTCTAGAAATCGAGAACTCGTCGCTCGTCACCCGGAAGTGCTTTGAGCAACTAGCCAATAGTGCGAAGCCGAAATTGCATGTACATAACTCAAATACTACTGTTTGTCGCACGGAACGAGCAAACTATTGAATTTTACACGTGCAAGAATAAGAACCTAGTGAAAGACCTTCAGATATATTTTATGCTCCTTCTTCAGTAAAATACATCAACTTAAATTGATAAAGCATGCGTCACGCTAGTTTGGGCGCGTATATTGCTGCCCTCATACCGGGAAATCGTCGCTCAAAGCCGTCGCTCGCGTGGAGTTCGGCTTGCAGGCGACGAGTGAACGCGACAGTCATCGCCTCGCTTGTCGCGCTGTCGCTGTCGCGTGCAAGATCGCGTGTAAGGGGTTTATACATTACTCCCTACATGTACGAGCCGATTGCGAAGAGCCGGCCTCTCCAAGAAGCAAAAAATGCTGGTGCAAGCGCTGCTTTCCACGCGAACGAAGACGAAGTGTTAGCATCTTCTTGTGTTGGAAATGTTCTTTGGCAAGTAAGTTTTTGCTAAGCTGCATTCAACGTTCCAGTGAGTACGTTTCCGGGAAAACAACTGTAGTATTATGTTCCTGCATGCCTCCTCGTCGGTGATTCGATCTTCGGCATTTGTGCGCTGCCACAAAGCTGTCGGCAATCTACACAGACGGTTTAAACGCGGGAAAAGTTTACCGGCTGTTGTAGCACGTGTAGTATAGAACCTTCATCAGCGCGCCATCCGCACGCTACTCGTAACCGGCGAATTCCGTCGGCTACGTGAGATGGTCGGTTTCTTCATGTGTGCGAGAGAAGGGGGAGCGCAGCGTCCTGGCGTGAGCAGGCTTTTCAACACATGCAAACTTTACGCCTGCACTGCGTTATGGTAGCTGCATGCAGGCTGTTTCACAACACACGTGCGAATAGAAAATACGCGGCGCTTGGCGATGAAACCTGCGTCAAGGGTGGGGGATAAACATGCACCTTCCGTTCAGCGTGCTAATTATTTTTTAAAAGAACCCAACGCACGCATTATTTATAAACTCCGGTAGTAATCGTCACGGAAGTGGTTAGAGCACAACACTGTTGTTCCTGAGCGCTTGAAGTTGTTTCGCTTCACAGCAGCCTCCCACTTATCTTAAAGCTTCTTGTCTTGCAGGAACTAATGGAACATCGGAACATCGTCGCAGCCACTGGTGTTCGTGCAAGCGTAGGCTGCACAGAACGCCGGCATGATCGGCCTACGAGTTCAATTGATGCTGCGCACGTCAACTACTACTCCTATATACACACAAACAAAGGAATGTAGGGTCCAGCGAAGCAGATTAGGACGGTACGCACGCAGCCCGGTCAGGCACGCTCGCGGAGACTGCGAAGGAGCGGAACACCAGTGCTGACGTCACAACGCCGCGGTTTCCGGTCTCCGCTCGCATCGTCAGCGTCAGCAGCAGCGCGCGGTACTCGACGGGGGGTGGAGCTACAGCGCAATTTTAACCGACGATTGCGTCACTCCGAAGTGAAAAATCCCCCCCGAAATTTTACCTTCATGGTTTATAAGGTTCCCGCATCCGTATATGAGCGTCTTATTGAATTCGACATACTCTTCAGCTTCCCTTTAAGGCGCCGGTATTTAGGGAACCCTTAATTAGGGCGCTCGAACACACGACCTCTGATCGGAGAAAACAGGTAACAGGAAGTAACAACGCATTTTAAGCAATAACTCGAGAGGGCGCCGGCTTCCGCATTCATACTCTTTAGCGTAAGCTTAAGTGACTGTAAACTTCTTGTGCTGCTGTTAATTACTCGCATTAGGACTCGTGAATTTTCTGCATGACATGGCCCGACACGAGGCGCAAAGGGAAGAAGGCTGACTGTCCAATGAGAGTGGCCTCTATGTTAAGGAATAAATATCGCATATTTAGAAAATTAAAATAGCTACTCTATTTGAATACAATTAGTATACGATAAGTAGCCATAAGCCAGTCGGAGATTCATGTCCAGCTCGCAATATTTTGCCAGACGATCAAATATATATATATATATATATATATATATATATATATGTATATGAATAATTAAATAAATTCATGTCCATCTGGTGAGCGCTACTTTTGCTGGATCTAGGAATAACAAGATATAACGAAGAAAAGACAATATTCTTGTTTAACATCTTTTCTTTCACTAATTCAGCAGTTTTGACGTTGTTGACAAAACTGAACAGCACAATGTTGAATGTATCGTAGAGTGGCGCAGATAGTGTATTTCTCCTTCATACAGTGATGTTCCACTGGACGTCACTTAACATATCAGTACAAATGTGGTAATTTCTACGTTATGCACTTTTTCAGAGCGTAAGTTTGTTTCGTTATTCTTCTCGATTATTTTTAATCGGGCTCGTTCCCACCTTCGGTTCTCTCAATGCACGGCAATCAGCTGCTTGATAATCTACAACTGAAACTGAAGACTCTTAGGACAATGCTTGGGTTCGGGACTAACCGAAAGTTGCCGACGGCATGTCACAAACTTCTTTGAAATCTCAATAACCGTAATTTAGCCACTGCTTGTGACAAACTTCTTTAAAACCTCAGTAACCGGAAGTAGCAGCGGTGCACGTAATAGTAAATACAACCCAGGTAAAAAAAAACCAAAAAAAACGAAAAATAAGAAGCGCAGCGGTAACGACAATGGTTATCACGTAACATGCCTTTGAGGACGGCCTTATGTGTACATATAGCCATTTTCTGGGGAACACAGGCATTACAGCTGAGCACCTATGTATGTGAGTAGCTGAACCATTAAAGATTGGAACAAGCTTACCACTTCAAAAATCGGTAACACGCAACATGAAGAACTACGGGCACTAGCGGCGCTGGGAAGCACTTCAGTGCTCGTCCTGTCTTCGTGTTGCGCGTTCGCTTTTTTTCTCAGTACCGCAAATATGTCACACTAATCAAATCAAGTAGGCCAGCTTTCTGCCTTACCTTATGAACATAGATATGTGAAACGTAGCATATGTATACATATGTGCGCCACAAGATAACGCATCACTCTTAGTCCAATATATCGAAATACACTCCAGTTCATCCAAATGTCGCACTAGGATCGCCACTGACCAAACCGCCGCATTCACAGTATTCTTAGTAAAGGTAACACTTGCTAAGTCACAAGTTTTGAAGCTAGCGAACAGTTTGTAGATAGGTATTGTATAGCCTGATTCGTATCTGTACCCGTCAATATAAGTTTTTAGGAACTTTTCACAGCGAAGCTGTCTATGGCTAGGGTTCCGTGCATTTTTGTTCTCCGCGAACAAAAACTATCAGCATCAATGGCTCATACCCCCGTGAGCATTAATGCTCTTGTAGGCAAGCAAAACAGATGCAATGGCCCATAGCCCGTAAGGCTGCAGTGATTACAAGCACTGAGCAAAGGGATGCGAACAGTGCTTAAATTCTTTCTAATCACGCTTGCAAAATACAGAACAGCATGTCGAAAACTGTCATCATCAATGGTTCATACCCCCGTGAGCAACGGCTAATATCCCCGTAAGCAAGCAACAAATGCTATGACTCATAGTCCCGTAAGGTTCATGGCTAGTCACTTTGCGTGAATTAGCTGTAATGACACTACCCCTGTTATCGTTGACGGTGATTTCAATGTGGATGTGTCGATACCGAGATGGAAGCAGTTTACGCGTTCCGTGTCGCAGATGTATCCCTTGCGATGCCACACCAATCCGGCCCGACCGACCATCCAGCGCCGTACGTGCATCGATGTGACATTATCAAAGAATGTGATTGTAGTTGCGAGTGAAATAATGACCACCAATCAAGACCATAAATGACTGTGCGTACCTTTCGTGACAGTGACCATCCATCAAGATTAATAAATGAGTTCGTACCTTTGTTCAAAATTATGTGTCACCTCCGTGTCGTGTGCTTAACAGCTTCGCTGGTAACCACCTTTACAAACTGCAATGGCTCACAATTTTTTTTCAAGAGCGTTTTTCAGAGGCGCAAAAAAGGAAATCATCAGTGGTACCGTCATAATCATCATCATCATCATCATCATCAGCCTGGTTACGCCCACTGCAGGGCAAAGGCCTCTCCCATACTTCTCCAACTACCCCGGTCATGAACCTGTTGTGGCCATGTCGCCCCTGCGAACTTCTTAATCTCATCCGCCCACGTAACCTTCTGCCGCCCCCTCCTACGCTTCCCGTCCCATGGAATCCACTCGGTAACCCTTAATTACCATCGGTTATCTTCCCTCCTCATTACATGTCCTGCCCATGCCCATTTCTTTTTCTTGATTTCAACTGAGATGTCATTAACTCGAGTTTGTTCCCTCGCCCAATCTGCTCTTTTCTTATCCCTTAACGTCACAGCTATCATTCTTCTTTCCATAGCTCGTTGCGTCGTCCTCAAGTTAAGTAGAACCCTTTTCGTAAGCCTCCAGGTTTCTTCCCCGTTCGTGAGTACTGGTAACACAGAGCTGTTATACTCTTTTCTCTTGAGGGATACTGACAACCTGCTGTTCATGATCTGAGAGTGCCTCCCAAACGCACCCCAGCCCATTCTTATTCGTCTGATTATTTCAGTCTCATGATCCGGATCCGCGGTCACTACCTGCCCTAAGTAGATGTATTCCCTTAACACTTCCAGTGCCTCGCTACCTATCGTAAACTGCTGTTCTCTTCCGAGACTATTAAACATTACTTTAGTTTTCTGCAGATTAATTTTTAGACCCACCCTTCTGCTTTGCCTGTCCAGGTCTGTGAGCATGCATTGCAATTGGCCCCATGAGTTACTAAGCAAGGCAATATCATCAGCGAATCTCAAGTTACTAAGGTATTCTCCATTAACTCTTATCCCGAATTCTTCCCAATCCAGGTCTCTGAATACCTCCTGTAAATACGCTGTGAATAGCATTGGAGATATCGTATCTCCCTGCCCGACGCCTTTCTTTGTTGGGATTTTGTTGCTTTCTTTATGGTGGACTACGGTGGCTGTGGAGCCGCTATAGATATCTTTCAGTGTTTTTACATATGGCTCTTCTACACCCTGATTCCGTAATGCCTCCATGACTGCTGAGGTTTCGACAGTATCAAACGCTTTCTCGTAATCAATGAAAGCTATATATAACCATTCGTTATATTCCGCACATTTCTCTATCACCTGATTGATAGTGTTAATATGGTATATTGTTGAGTAGCCTTTACGGAATCCTGCCTGGTCTTTTGATTGGCAGTAGTCTAAGGTGTTCGTAATTCTATTTGCGATTACCTTAGTAACTATATTTTAGGCAACGGACACTAAGCTGATCGGTCTATAATTTTTCAAGTCCTTGGCGTCCCCTTTCTTATGGATTAGGATTATGTTAGCGTTCTTCCAAGATTCCGTTACGCTCGAGGTCATGAGGCATTGCGTATACAGGGCGGCCAGTTTTTCTAAAACAATCTGCCCACCATCTTTCAACAAATCTGCTGTTACTTGACCCTCCCCAGCTGCCTTTCCCCTTTGCATAGCTTCCAAGGCTTTCTTTACTTCTTCCGGCGTTACTTGTGGGATTTCAAATTCCTCTAGACTATTCGCTTTTCCATTATCGTCGTGGGTGCCACTGTTACTGTATAAATCTCTATAGAACTCCTCAGCCACTGGAACTATCTCATCCATATTAGTAATGATATTGCCGGATTTGTCTGTTAACGCGTACATCTGATTATTGCCAATTTCTAGTTTCTTCTTCACTGGTTTTAGGCTTCCTCCCTTCCTGAGAGCATGTTCAATTCTATCCACATTATAGTTCCTTATGTCAGCTGTCTTACGCTTGTTGATTAACTTCGAAAGTTCTGCCAGTTCTATTCTAGCTGTAGGGTTAGAGGCTTTAAAACATTTGCGTTTCTTGATCAGATCTTACGTCTCCTGCGATATCTTACAGGCATCCTGTCTTACGGAGTTACCACCGACTTCTCTTGCACACTCCTTAATGATGCCCGTAAGATTGTCGTTCATTGCTTCAACACTAAGGTCCTCTTTCTGAGTTAAAGCCGCATACCTGTTCTGTAGCTTGATCCGGAATTCCTCTGTGTTCCCTCTTACCGCTAACTCATTGATCGGCTTCTTATGTACCAGTTTCTTCCGTTCCCTCCTCAAGACTAGGCTAATTCGAGTTCTTACCATCCTATGGTCACTGCAGCGTACCTTCCCGAGCACGTCCACATCTTGTATGATGCCAGGGTTAGCGCACAGTATAAGGTCTATTTCATTTCTAATCTCGCAATTCAGCCTCCTCCGCGTCCATTTTCGTCTATCCCGCTTGTGGAAGAAGGTATTCATTGTCCGCATATTATTCTGTTCTGCAAATCTACTAATAGCTCTCCCCTGCTATTCCTTGTACCTATGCCATATTCCCCCACTGACTTGTCTCCAGCCTGCTTGTTGCCTACCTTGGCATTGAAGTCGCCCATCAGTATAGTGTATTTTGTTTTGACTTTACCCAACGCCAATTCCACGTCTTCATAGAAGGTTTCCACTTCCTGGTCATCATGACTAGATGTAGGGGCGTAGACCTGTACGAATTTCAAATTGTACATCTCATTAGGTTTCACAACAACACCTGCCACCCTCTCGTTGATGCTATAGAATTCCTGTATCAACGAGAGGGTGGCAGGTGTTCTGAAATTTAATAGTGGTAAGTGGTAAGTGGTACGGTAAATATTGGTAAATAAGCCGACAATGATGACAGCAATGACAACAAAGTCCACAATAATAACAGCGATGAAGATAACGCCGCCTACGCAAGCACGTAGCCATTGGTATTTTATTTGCGACTGGCGGCATTATTTAGAGTTCGCAGCTGAAAGATGCTACTACCTTTGTTTCGAAGCATCATTTCAAGCAGAAGAGCCTGCAATTTATTTATTTATTTATTTTAAATACTTTCAAGGCCCGTAGGCGCTACAGAAAGGAGTGGTACATATACACAGAAAAAGAATGCAGATCAATGAATAAAATATTTGTTAGATGGCATGGAAAACAGCAGTCTTGAACCTCGGTGGGTCTATAATAGTAGCGACCGATGCGGGGAGGTGGTTCCAGTCATTGCAGGTGCGAGGTAAAAAAGAGTAATAGTACGCGTTCGTGCGACAAGATGGCACGAAAACTTTATGGAGGTGATCGCTGCGGGATGAAAAGTAGGAAGGAGGAGTAAGAAGTTTTTCTTTTTTTACCGGGTTGTGGTAAATGTTGTGGAAAAGGCAGAGGCGACTGTATGCACGACGTACTGAAAGTTCCGGTATTAGCTGTGCGGAAGTTTCAAGACAGGATTGATGTTGAAATCTTTCAGAGAGAACGCCTGATGGATCTCTTCAATGTGTGCATTGTGGGCACGTTAAATATCCACTGGCAGCCAAAATCAATCAGGACTGCTGCACTACTGCGTGCATCATAATTAAATCGTGATTTTGGAATGCAGAACACATGAATTCAATTCGATCTCTTCTAAGGCGTTGGCCACTGGGAACGACGCACAGCATTCCACAAGCTTCTAAAACTGCGCGCCGATAGACGCTTGCGTACTCTTCACCATTTAGCTGTTCACCGCGGCCTTCGTGATGCTCTTTGCATTTGCTTAAAATTTATCGAGCTTCCTAGAGTCAACACTGAACATGCCGCAATTGTTTATTTTTTACTCAAATGAACTTAGAGAATCATCTTTTTTTATTTTATGTGTAAGGCTACTTATTTTTGCTTAGAGAAAAAGGAAGGAAACAGTAACAGAAACACAATGCGTGCAACACGTGCTAGAATTCACATAGCTAATCTAAGAAGCACAGAATGCGCATGTCGGCGTAACCTGATATCTGTATATACATCTTGTCCCAACTATCATGCACCAAAATTTAAAAATATGCAAATGCCACATGCTCGGATTATTTCTTGCATTACACCTAATTCCACAATCTTAGATATTATTCAAGCTATCGAATAATATAATGAGATGAAAGCTGCCAACAAGAAAATTGTAGAGCCACATGAAAAACTCCCGATACAGGTTTCTGTTGCTAAATGCGGGCTACACACCTCTTTTTTCCGAGCGTGAAAGAAACTTGTGAAAATATTCAAACGCAGACAACCGCCAATTTTCCTTGGATTCGCGAGCTTCGTTCACGCTAGCATAGGGTGCTGGACAGAGAAGTACGATGCACGCGTGTGAGGTCTCATGTTTATGATTTCGCGGACAAAGGTGCGATCGAGCACACCTCAGGTCTTGCGGTGGGAACAATGCCGAAAGAGGCCCGCTCAGCTCAAAACGCCTCCTTCGTGTACGGCGGAAACCACGCGTTTTGGAGCTCCAATAGGTTGATGGTAAAGACCCCGCAGCTAGCGAGCGGCATGCCTCCTTCCAGACCGTTGTCGCACGAAGGTATGAACGCAGTCTTCATGTAAGCTATCAGGTGCACAGCGTGAATCGCTGCGCAATCTTTTATATGGCCCTGGGATAAACGTGAAAAGCGGCCACGGCGATGTTTTATCGGTTGTAAGTTACGTGACCCATGGAGATGCCTCCTACGCTGCTGTACGCTAGCGTATCGTCAACGTAGGGCAACAAATGTCGCGTAACGGATTCGACTGCCAAACGGCGCCTGACAATGTTATTGTACACAGCGACGCCACCGCACCTTGACTTGAGCTGCATTCTGTGCACAACGAGATCACAACCGTTGATCAGTGTGAGGTGGTCGGTCGACGTTTCCGAGAACGCGAGGTCTCCTGTCCCTGCCGAGAGAGAGCAAAACATCTTTATTATTAATATTTGAATCGAGAGAGCAACGTGACAGAAACCCTCAGTCTAGGGTCCCTAAGATGATTCCGGTGATGTTTCGAGCCCGTTGTATCACAGTTCGGGGGACCTCGGGAAGTCCGTCGCGGAGGGCATCGTCGCACAACTCTTTGTTGCGTAGGGAGTAAATGAGAGTTGGCAATGGAGGAAAGAGATTTGCAGTTCACTCAATCGTGACGTGGAAGATTGTGGGCGAGCTGCCAGAGTCAGGGCAACGATCTGCATAATAGTGTGGGTAGAATTTATTGAGAGAGACAAGATTTGGAAAAGAAGTGGTTTGTAACTGGCCTAACGCCACTGCTTCCTCTCGCAAGGACGGCGGTGGTGCGGCGTGGGGGCGACGAATGCGTGTATAATGATGCAGGATGTCTTTGCAACGAAGCAAGGGATCCCCCCACCCCGAACTAGTTGCTTCACCATGCCGAGCCGCCCGGAGAAAAATTTCTCGGGCAACCGCATGTGCGCGTTTGTTACCCGGCAGCAAGATATGACCAGGGGTCGAAAGTAAGTGGATACGGGGCGGTGTGGTTCGTGCATTTTGCGAGATCTGTTCGAGAACTTGGTGTGCCGCTTTCGGGATGGCATGTCCTGATAGGAACGCCCGGCATGCCTGTTGCGAGTCCATCAGTATACACGGATGACGGATGATGAACACGGATGACGTATCGAATCGCAAGAGCAACACCGAGAATTTCTCCGTAAGCGGCATTTGTTCCGTGCATTGCAGCAGAGTCTATTAGGAATTCGGTGCCATCCAAAACTACCAATGTATAGCCCTCTTGACTGCGTGATGTATCCGTGTATAAAATGTGTTTCCGGGACGTTTGCAAGCATGCGGCTAAGGTATCGTACACGGGCTTTGCGCCGCCCTTTGTCATGCTTGGGGTGCATATTACGTGGCAATGGATGAATACATAGTGCTTGGAGTATCGCTAACGACAAGATCGTTGGACGGGTTTCTGACTCAAGGGGTGGGACAGATTATCCTAGCCGTGTGAGAAGACGGCAACCAGTAGGAGTAGGAGTAGGAGTAGTAGTAGGAGTAGGAGTAGTAGAAGTAGGAGGCGATGGCGATGGCTGACCCAATGTGCCTCTAGCAGCTCGCCTAGTGTGTTATGGGTCCCTAAGTTAAGGGGATGGCGTGTGGAAGTATAGTTCGGGAGGCCATGGGCCAGCGTCGTCGCTTTGCGAATCATTGCGTCTATGCGAAGTTGTTGCACTTGGGTCAACCGCTGAGATGGTATGTAAGCCAGCTGATCACGCATGCCTCCACCAAGCGCAACAGGTCCTCTTCTCTAAGGCCCAAGCACCTGTTGGAGACCCTCCGGATCATGGCCAGGATTTGCTCAATCTGTCTAGATAGAGGGGCAACAGTATAGTTCGACCTGTCATCCGCTTGGACGTGTAGGCCGAGGATGCGAGCACGATTAAGCTATGGTATGGGTATGCCATTCAAGTGCACAATGATATGGGGAGTAGAGGAACGGCTGCGAGGGCGAATGATTATGAGCTCCGACTTTTGCGGAGCACATCTTAAGCCGCATTTTCTCGCGTACTCTGAGACTGTGTCGACTGCTTGCTGCAGTTGGTCCTGGATGGCTCCGTCGGAACCCCGTGTCGACCAGATAGTTATGTCGTCCGCGTAAATAGCGTGGGCGACATCAGGGATCTGGTTGAGTAAACGTGGGAGCCCTGCAAGCACAATATTGAATAGAGTAGGGGAAAGAACCGAGCCCTAGGGTGTCCCACGTCTTACAAGGCGAATCGTACTGAATCGATGTGGTCCCATTCCTACGGTGGCTGTGCGATCTCGAAGAAAGGCGCGGATACAGTTGTACGTACGACTTCTACAGTGCGAATGTGCAACATTGCGAAGGATGAGGTCATGCTAAACATTACGGAATGCCCCTTTTAGGTATAAGGCGATGAGTGCTCTCGTTTGGGGGCATTACGGAGGTCCTATGACTTCCTCCTGCAATTGTAAAAGCACATCTTTGGCAGACCGATGAGATCGATATCCGAATTGAGACTGAGAAAAGAATGATTTTTCTTCGAGGAAATGCTGCAGACGCCGCAAGAGTACATGCTCCATGAGCTTGCTAATGCAGGATGTTAGAGAGATGGGCCGCAAGTTTTCAACCTTTACAGGTTTGCCCGGTTTGGGGATCAGTGTCGGCGTGTCGGCGTGTCGCCATGCGTGTGGAAGCGTGCCTTTGCGCCAGCAATCATTGAAGATATGGGCGAGGTGGTTAATATCCGCGTCACTGAGGTTACGAAGGGTGGCTAATCGGATGTGGTCGGCTCCCGGTGCCGTGTTGCGGCGTAGGTGTTGTAAGACCACTCGCACCTCGTCAGATGTGATGTCTGCATCGAGCAATTCGTTGGCCTCGCTTACATGAGGATAGTCAGTGTACTCCGGCGGCGGGCCTGTGGGTATGAAATGCTTCTCTAGCTCCCTGAGGAGTGTCGAGACATCGTTCTTGTACTCGTTTATTAGGATGTGCGGCTGTTGAAATGTTTTTTTTTCCTTTGTTGCGGTGGGGTCTGTGAGTGAGCGAAGAATCGACCACGTTTTTCCTGTGCTCAGTGTGCCTGGGATGCGATCGCAAAATCCTCGCCAGTTATTCCTCATAAGGGTCTCTGCTTACTCCTGGGATTCCCGTGTAATTCGATCTATACGTTTCCGAAGTTTGCGGTTGAGGCGTTGTCGTGTCCATTGTCGTGTCGACCCCCTGCGGGCGTTCTAAAGATGAAGTAAATGCGGGTCTATGTCTGGTGTCTCGGTTGTGGTACTCAGTGTGCACGTGGTGGCCTCTAGATCTTGTGTGAAAGAGTCAAGCCAGCGTTCGTACCTCTGGCCCTCAGGTGGGTCCTGGCGGCGTTCCCTGAATTTCGCCCAATCCGTTATACGCACATTTCGCTCGGGCCTGCGCGCACCGCATAATGACAAGGTGGTCGCCGCAATGTAGTGGCCACTACCAAGGTGTTCTGGGTCGGTGCGCAGTGTTTATCTCATGTTACAGATGACATTCCATAAGCGTGTCCCTTTTGCCTGCGATTTAACGTAACCCCATGGAGTATGCGGAGCGCTAAAGTCGCCGGCCACCTCACACATCCGTCCAAAACCACGAAATTCTGTTAGTAGGTGCCGAAAACAGTACGTACGCGAACGGGGGCAACTGTATACATTGAGAATAAACAGACTTTCGCTGCGTTTACCTTGCGTAATTATTTCGACTATTTGGTGAGGGATGTCAATGCTAGTCGTATGCATGCGACATGTAACATGTTTCGGAACTAAGGCTCCCACAAGAGGAGAGACACCCGAGAGCGTGCTGTAGCCGGATAAAGAAGGGGTGAAATTGAGTTCCTGTAAGAGGACAACATCGGGAGAGTTCGTGGATGTGGCGATATACTGCTGTAGGGAACCTCGTTTTTGACAGAATCCCCTACGATTCCACTGGCATACCACTAGCGGCTCCGGGTTACGCAGCGCCATCATCATCGCGAGAACAAGCAGGAGGTCGTGCATATGGATGCGGGCGCCGGGTGCCCTCATTTGAAGGTTGCGGCAAAGAGCCTTGGTCGGAAAGCCCGCTCTAGTTGTAACCGCTAAGCTCAGGAACTTGCATGCGTGCGAAAGTGCACTCTATAGATGATTTGACTTGCTCCGTAATCCCTATTCGAAGGTCCTCCATTGGCGTTCTATCGTGTCCAGGGCCGCGTGCATACTAATGCTTATGTCTGCTTCCAGCGCGTTCATTTGTTTTTGCAGGCGCTCACAGCGCACCTCCATGTCACGACGTAGACTGGCTATTTCTGTAAGGGGATCGGGGGTTGATAACGAATTCGTGATAGGAGAAGGGGTAGGGAGAGATTTCCCGGGGCGGACCAAGCTGTGGAGGACCCTCCGCCCGACCTACCCCCCGAGGCGCTTCTGTTGCTGTTTTCTTCTCCGTGGTACACTGCAGCCCTGAAGGGGCCAGGGTCACCTTGGCTGGGGCGCTGGCCTGCAGGGCCTTCTTGTAGAGTTGTTGGGAAGATGGCGAAGGAGGGCGCTTCTCCGGGAAGCGCACCCATGCCTCGGAGGATCTAGACCGAGAGTTGGAGCGGGTCTGGACATTGCGACGGGATCTCGAACGGGTCTCCCACCGTACTTGTCCGGTCTCCTTCGTTGGGGCGCGCGACGTTCGGGTCTCCGCCTAATCTGTGGTTGTGGTCAGGTGGCTGTAAGGTTGGAGTTCACGCTGCTCTTTCTCGAGAGCTTTCTGCACCCAAGCCTTATTCAGTGTCTGCCTAGCACGCCGCGGGCTGTTTGGATCCGTTGTGGGGTGGTTGCCGTCACAGGATCTGCAGTGTGAGCTGCACGGGTGCGACGGGGTGGGGTTGTCAGTCCCGCACGTCGCGCAAATTACCACGTGCGGCGTAGGACAGTAATCAGCCCAATGGTCGAGCTTGTGACATATCTTGCAAGCCAGTTGGCGTGGGCGATGGGGGTAGCAGCGGAGTTCTGCACCATGGAAACGCACGTAGCGAGGGACTTTAAGTCCTTCAAATGTTACTAACGCAACGTTGGTCTGTCCCATCATTCGTGCTTGAAGTATTTGAGTTCCAGGAGCCAAAAGTACATCCACTAGCTTGGACGACGGTGTACCGGGCAAAAGACCATGAACAATTACCTTGCATGAGCTCTCTGGGGCCGCAAAATATGTTGTGATGGGATAGACCCGCTAACCAATGTTCAGCTCTCTCACCTTGTACAATGCATCGGCCACGTGTGACTGGGGTGTGCTCATGATTGCCAAGTTCTGCTGAGGTCGCAATCGGAATATCATGTCCTGACGATCCTCGCTGGTCAAGCCGGCTGTACTCCATAGAGCACTCTATAGAGGCTGCAGAATTATCTTTTTGTCGCGCAATGGTAGTCGAGTCAGGTTCTCATTCCGACTGCGCTTGCGTACGGTGAGCCGAGAGGCGTCCGGAATGCCCAAGATGTTCTCGGAGGGTTGCGTCTTAGCCTGCGTTTGACGGACGCGTCGCTTATGTATGCCTGTCTTCCAACAGCCACCTGCGTCGTCGTCAGTTTTGTCGTCGTAAATGTTCGGGGCAGCATCTTCCTCCATCCTTTCCAACACTCCAATCCTCCAACACCTCTCGTTGTTGGGAGGGAAAATTGGCGACGATGGGATTGGCGGCCAGTCCCGTAGTATCCCCCTCGCGTGTCTTCGCTGTTGCCGAGGGACGCGCGGCGGCGTTCTCCGTCGCCGATTGCGTCTCGTGCTCGTTGCAAAATGACGTTGCGCCAGGTAAATGCTCCATCGAAACAGAGCGGTGAATTGGCCCCTTGCACGCCCGTTTAGGACGTGGGCCTCGGAAGAGCTGGTCGCTTGGCGCTCTTGGTTTATGTGTAGAAACATGCCAAGGCAGCTATGGCCCCGGCAGGGGCAGCCGCGTTGGAACGGCTTCAGAGCTGTGGAGGCGCGGGGAGCAGCAAAAAATAAACTCACGGCATACAAGGTTCGTGTCAGCTTGCGAGGAACGCGACGATTTGTAGTATCGCAGGTGAGTGGGCGCGGCTGGACGCACCGTAGTCGATGGAGCAGAGAAACCAGGCGTCCACACCCCACGGTGTTTCTTTTAACGAACGTGGCTACCCTGGATTTTTCTCCTCCATCGCTGCCCAAGCTTTGATATCAAGACAGTTTGGCCGGGTTTTTTATGGTCTCCTGGATCGCTATGGCTATCTGTTTTTCGGTAATTTGGTCTATGTGATGCCCACCCGAATGGGCAGTAGTATTACTAGGCACACAGTTCCGCATCTCAGTCTTAGCCGAAACGCTGGAGCAGGTAATTGGAGAAACACGGAGCAAAACCTGGGCAGTCACCGCTCAATTATTTCGCTCACGCTAGGCAAGGGTGTCAAGACCAGATAAGGTAAGAAGCCCAATATTACGGAGTGGGACAAATTTAGACAAATCAGGGAAGCTATACGCTCCGGAAGCATTACCGACATTGATGAATGGACGGGACAGCTGGAAAAACTCGCGAATAGCGCATCCACCACCATAGAAGACGAGGACGCACCACCAAACATAGATATCAAACTGATAAACATGTCGAAAAGATAAAGGGACCTAGAAAAGAAATTAAAGGCCCAAAGATGGAACGTAAACGTTATGAGGGAATTGGCCAGACACAACAAGGAGATAGAGACATACGCCATAAAATTAAACGAGCAAAATTGATATAGCAGATGCGACGAAATGAACAAGGTCATGAGCCTCTCCAAAACAAGAAACATCCTTAGGCACGTACTTGACCGCGGCAATTAAAAAACGCAGGCAAACATAAACCAAATCAAATCGAAACACAGCTTCAATTGAAAAGCCAAACTACCGATTGACAAATTAATTTGATTGTACACAGGACAAATAGATACCGAGATACTACGTGAATACACGGGCAGTCCCAACACGGAGCTGGACACGCCTATCACGGCGGCTGAGTTTCGGGCCGAATTAATCGGTCTAAATTCCTAGTCGGCCCCGGGACCGGACGGGGTAGCAAACACGAAAACTCCATAGCAGCGCTAGCAAGAAGTATCTGCGAGGTATGGGAACCTGACGCCTCCCACAAGCGTGGAAGAAAGCGGACATGGTCCTCATGCCCAAACAGGGTAGATCACCACAACTAGAGAATTTGAGGCCCATATCGCTAAATTCGTGTGTGTGCAAAGTTATGGAGCACGTAGTGCAGACGAGGCTCACTAGATGCATGGAGAAGCAAAACCTTTGGCCACACGAGATGGTAGAGTTTAGGCCGGGCCTCAGCACGCCGCTCGTAATGCTCAGGCTCAAATACGACATACTTAGCACCCAGACAACTCACACAAAGGCCATCCCCGGCCTAGACCTAACTAAAGCCTTTGACGACGTCCAACACGCAGCCATACTCACAGGGCTTCAGGGGATCGGGGTTGGCGAGAAAACATATAACTACATCAGAGACTTCCTAACAGACAGAGAAGTCGGGATGAAATTCCAAGACATTGAATCCCCCACAATTAAACTAGGGAGTAAGGGCACCACTCAAGGGTCAGTCTTGTCCGCTATTCTCTTCAACTTCGCAGTTTGAGGACTCCCCCCACATTACGTAGAAGTTCAGCATGTATGCGGACGATATAAATCTCTAGATAAGCAAAAGGTAGTGACGCAGAAACAGAACACAAACTGCAGACAGCGGCACACGCGGTTGTCGAATGCGAGGCGGGCAGAGGGCTGTCGTGCTCTCCGCAAAAATCTTAGCTACTCATTAATAAATCAAAGGGGAGAAAGGAAAATTCCCCTTAGACAGAACCAGAGCACGGTATGGTGCTAGAAGCATCCCTCGTCTCTGGGGTCGAGAAAGTTAGGATATCAGGCATGTTTATGCATACGAACGGAATGAACACGAACACAATCACGAAGCTAGAAAGCTATGCTGCACATGTAACGGGGGTCTTTAGAAGGGTGTCGCTCAAAATCCACAGCCTGAAGGAGAGGAGCCTCCTAAAGATTACACAAGCCTATATGATCAGCCGCATCTGTTACGGAACCCGCTTTCTCAACACAGTAATAAAAAAAATGTACTGAATGGGCACTAGGCCTCGCCATAACCACATCAACGGAGGTGCTACACAGGATGGGCATGAACACATATCAAGAATTAACACGGGCAGTCCGAATAGCGCAGCTAGAACGACTCAGCCAGTCATAGACAGGGAGGACAAGGATTGATTGGCCTCCGGAGTGACAGAGCCAGCATGAAAAAACATTCTTTCCGACACAAGGAAACATTTATTGATTCCGCCATTACCGAGAAATATGCACCCCACAGACAACAAAGAACGCAGGGAGCACTGAGCTAAAACCATAATAAGAAGGATGAAAGATAAAAGAGCTGATGAGATAGCCAATGGCGACGCAGCGTGCGATAGACACGGGGCTGCAGTCTCGGCGGTCGTAGACGGTGACAGAATACCCAATATCACGGCCTCATCACGCACTACAGATGCAAGTACGGCTGAAGAAGTCGCAATATCGCTCGCTAGCACTGATACACAGGCTAACATAATAATTCTTCCAACATAATTCTTTTTATGCATTTTTTTGTTTTTTGCTGACAAGCCCAACCTTTGGGTGATGTAGCCTGCTACTGTTGTCGCAATCGTACTAACACCCATTTGTTTCCTGTTTAGGAGGTACCCCGGCAGTTTTTACTTCGGGAGCACCGACTGTGCACTTATACACCTGTTTGTACTACTGTTTGTACTATACTGATGAAAATAAATTAAACTTCAACTTCAACACAGCTATTTGGAATTTTTGTAAAGGAAGAATATCGGAGGAAGCTGGACGCATACTCCTCGGCAACCCAATTAATAGAAAAATACGCATTATATGGATACCCGCACACGGATCTGTCCCAGGGGATGAGGCTGCACACGAGCTTGCCTGAGTTATCAGTGGGCGGCTGCGGAACAGCCCGAACGCGCGGTAATGAAGCATAGTGTAATTACATATCATGAAATCACTGAACATTACAAACTTGAAAGTAGAAACCTCCCACCTCCGGATCGGTCTCTCTCATACAACGAAGCACGTATATAGAAGGCGATTGCAAGCTGGTAATTACATCTGCCCATTTTGGGTCTATCTTACGCAGACAGGGGACGAAAATGGAGCCATATACAAAGATTGCGGCGAGAGGGGTACGCTATAGACCACATAATCTGGGAATGTGCCGGTTACCCAGGGATCAGCCAAAACATAGATAGCAGAGAAGCCTGGGAGGTCTCGGCTGCGGAGCGAAGACCCCAATGTCCAAGATCAAGCCATCCGCCTGGCGGCTGAGGCCGTGAATAAGCAACGTCTCTAGTCCTTAGTCTGCGGGGCAGTCCCTGATTCCCCCTCGGCCTGCGCGCCGGGGCCGGCCTTAGACAGCCCCCTTTGGGTAGAAATAAAAGTTCATTCATTCATTCATTCATTCATTCATTCATTCATTCATTCATTCATTCATTCATTGAAGAAGCCAGTGGTTAAATGCACTGGACGGAAAGAAAACATTAAAGAAAAATGTAAATCAGGGTAAAGCAGAAATTTTTTGACAATTGTGAAATAGGCTTTTTTCACAGATTCTATTCAAGCTCGTAGTGCTGCTTGCGGACGGAGACTTCCTCCTCATTAGGCTCCCGCCGCCTCTTGCAGCAATGGCCTGTTGGCAGTGGTACGACGGTTGGTTTCGAATCTTGTTCATTCAGCACGTACGTTAAGAGGAACCTTTAGCTCGGGCCCAACTCCTACGCGGCCTATTCCAATACATGTAAAACGCACAAACGTTTTTCTGAGATAACCCCTGGATGAACCTTAATTACATTTGTTGCAATAGAGAGAGAAAGTTAAATTCTAGGGACTGTTGGAAGCGGAATTTCGATTAAGGTCCTGAATTTTGTTAAAAGAATGTTAAAAAATGCGGAAGTTCAAAAAATATAGAACGACGAAGTTGCCAAATCAATAACTCTGCATCAAAAACAGAAAGCGCAGTTCTGTAAAGGCATCCATTAGACCATTGAAAGCGGACAAATTCGATATGTCATTTTATATCTTACGTGATTTTGTTACGTTGTTTACAAAGGTTCTGCAAAAGCTGTATTTCCATATTACTAAATTTTTGGAGATTCATGTATAACACATCAATTTTGTCCGCTTCAGATGTACTATTAGATGCAATTCACAGAATTGTTACAGTTGCAGAGTTGTAAGCTTGATAGTTTCGTTGCTTGAAAATTTTTTATTTTGCCAATGTTTAATAAAACATAGAGGACCTAAATCAAAAATTCAAAACCAGCAGTCACTACATTTTCAGTTTTCTTTTAAACGCAACAAACCTCGTCGAATTTGGTGCAGTGGTTGCCGAGAAAAACGCATTCTGCTTTTACATGTATTTAGATAGGAGGACCTGAGCTGAAGCTTCCTCTTAAGCACTGGACCTCGGACTACACAGTGACCCCAGGGGGCGGGAAAACGGTTAGTAAATTAGTTAGTTAGTTAGTTAGTTAGTTAGTTAGTTAGTTAGTTAGTTAGTTAGATAGATAGATAGATAGATAGATAGATAGATAGATAGATAGATAGATAGATAGATAGATAGATAGATAGATAGATAGATAGATAGATAGATAGATAGATAGATAGATAGATAGATAGATAGATAGATAGATAGATCCGGAAAATGTCGGCGAAGTATCCTAATAATGCTAACGCATTTAGGCGTACCGCAGCAGACCACAATGGTTTGTATTCAGAAAATAGAGGGACATTACAGGCTATCCGTTCAAGCACTTCAATGTAACTTTTCTTAGCACTGCAAAGCTGCATAGAATCAGTGAAGCCCATTTTTACTGAAATGGTCGCGTCGAGATTCCTGCCACGCACTTGTCCAACTGTGTCGTATACTGCGGCCTTTTATTTAGACTACCAATAAATCCAATTATTTATGCTACCTAACTTTGCTAAATTTGCTTCATTGGCGGAATTTGCGCCGTTTCCTTAAGTTTTTCACATATGCTATATACAAGGGGAACTCAAGCAAACGTATTGGGCACGAGCATATTATCCACGATTAGGGCATCACGCATCGCGCTTCTTATGTACTCTAACGCATCAGTGCAAGACGGAGAAAGTGACACATAGCTGCATACAAGGACACACTTGGATGGTGTAAGAGCTACAAAGTGCCCAGTGGACGAATCGGGCACAATATTCCACAAAGCCTAAAGCAACTACTTTAGACAAAATCATGCTAGTTTGTGAGATGCACCCCTTACAGCATCAACACATATCAAGGAGCCATGTTGCTTACAAATGAAGCAATAGATCAACTAGGTACACGCGCAGAGTAGCATTCCAGGAAAATAAGAAGCATCAAGTTTAGGACACAACGCTACGCAGACCAGTTGAAACACAGGACGAGCCATGCATACCACTGAACACGACTGTAGGTTCGAACAGGAGGAAACAAAATCTATGTACCTGCAAACCTCTGTAATTCCTGTCAAGTCTCCAGGCATCGATCACATAGCGAGACTCCGTCGTACTCAGAATAAATTGAGCAGCAAGGACCCCAGGTCTAACTTATCAGCGGCATCCAGTGCGCGGCGGTCCTGCAGCCTGTCTTTGCCACCAACCAACACCGTAACGGGGGCCTAATTCTTCCATATATTGCCCTAAAACCGCACCACATGTAAAGGACATTTTGTTTAATTCAGTTCCAGTGGTTTTCGTGCCAAAGTTTTCGCAGGCCTCAGTCGGGAACTCCACCTTAAGTTTGACGCCCGTGGTATCTTCTTTAGGGTGACCCCAATGCACTGTAAACAAGCTTTCTGCATTTCGCGCCCATCCAAATGCTTCCCCCGCCGGTGGTGTTTCATCCCGCGCCCTCGTGCTTAGCAGCGCAATACCATAGCCAGTCAGACTCCGCGGCGGCGCAGGAGAATTTGTGAGAATGCCAAGCGTTGAATGGCTTCTATTCTCGTTCTTCGTGAACCAGAGGTCGATGCCTGCAAAGAATGCTGCATGTTGAAAAGCATGCCTGTCTACTCGGACTTTCTTCGTTTTATAAAGAGCGACTATGTGTGTATATACACGTACGTAATTCGCCTAGAGGTCTGAGGCAATGCCTAAATTTATTTTCCCAATTTTTTGCTCTCCGGTTGCTGCATTAATTTTTAGGAAGTCTAATCAGTCTAGCTTCAGAAAACATTGCAGCCTGACTGACCACCTTAAAAGTGTACAGTCAGCACTACTTCCTGAAGTGAGAGATATAAGACGTCCTAACTGAAAAGTAAACAACAGATAAAGGCAGAAACTATGAAGTCGCATGGCATACCCATAATCAGGTAAAGAGTAATAAAACTGAAGGGCGTAGCTGTAGCAGCAAGTTATAACATCTTGACTTCCCGTAGGTAGCGGACCATAAACAAAGACAGAGCGAAGAGGAGACAAAGCTCACAGCGGTTCATGTGTCCGCTCTTCTCCTTTTAATGGCTTTGTTCATTGTAAGCTAGGCATATATGATGTCAGGATATGCCAGCTCATGGCTGTTATAATAATAAGGTATCCGCCAATTCCGACAATGCAAGAACGACGACTCCAAAAAGTAAATATTCAAGCCAACTACAAACATCGCATAGGTGAGAATATATTTTCACAAAACAGGAAAAACGGAAAAATCTCGCGATAGTTAGGTAAAAGCGCCGTACGAGTTTCAGCAGATCTTTACGGAAAAAAGCAACACGGAAATGTCCGCGTCAACGGAGAGCTGCGCCATCCGTCGAATTCTCACGAGGCGCCTCATCGTAAAGATCGCCCGAGGGCACCGAAGACTCCAGCTCAGCGATTGCAGAGCCGATTTCATGGAAGCCTATAACGTCCTAATGAACAGCCCGGACGTCCTCGTACTGCTTGAAAAGTATGAGAATATCTCTGAAAATTGCTCCGCCACAGATATAACAGCAGTAGAGTGACCGGCCCCTATGAACTGGAACGCCCCGCACGTATGTTGACGATCTCGTAGTGCTCGCCGTGGGAAAAGGCAGCGCGTCGAAGGCGATGACGGCGGGTTTCTCGGCGCCACGAGCGAAGCCAGCCACGCGAAATCTGTGGGTGCACTCGAAGCGAGACGCGTCGCCCTTGCGCCGAGTCCCACCAGTGGAACAGGGGCTTGGACTGCACGGTGCTCCTGCGATGGTCAGGCGGTGGCCGGAGGCTTCGACAACACGGGGCTGGAGTGGAGATCGCCCGGGATGGCACGCTATGCCAGCTCCGAGCTCGTTCCGCCTACTGCGAGCCATCGTCTGGGTTGCTGAAGCTGGAGTGAGAAGCGACGCGGTCGCTGCGTCTGCCGATCCACGACCGACACGACTTGGGAGGCCTCTTTTCGTGCGATTCCCCCTGAAACATCAAGAATGTGCACTGAATAACAATATTTGTGTCACTGTTGTTAGAAAGTTCTTGACAGTTAGGTTCTTCTCTTCTATAATATATTTCTTTCGGATAATTACTTTCAATGCTAAACACTCAAAAAACGAGTAATCAATTACTATATTTCTATATTTTAATTACGTTTATTAAAGGTCTAATTGAATAAGATGCATTCGGCTCCTGGGCGCTCACACAAAAATTGTCATAAAGCTAGACGTGCTCACAAGAGCAAATGTCACCCAACCGCCATTTTCGACGTTCTAGGAAGCAAAAACAACCTGCCTGTGCCAAACATCAAGTTACAAACAAAATGTCTCCGCTTCCTTCCGCTGTTGACTACAGTCAATAAAACAAGGCTGCCACAATAAGAATACGTCCACACGAGGGGAGTGCAGTGTCGAATGTGTTCTCTTTGTATTTGGCCTTCGGCTGTGCATGAAAAACATTCGAGCATGTTTCAACATGTCGATGAACAGGCTTCAAGAGCCTGCGCACCCAATGTATAAAGAACACACACGTTTCGATTGAGATTACCACTACGTGAGAAGGAGTATTCAAAATAGCGCTAAAATTGTTTCGCGCGACGATTCTAAGGGGCCTTGGTGTGCGGTGCCATCGACATGAGGGCTACCTCTCGCCAGAGCGCTGCATAAAGGATACCTTTAAACTGTCTCTCTCAGAAATGATATGGCTGATAGGACACGTAAGAATATTCACCTGTCTTCAGTTCCGTGGACAAAGGCGTGCGGGCAAGCGTGTCCGGACCAATGGAACGCCGACACGAGGCAGCCGCCGGAAGGAAAGACCCCGCCGGGATGCCTGCCGCGTTTTGTCCACCCACGAGAACGTTGAGACCGAGGATCGCCGTGTGCGCACACGGTCGCTGATCCCTGAACGCGGCCACAGCCGTCGTCTTGTTGAGCAGCGCGGCGAAATCCGTGGCCAGTCGTCTTTGTATCCCGGTGCGAAGTCGTGGCTTCGGATTGAGGGCGTTGAATCATGATTGGCAGGAGGTGTCGCAAGAGTATAGCTCGGCGGTATGGAAGGAGTTTCCGCTGGCCGCTTCCTAGAATTCTCGGAGGATTATTTAGATGAAGCACTGCGGGACGAAAGAGCCTAGTAGCTTGCACAGAATGTAAACGGGTGCGCAATGCACGAGGCAGGCTGCGTTCTTCTTTTTCTTCTACTCAAGCGCATAGAGCTTATGCGAGCAAATATCTTCTCAAAACTCCAGATTCTTCTTCTTCTTCTTCTTATTATTATTATTATTATTATTATTATTATTATTATTATTATTATTATTATTATTATTATTATTATTATTATTATTATTATTATTATTATTATTCGATGAGGAAACATACGTACCTTGCAGTGACGTGGAAATGTTGAGGGAGCAGGTTGGCCACAGCCAGCGAGAGGCGCAGAATGCCTTTTTACACTTTAGGAAGGAAGGAATATAAAAGCAATTTCAAAACGACAAAACAGAAAAAGATGTTCAGGGGAACATTATAGTTGCCCAACTCCGACGCGGCCTTTTCAAATACATGTAAAACGCAAAAACGTTTTTATGAGATAACCCCTGGACCGATTTTGATGAAATTTGCTGCATTTGAAAGAGAAAGTTAAATTCTAGTGACTGTTGGAAGCGGAATTTCGATTTAGGGCTTGAATTTTCCTAAAACGATTTTCAAATATTTGACCGTTTGAAAAAAATAGAAGCACGAAGTTTACAAATTGATAGCTATGCATCAAGAACTGATATCGTGGTTCTGTAAACGGCGTCCATTAGATCATTCAAAGCGGACAAATTCAATATGTCATTTTACATCTTACATGAATTTGTTACGTTGGTTACAACGGTTTTACAAAAGTTGTATTTCCCTATGATCAAATTTTTTTATATTCATGTGTAACATATCAATTTTGTCCGCTATGGATGTACTTTTATATGCAATTCACAGAATTGTATTATAATCTTTAGTGGTTGAGTTATAGAGTTGTAAACTTGATAGTTTCGTTTTTTGAAAATTTTTGATTTTCGCCAATTTTTAATAAAAGATTGACGACCTAACTCAAAAATTCGAAACCAATAGTCGCTAGATTTTAAGTTTTTCTTTTAAATGCAACAAACCTCGTCAAATTTGGTGCAGTGGTTGCCGAGAAAAACGAATTCTCCTTTTACATGTATTTAGATAGGAGCACTCGAGCTAAAGCTTCCTCTTAAGTCTTAATTATAGTTGGTTAGGCCTTAAATATTGTAGATTTTTAAGGTCGTCCAAGGTGATTTTGATTCATTTCATGATGGGAATGTTCACTTGTTTTAGGAGTAATTGCAATTTCCCCGAACACCATACGGATCTTGGCGATCCGTCGCAGTCGGTGTGCGCTATCAGTGTAGGAAAACAAAACGAAACGAGAGAAATAGCAAGACGATAAGGCCGCACGGACTAAAGTAAAACAACAGCAAAGTGTGGAGTGTCCCAGTATGGACCGAACAGCCATGCAGGAGAGGAAGAAAAAAAAAAGCCGGGCAGGTCACACCGATTACAGTAAAATGTGAAATCACACGAAATCAACATTAGTAGAACTTCATCCCCCCGAAGGAAAAAAAATATGCTTCGGAGATGGAAAACTAGGTAAGTTTCTTGTAGGCCATGGAGTCTGGTGGCGTCGAAAACCAAAACCCCTCCGGGTGGTCGTGTTAGTCTGCAGAGTACGACACTCTAAAGGATAAGATGTACGTAAAACGGCACCGGTGTCAATCTGCATTGAAGGTTGCGGGTGCTGCAATTGAATTGAATATTGCGGTTTATTAGAGCGTGCGCCCACAAAGTCGACGTTCAGTCCTAACAGATGGCCACTAAAACGTCTCATAGGATGACTACACCACAGACCAAGTCACCCTATGAAAGTTTACGAAGTGTTGAAGCTTGGAAACAAATTACAAAAGAAATTATACCACATCGCGCATCTGTGAGACATTTCGTTATTGTGGCGTTCGAAGTACACCAGTCTCCTCCTTAACCTTAAGTTGTATTAGATATTTAAATACCAGTGCACGGTTGGCCTGCCGCCTATCTTTACCACCAACCAACACCGTAACGGTGGCCCAAAGGTTCCATATGTTGCCTTAAAACCGCACCACATATAAAGGACATTTTGTTTATTTCAATTCCAGGCGTTTTCGTGCCAAAACCACGCTTTCATTAGGAGGCACGCTTCATTCGCGGGCTACGGATTAAGTTCGACGCCCATGGGATATTTGGGGTGACCCCAATGCACGGGAAATAAGCTTTTTGCACTTGGCGCCCATCCAAATGCTGCCGCCACCGGCGGTATTTCATCCCCCGACCTCGTGCTTAGCAGCGCAATACCATAGCCGGTAAGCCTCCGTGGCGGCGCAAGACATCTTGTGAGAATGCCAAGCGTTGAACGGCTTCTATTCACTCTCTTCGTGAACCAGAGCACGATTGATAATGGGAACAGCGCGAACAAGACGACGACGGAGTGAAAGGACACAGGACGTTTCTTTCCGTCGTCGTGTTGTTCGCGCTGTTCCCATTATGAATGTATATTAACTCGCACACCTTTCTACTTTTATACAGAGGACGACGCCTGTAATGAATCCTGCATGTTGAAAAGCACGCCCGTCTACTCGAACTTTCTTCTTTTTAGAAAGAGTGACTATGTGTATATATACACGTACGTAATTCGCCTAGAGGTGTGAGTCAATGCATAAATTTATTTTCTTAATTTTCTGCTCTCCTGTTGCTTCATTAGTTTTTAGGAAGTCTAATCAATCTAGCTTCAGAAAACATTGCAGGCTGACTGACCATCTTAATCATCTGACCATCTGCGCTATTTCCTAAAGTGTGAGATATGAGACGTCGTGACTAAAAACTAAACAACAGATAAAGGCAGAAACTATGGTGTCGCATGGTATACCTATAATCAGGTAAAGAGTACTCAAACTGAAGGGTGTGGCTATATTAGCGAGTTCTTACATCTTGACTTCCCGCACGAATCGGACGATAAACAGACGACAACACCGAGCCAACAGGAGACAAAGCTCACCGCGGTTCATGTGTCCCCTCTTGTCCTTGTAATGGCTTTGTTCACTGTAAGCTATCTTTGTTCACTGCTGAGATGAAGTAGAGATATGCCTGCTCATGCCTGTTATCATGTCAAGGAATCCGCAAATTCCGACAATGCAGTAACGATACCCCCCAAAAACTAAATATTCAGGCCAACTACAAACATCGCATAGGAGAAAATATATTTTTACGAAACAGAAGAAATGGAAAATCTCGCGGTAATTAGGTAAAAGTGCTGTGCGAGTTTCAGCAGATCTCTGCGGAAAAAAACAACTCAGAAATGTCCGCGCCAACGGAGAGCTGCGTCATCCCTTGAATTGTCTCCAGGCGCGTCAACCGAAAAATTGCCCGAGGCCAGCCAGGATTCCAGCTCGGGGATTCCAGGGCCGATTTTATGAAAGCCTATAACGTCCGAACGAACAGCCCGGACGCCCTTGTACTGCTTGAAAAGTAGCAGAATATCTTGCTTCGCCACAGTCAGAGTAGCGGTGGAGTGCTCGGCCTCGCGTAACGGGAACTCCCTGCACGTATGTTGAAGATCTCGCGGTGCTGGGCGTGGGACAGGGCAGCGCGGCGAAGGCGATGACGGCGGGATTCCCGAAGGCACGAGCGGAGCGAGCCACGCAAAAGCTGTGGGTGCACTCGAAGCGAGATGCGTCGCCCTTGCGCCAAGTGCCACCAGTGGAACAGGGGCTAGGACAGCGCGGTGCTTCTGCGATGGTCAGGTGGTTGGCGGAGGCTTCGACAACACGGGGCTGGAGTGGAGATCGCCCGGAATGGCACGCTATGCCAGCTGCGAGCTCGTTCCGCGACCTGTGAACCGTCGTCTTGCTTGCTGAAGCTGGAGTGAAGAGTGACGCGGTCGCTGCGTCTGCCGATCCACGACCGACATGACTTGGGAAGCCTCTCGTGTGGCGATTTACGCTGGAACATTAAGATTTTGCACTGAATCAGAATATTGGCATCACTCTGTCTAAAAATTTCTTCGCGGTTTATTTATTCTCGTCTGCAATATTTCTTCTTTCCCATAATTACTTGAACTACTAAACACTCAGATAACGAATAAGAAATATGAAACTATTTCTCTTTTATTAATTAATGTTTTGTTTAACGCCTAATCGTATAAGATGCATTTGGCTCCTGGTCACTGGTCACTGGTCAAAAATTGCCACTAAGATAGAAGTGTTCACTAGAGCAAATGTCACCCAACCGTGATTTTCCGCGTTCTACGAAGCAGAAACAACTTGCCAGTGCCAAACATCCAGTTACATACAAAACGTCTGTGCTTCCTTCCGCTCCTGATTACAGTCAATAAAACAAGGCTGCCACAATAAGAACACGTCCACACGAGGTGAGGGCAGTGTCGCATGTGTTCTCTTCGTGTTCGGTCTTGTGCCGTGCATGAAAAACATTTAACAAGTTTCAACATGCCCGCTGAAGAAGGTGAAGAAAGCCTGCGCACTCAATGTACAAACCACATGGACGTTTCTATCGGGATTAGAACTACGTGAGAAAGAGCATTCGAAATAGCCCTAAAATTGCTTGGCGCGATGATTCCCGTGGGCCTTGGTCTACGGTGCTGCCACCGAGATGAGGGCGACCTCTCGGCAGACCGCTGCATGAAGGCTACCATTAAACCAACTCTCTCAGAAATGTTGTGGTTTGCCTGATAGAACATGTAAGAATATTCACCTGTCAACCAAGACGCTCGGGCGAGCGTCTCCAGACCAATGGAACGACGACACGAGGCAGCCGCCGGAATCAAAGACCCCGGGATGCCTGCCGCGTTTCATCCACCCGCGAGAACGTCGAGACCGAGGGTCGCCGTGTGCGGCCACTGTCGCTGATCTCTGAGCGCTGCTACAGCCGTCGTCTTGTTCAGCAGCGCGGCGAAATCCGTGGCCAGTCGTCTTTGCATCCAGGTGCGAAGTCGTGCCATCGGATTGAGGCTGTATCTTCATGATTGACACCAGGCGTCGCAAGCGTATACCTCGACAGAAAAGAAGGAGTTCCCGCTGGTCGCGTCCAAGAAACCTCGCCGGATTATTGAGATGAAGCACTGCGGGACGAAAGCGCCTAGTAGCTTGCACAGAACGGAGGCGGGTGTGCAATGCACGAGACAGGCTGCGTTCTTCTTTTTAGAGCGCAGCTCTTTGGCGTCCGTTCCTGGGTTTCGCGTCGTCGTCGGCGTTGTCGTCGGCCTCGTAACCAGCTCCGCCCCCCTTTCATCCCCCCAGCGCTAGCAGCGACCGACTGATACCGCTGGATGCCGCTGACGCCGCTAGAGAGTCAAGATAACGTGACTGCATAGAACACCGTCGCCGCCATGCAGAAAGAGGAGGAAAGGGTCCCCCCTCCCCCCCCCCCCCTGTTCTTGTGTGGCGGATAGGGTGCTCTTCAGTTGCCGACGCGCCGGTTATTTCACGTAGGCCCCGGCACGTCGACGAATACGTGACCACCTTCCCACGGCTAGACCTGGTTCTTAGCGCTGCGGAAGCGAGGGTATCATATTGTTTGTGTCGGCATCGGCGGCGTTGTCCCTGAAACCAACTCCGCAGCTGGGGTTGACTCACTATCGGCGTCAGCGGCATCAGTCAGTCGCTGCTATCTCTTCCCTCCTCCCTTTATCGTGTTGTCCGCTTGCTGCGCGCGCTTCTGCCCCCATCGTTTGCCGCTGGGTGTACACGCCGCCCCCTTCCCCCCTCTTCCTGCGAGTGTCCGGTTGTCAAAGCCCCGGCTCGAACTTAATTCCTTTCTTCGCTCCTCCTCCAATGCAACCCCTGTGCGGTGGCAATCAGAGAGCCAGATCGGTGGCGGCGGATCTGTATATGTGCACCGCCCGAGCCGAAATTGCCGCTGCCGTTCGCCCTGTGCGGTGGCAATCAGAGAGCCAGATCGGTGGCGGCGGATCTGTATATGTGCACTGCCCGAGCCGAAATTGCCGCTGCCGTTCGCCACTGCGAAATTATCTGCCAGTTCTTTCTGAGCCATGAGCGAGACGACCGATGGAAGTCCTCCGTCTGCTGCTGCTGCTGCTGCTGCTGCTAAACGAGCTGCCAGAGCAGAGGCCCAGCGCCGTCGCCGTCAGGATCCAGAGGTGCGTGCAGCCGAAGCAGAAGCTTACCGTCGCCGCCGTCGAGATGATCCAGGAGTACGGGAAATATAAAAAAAAAAATTCTGTGATAGCGCATACATGTGTTGCTCGATTTCTTTGCCTCAGTCTATCGAAAAGGTGAAACAGCTTATTTGCTGCGCTCAAATTTCGCATTAGGAAGTAACGTAATCGTCGGTAATTTTTTCTTCTACTCCGTCACATAGAACGTGTTCGAGGAAATGTCTTCTGAAGACCCCATATTATTATTATTATTATTATTATTATTATTATTATTATTATTATTATTATTATTATTATTATTATTATTATTATTATTATTATTATTATTATTATTCGGTGAAGGAAGACGTAAACATCGACACAGATGGAAATATTGCGGAAGCAGGCTGGCCACAGCCACCTAGCTGCGCCAAACGCCTCCCTACTTTTTCGGAAGGAGGGCATATAAAAAGAATTTAAAAAATAAACAAATTCACGGGCTGTCGCTGTTTGAGGGTGCATAACGGTGATGCAGCCTCAAACAGCGACAGCCTCCGCGCGCGCTGGGAGTCAGCGTTGCTCAGCTCGGACCTGCAGCACCAACTCTGGGCCGACCAGCGAGCCGAGGAGGCCGCCAAGGGTCAACAACCCTTGGCCGAAACCTAGGCGGGGTCCAGGCCCACCCCATTAAATTGCAGGGCACTCAATAAAGTTATTTGAATGAATGAATGAAGTTCACGGGAAAATTGTACTTATTTCGGCGAGATCTTAAGTTCTCCATAGGTTATTTTATTCCCTTCATCACGTGAGTTTTTAGGTGTTTTAGGAATAACTGTAAATTCCTGTAACACCATCTGCATCTTGACCGATCCCTCAAAGGGGATATGTGCACTGTAAAAAATTTCCGTCATCATACGGAGGATTTCCGTCATTATACGGAGAACTGCAGGTAAAAATACGGAAACTATGCCATATTTCAAAAATACGGCAAAATCTGCCGTTAATATACGGAAAGTGCTCTCCGTTTTAAGCTTTACGGACATTTTCACTGTAATCGTATAACGGCTATACACTGTTTTGGACGAAACAGACAGAATTCCGTATTTTTGTTATGCGAACATCCGTATTATTGTGAGAAAACTTAAGCTGTCTGAATGAGCGCTCGTACTCATAAAGTTTCAGCTAACAATATTTTATTGAACACGCAAACTGTACGCATTATGAAGATGCGTACAAAATGCGAGAGCTAGCCTTCTACCAAAAGCTGCAATAACAGATCGTATAAATATATATACGCATCTTCTATTGTGGTCGCAGTTTGCCGCGCATATGGGCCTTGTAACGCTGATCATGTGCGCAAATATATGTGTGTTCTCACAAGAGTCACAATGTTCTGAAATTAAGCGCTTTGTAGTTAATAACACAGCATATATGTTTAAGTGAATGAAGAGCCGTGGACATACGTGCACACTTAAACAAGCTTGTAGCATTCAGGTGCTGGTGCACTGGGAATGACATTGGTGCTCTATACGCCAAAAATTTTGCGCACTCTAAATCAGTACCGAAACGCAGGAAGTGGTATAATGACCGTAACTGCGTTTACATTTTGCAACAAATGGTCTCGAAGGGGACTGGCGGCCTATAGATCCAGGTACAACGGTCGGGTGAAATTTTCGAATACGGCAAGCAATTAACCCAAGTGTCAAAGGGCATTGCTGAACTGCAATGTAGTTGGTTTAACTCATTCCCATAATATTTACAAAATATCTCGTCTCTGACAATAACTGCCCATTCATTGAGACAAATCGATTACGCATAATCTTCACTGTTCATGTGTTAATTCTTGCGATAAGATGTAATCGCAAACATTTGGCGCTTCATCTTGAAACAAGACCGGTAAGTGCGCTCGTTCTTGTACGGTAGAATAAAGAACGCGAACATGCACCGACATGTGTGTAAACTACTGGAAGGTGACTGAAGATGAAGGACCTATTACCGTGCTAGTACTGTGTGTACTGTCAAAAAGAAGAAAAAAGTAATACGGAAAGATAGAATGCCTAGTGCCGAGATGTAACGATTCAAGCTTCATTTCTTTTTGACCTAGAATACACCACCATTAGTTCCATGTGCTTTATATATGGGTAATGTTTTGACACAACTCATTATTTACCTGTTCATTACAAGCACCAACCTGCCCAAATTATCACTATACTAGAGCTTATGGACGCACCGCAGTGCGTTGCTTTGCACTTCATTGCAGCACAGGGGTTTGCTATCCCCAGTAGCGAACGCTTTGGTTGACCTCCCTGCCTTTCTGCTTCTTGCATTCTCTCTCCCTTTGTATAAAACGCACTAACTTGCGGGAGAGAAAGCGTTCTCCTCTTTTAGAATTCAATTAATTCTCAAGCAATTATATTACAGTTCCAGTAACTAGACCACAAATGCGAAAACGAAACCGATTCAGTTCTGTTCTCCGCGCTCACAGAGTGCGGCACCAGGGGGCAGCGCGCGCTGCGCGTCCGTTAGGAGTGGCAGACGGAGCTGCACATGTGTAGTCAGCCAGAATTTTTCGTGTCGTGTTGTAAAAGTTGTTAATTTGCCGTAAATATCTCTTGATTTGTACTCAAGAGTGGAGCAAGACCCCAAGGAAGAGAGATTGACGCATCGGGAGCGAAGAACAGAAACGATGGATGCTTACGATGCTTGGGTCTCGGCACGTTTGAATTGGCTAAGTTGCGAATTTGTCGCTGTGTTGTGTACGCTTGTGCGCTCGTCATTTGCCGTCATCGCGCGGAGATATTTGCGCTGGATGTCTTTCACTTCGTGTACAAAACTCTGCACGCTGCGGCATCGAAGAAGTTGTCCTGTGTTTGGGTGCACGTATGCGCTTGGACACGGATAGCCTGCTTGCTCTCAACGGGTGTTCAACAGTCTACGCGCGCTCGTAACTTGCTCATGAGGTAAGCCCATTTTAATCTTATTTGGTTTGCATAACGTAGGTCTTAAAATTATGTGTGGTAAGCCGGTGTCGCGAACAGAAATATTGTTTCAAAAGACCACTATGCAACGTCTTAGGGCAAAAATGACGCATGTATGGGGAAAGGGATCACCCTATCTTTTCAGATCGATTCCAGTCGTAGCGCGATCGGCTCGATCGCAATTTCCGTGAGGTACTTCTAACCTTTTGCTCGCTCGCGTTAAAAGCGTAGAATAATACTGCGTTCAGTTGCGCACTTGTATTGACGCTTGTATTGGCAATACTGTATCCGATACAAGAACTTCTGTTAAAACACGGAAATAAACGTTCGAGGCAATAGCAGTCACTCACTACCTGTGATCGTTACTTTCTTGCTTGGGTGCACGTTTTAATTGTGACCAGAAAAAAAGTTCTTTGCTCTGGCTGCTCTGCTGTGTTTCCTTGGTGCAACATTTTGCGGTGCAGCAAGACGTGTTGCTTCGAATGATGTCTGGGCAGTCAAGGCGTTCGTGTCAGTAAGCAAGCAGTAAGGGTATCAGTGCGAAAAAAAATTGGACATACAAGAGAAGCGAATGGTATCATCATCGACTCTTTTATTTTACGAATAATTCAGTTGTATTACTAAAGCGGAGAGTAGATATGCATGAAAGTCAGATTGTATTGATACTCAGCAAAAACAAGGTAACTTATTACTAATCAATCCTTTTCTTTTACTGAAAGGCAAGTTGCTGTTGTGCTGGAGCTGGGAAGAGGTCTGCTGCCTGCAATGTGTCCATCTCTCTCAAGTTATCGCAGTATTGTAGCCCTCAAAGTGAGTGGATTTTTTTTTTTCTCTTAGCTATTTGCCACCTGAATCATGACCATCTACTTAGCTGTGTAGGTGATCACTGTTAGTGACATTGGAGTGCTGGTGGACAAGCACTCCTTTATGATTGCAACGCATATGACAGAGTGCAGCTGTGGCAGTATGCGAATGTGTTAATCTATAAGGCAAATTAGGTTCTTTCAGGTAATATGTTAATATATTGATGACATTGGATTGTGGTCTAGCAGGCAAAAATGCTAAACAAGGAGAAGTAACCTTAATTTGCACTTGGTAAGATGTGCAAGCAATTCAGGCTGTTATACATGAAATGGGACATTTGCAGATGTCTTCTACAATGCTGCAGTCCTGAATAACTTTGGAGTTGAGTGATACCACTATAATTTCTCTGTAAAGTATGCAGCACAATTTACCATTGGGGGAGGCTGGCATCAACAGGCGTCTACTTACTGTGAAGTTCAAATGAGGTGTTACTGTTAGGGTGACTATAAATAATTTATGGTTTAATTCTAATCTTGTATGAGGCGGACATAGTTTACCCACTTGGTTAAACAATAGAGATGTAATATCTGTGTATACAAGTATTACCCATTCATTTATGCCATTTGGACAATGGCAGAAATGTGGCTTAGAACGACAGAAAGCTGAGCTAGTTGGCAGGGATTCATTATGCAAATAAAAGTGAGGCGTGCAGACAGGACACAAGAGTAGAGAAGGGGACAACACAACACGGCGTTCATGTTGTCCACTTCTCTACTCTTGTGTCCTGTCTGCACGCCTCACTTTTATTTGGCAGAAATGCATGGGTAATACTTGTGTACATAGACATTACGTCACTATTGTTTAACCAAGTGGTGCCCCTGCATGCTAAATTTTACAGGGCTATTATTAAGTACTGTCAAGTTTTGTTGTAACATTAAGGCACCTTTTATATTATTACAGATTACCACCATTGTGTACCATCGTAGTGTGATATTTACACTAAATGCATTTGACTTTGCTATAAAACCCTGCACAGTGGTGCATCATGAAATTTTTTTCTATAGTTTCTGGCCTCAGAATGCACTTTGCGTTATATTCTGGTTTGCAACAAGACTATAATGCAGGTTTCTCTCCTTATATTTTGTGGCACTTCAAACTGCGGCGAGCTAAACCACTGGGCAGCATTACTGGAATCGCTACTGCGTGTGGAGCTGTCTTCAAACACACACAAGAAATACATAATTGCTTTTTTAGCGCTCAACGTACACAAGGAAGACGACCAGAACAAGGCGCTACTCTCAACTGACATCACTTTATTGCGTCCCTCCTTTGTAGACAGCAGAATCTAGAAGAACATGCACTGTGAACGCCATGTGCAGAAACCACCAACATCTGATCACAAGAGCACACTCATGCGACAGAATCCAAAAAAAAAAAACATATTGAGCACTGTGCAAGGTTAAAGAAAGCACGCTAATGCACTGTGACCCCAATGACTGTATGAAGAAAGCTTCCGATAACTCTCTGGCGGTGGGATCACGGCTCTTTTTCAAAATCGTTGTATCACGAAACATTGCGAACATAAGCAATCCATACCAGCAGGCACAGGTTCTCATTTGGCTCAACATTGTAAAATATGGAAGTGCAAAGCCATGTTTCGTGATACTACGATATTGAAGAAGTGCTGTGATACCACCGCCCGAGAGTTATCGGAAGCTTTCTACATACAGTCATTGGGGTCACAGTGCATTAGTGTGCCTTCTTTAACCATGTGCAGTGCTCGATATGGTTTTTTGGATCCCGTCGCATGAGTGCGCTCTTGTGATCGGTTGTTGGTGGTTCCTGCACATGGTGCTCACTGCGCATGTTCTTCTAGATTCTACTTTCTATAAAGGGGTGACGCAATAAAGTGATGTCAGTTTAGAGTAGCGCTTTGTGCTGGTCGTCTTTCTTGTGTCCATTGTTTTGCGCTTAACAAAGTATTTATGAATTCACACCAACTAGCCCGCCAACACATTGTGTTGCGGGCACTTCTGAAGTACTGTCTGTCCAATAACCTTGGTGGCATGGAAGTGCCACTTCTATGCCACCACTTCTATGCGTTGCTTTCTGTTTCATTGTGGCATCACATCACATTCTAATCATAATGTGTATGTACTTTTTCCAAAAGACCCATACTCCTATCCTTGTGTTATATTTGCTGTTCCATTATTTATGTGCAAATGACCAGTGCTCCAAGCTCCATTTTATCGCAAAGTAAACTACTGATACCTAAACAGTTCTGTATATCGGAAAACCAAAGCCGAACTGCCGAACAGTACCATGCAGCAGCCTTAGTGCAGTGTCAAGTAGTCAGATTTTATTGGTCATGCAGAGGTGCACAGCATACCTCTTTATTACTTGCTGAACATTTAAGCTGTGTGAAAACTGAGTATTTATGTAGCTTCAACCACATGCTATTGGCCATTGCTCCTGCCCTCAGCAAATGTGGAAGATTATCACGGCATTTCTTTTTCTAACTCATTTTCCTTATTACAGTGGGATTACTGCATGTGTAAGTAGGAAACGGATCACATAGGCAATCAAAAGCCAACGATGTGTAAACTTGGAACATTGATTGTACAGTTTGATGACCCAGAATAAGTAGAAATACACCATAAATGATTGACAATTAACTTTTACTTGACACAGGGCTAGAGCATACAGTAAGCATACTGTATGCTCATACGGTGTCACATCAATTTAAATTTTAGTGTAGCTTTACAGTGTAGGCTTCTATTGTTGCATTCTGTCAGAGGGATGGTAATGTTTCGCGTGTCTAGCAACTAGACTGTCTATATACAGTAGTAAAAATGTGCGAACTGTATTTTTTAATGATTTGATGGAATGTGTAGAACAATAAAGCCATACAATCAATGCACAGTGACGTGACTTTCTCTGCACATGTTGCAGGTTCAAAAAAGTATGGTGGAAGCTGTTGCCAAGGTTCCGACCAGAAAAGACTGCCAGTATAAAAGGGTCCACACCACTGATCTCTACTGCAGGGGATGGACAGCACATCGAGCACCCTCGACTGAAGCCAACCTTGTCCCGGAAGTTGGTGCTTCACGACTTTGCAGCAGCACTTCGTTTGCACGGGTGCGTGGCATTTCTTCCCCTAACATGCCTGCCTGATGTGCCATAAACTACCCAAGCAGTGTTTCGTGGTGTCCAGAATTTTTGCATTGCAGTGTCTACAGTGTCACTAACATAAGTGGCGTGCAATGGAAAGACTGGTAAATGAGAAAAAACTTGATATAAGAGAACACTATCGTATACGGGTTCAGATTGTCATAAGAGCGCTTACCAGACATGTAGAGACCTCCTAAAATGTGAAAAACCACAAAGAAAAGTTTTTGGGCAGCAATATTATCTGATCGCACGCACTAGTTAGTCCACCATATGCCCTGCTTCCAGGACAAGCGCCTGCATGACACAGCATTTCCACTGGCTTCACCTGCATCCGGTGCGGTGTGCTGCATCCAGCAAAACATATTAGAAATCAGTGGTGCACAGTGTTTTCTGTCCCCTTTCTCGACGCCTACTGAACACATGGTAAACTGTTTCCAAAGCAGAAAAACAGAGGGAAAGGGCTCTGAACACACTGCATATTAAAGTGGCTCGTACTGGGTAACGCAATTACTGTGGCATAGTAGATTTGCACCAGGCAACGTGGGCGCCCAAGAAGGCTGCTGTTTACTTGCAAATGGTCAACGTATTGTGAGCATGTTGAAGTTCTGTTTTCATTCTCATCGCTTATTTAGCTAGTGGAGACAGCTTTCACAACTGGAGAAGAAGCCTTGGAAGCATGAAACACTTCACAAAACCAGCTTCAATATATCGTGTCTGCATCACAATTTCATGGCTGCATGAGTCAACCCTCTGGTTAACATGTAAGACTGTTCATGATGTTTGCCATGCATTATCCACGTTATTTACAGGTCAACCCTATCTTGAGGTTTGAGCTGATGTTGCGTTCAGAGAAATTATGGCCAAGAGCCAGCTTTGGAGAATACAGATTGAGCTCGACAGATTAAACGCCAGAACAAGTCGTTGAGGATTTCAGATCAAGAATCTTTAAAGGCCAGTTCATTTAGTGGTGTTAATATTCTGCTCAAAGTTGTTGATTGTTACGTTCATATGGTGCCCAAGCATTGCGGTAACAACTTCACTTGGAGTACATAGCAAGGGTGTATTCGACGTAAGCTGCTGGCTTTTTTCTGTGGTTTCAAAAACTGGTTTCTTGTTCAGTTTAAATTTTCAAATTTTGCATTGTTTATTAGGTGTTGTGTCTTGTTTCCTTTTCCTGCAGCTTCTTAGTTAAACATCTGAATAGTGAACACAACTTGACCTTTTGCTTGATTTTCTAGATTACACGCTCTCGATGCAAAACAATTTCACTTCAAAAGTGCTTGTACCGTACTGAAAGAATAACTTGAAGCAGCCATAGCCGCCAATAACACGCAAGAGATGATTATGAAAATTGTAATATTGTTTTTTGATCTACAGGGTGTCTTAACTATCGTGCACCAAGATTTAGAAATATGTAAATGCGATGTAACTGGACAAAATGAAGGTAATGTTGTTTGCCGTCGCTTGGAGATACTGTGATTATATTTTGCATCCTTCCTAATTACGTAATTCTTAATTAGTTAATAAGTATGTCAAATAATTAAATGAAATATGTGAATGAAAAGTTGTAGAGCAATATGAAAGCCTCCTGATACACTTTTTTGTTACTGTTACTCATTGTGTGCTACATGAAAGTGTTTTTCCAAGGAATAGGCCTGCGAATACACATAAGGTGTCTTTAGTGGCCAGTCATGTGTCAGTTTTGTGGTGCAAAGCCACGAATACAACTTAAATGGGCTCTTTTAAGAAAAAGACTTAGCTCAGAAAATTATCCTTCTTTATGCTGCCTGTGGAGACAAGGTTTCTTAGACATGGCCATGGCCCTCAAGGAAGATGCCGCGGCCACAGGCAGTTCCTCCAGTGACCGTGAAAAGGTCCCCTGGGGCACAAGTCTAATTGGCACCCCTACCTTTCTCCTGCAGCTTTTCTGTCTACTTAGCTAACCAGATGGGTCAATGATGGCAAAGGGAAAAAAGAATCAACAGCTTCAAATGTAGAACTTGCTCAAGGTCAATGCATTTTTGGTGTGAAGTTTTTCCCTTATCATTTATCAAAAAATGGCTAATAAGTATATCGTATGGTCTTCATACGGACACCTCTTTCCCACGGAGAATTAGCAGTAAAAAAAGCAGCTTATGAAGCCTTGAATATTAGCTAGGATGATGTGGCATAGATAGGATAATGATTATGAATGTTTCTGGTGAAGGTAGGGGTAGTAGAGTGAATAATCAGAGTTTATTTATAGATTAAAGGACATTTTGTTCCAATGCCAGAATTTTAAATCATCCCAAATAATTCTTGCGTTTGATAGTCTATGCACATTGAGTGACAGTGCTTCTTGAAGCTTGCTTCTTGCTGACATCATTCTTATGCTGCATAATTCACCTGTTTAATTTCCCTATTTCTCCCGTTCAAGCAACTTTACATTCATCATAAGAAACCTCATAGATGAGTTCCCGAAACTTGCTGATGAGATTAGGGGGCGACGTGCACCCCAGGCTTAGATATGCATTCAAGAGCCTCATATGTTGCAAATGTTAGAAATACTCCTGCTAAGCAAGTTCTTGGTGTCATGCAAGGTTATTTGCAAATACGAATTTGCCTAAATTTAGAAAACAGTCAATCTAAAACATGTGAAGAGATATCGCAGACAATACACACACATTCCAACTGAACTAAATACATATAAATATAGCAGCAAATGCAGAATCATTGGCATGGTGCCATTCTTTCAGTGGAATAAAATCTGACCTGCGTTGTAAATCTGGAATCCTTTATAATCCAGACTACTAAATATCTCATGAGGGTTGTAACGTAAAATATGCATGTATTTATTCCTCATTTTTTACTTTAAGACCCGATAATGCTTAAACAGCAGTGAAACAACTGAGATCACAGTACTTAATACTATATATTGCTCCAGAAATCCGTTTCTCTGCTGATCGCAGCACTTGACACTAACAATTTTTGACAGAAAATGTGAGACAGAAATCACATAACACTTAGGGTAGTGCTATTCACTTTGATTGTTTGGGAACGAAACCCATAATGTACATGTTATGGCCCTATGTGTCATTACCTTTGAACAACAAAAAGTAGGGAGTTTGCGTTTTGCAAAACTGCATGGAGGTTTTTACTGTGTGCAATTAAAATTAGAAACCTTCACAGCTGATACTAAATGCATTATCCACAGCTTTAGGTTATACAGGTGCACTACTTTACACAGAACACACTCTTTTACCTCGTCACTGCCCATACTCTTAGGCAAAGTTACACCCTTTGGAGTGCCCCTTCTGCCACACAACGATAATCGTCATCTGCCTTGATGCGTTTTCTTTCTTTAACGCTGCGAGCCCTGTACTTTCCAGTAACAAATGGCATGCGCGTTATCAGCATGATAGCATTCCCGACAGGAAAGTGGTGCACCAGGCGTGGTGCACCGGGCGTGGTGTTTTCAAGAAAGGAAACGCATCAAGGCAGATAACGATTATTGTTGTGTGGCAGAAGGGGCACTCCAAAGGGTGTAACTGCCTAAGAGTGCAGGTGGTGATTCAGATTCTTCAAAGGTGTTTCATTGTATGGGATGGCACATCGCTCTTCACTTATTTGCAGAATATTGCATTCCAATTGTGTCATATGAGATAAATCCATTAGAGAGCTTTAACTTGCCCTAAATTTATTACAGCTGTGTACTGGTCAACTGGCAGCAGCTTGCAGTGCTTGTGGAAAAACAATTGTAACTGCCATATTATATGTAACTGCTAGTGCACAGGCATCGGCAGCAGCAATGGTTAGGGTACACTTGTTTCTTCTATTCTGGGGTATGCATCCTCCACCAGAAAGTAGTTTTTTTTCGTCTTCCTCTTCTACCACATTGGAATGTGAAATGGGGTGTAATTTGTAGGGTATACTCTTGCATAAACTTCATGAGCATTTATTCTTGTCTGTGCCACAGATCATTGTTGCTACGACTGTAAAAGCAGGGTGCCTGTTTACAGCACCCGTAGGGAACAATCTGTGAATCTTTAACGAACAGTAAGGATAATGAATAATCGAATAATTTTTGGTAATTTTCAACAAAGTTAGCACTCTTTGCTTTCCACTGTGGTGTTTTTCAAACTCCAATGTTGGCACAAGGTTTGACTGCAGGATGTCATTTTGTGTGAAAGAGTGCACTTGTGCGCATAACACCTCATCGTCAACATTCTGCTGCACAGAATGTCATTAGCTTTCGTATGCATTGGTCAGTATCGGCTGCTCCTTTGTTAGTTGGAATGTAGCATTTATGTAAAGCACATTTGATGTTCTAACAAAAAGCATTGTGCCCTCTTATCCCCTAATTCTCCTACTTGATGCCTAGTGTTATAATAGCATGGTTGACAACATGAGAGTCCGTGTGGTGTATAATTGTGTCTGGTGGGGTGGGGGGTGTACATTAACTTAATCAACTTTTCCAGACGACTTGAATCAATATTGTGGAATGCTGGTTTTTTTTTTTCAATCACTGTTACCAAGTTTCACTTTGGTTGTGGCAACAAGTATAATGTAGTTCGCTAGCACTCCTGCCAACACATATAATGTGCAGGCATCTGTGTTGAAAAAAAGACCAGCTAATGGTTTGCCAGGAGCTGAGGTCCATTTAAACCATTAAATTTTGAGCTTATGCCGGTGGAAATAACTGGTGAATGAAAGCACACCCAGGAGAACTGACCACAATATATTCTTTCATTCTAATAATGCTGAAGCTTTGAACTGCATTTGAACTGACTTGTTTAAAAAATGACCCATTTCCTTGTTCAAGTAAGACAAAGGTTCCACAGGAAGACAGAAACTTGAAGCCGTCAACAGCAGCATGAATATAAAGAGCGCTCGACGTTTTGCAATCTTGCACCTGGTTATCATATTGTCCATCCCATTTTTTTCCACAGGCTGTTCTTTACTGTTTTATGGTCATACCCAGTTTAATTTTAATGTCCCCATTTTTTAATATTTGGTAAATATATCTTTTCTTCATCGGCTTTCAACAAAATATGTATTCATAATGTGCCTTCATTTACCATTTACATTGATCTTAACCAGATGCATCTTGATACAAAATTTATTTTCCTTAATTCTTCGTTTTCCTTTTCCAAAAGTGCAAACTGTTTATCTTGATGCCTATTTTGTCTTCTGGGAAGATTATGTCTACTGGATTAATGACTGCTTACATGTGTACATCGTTTTCTGTTTTGGTCACCCCTACCCTTAGCAAGTACTGACAGCAGTGCTCATACCCGCTCCATCACAATCACCACTGCTAAGCACACCCTTCCTTCCTTTATTTTAACACTTTGGCTTCTCTTGACCTCTATATGCACCAGTTTCTTCTCCGCCAATGAGGCCAAGGAGGCCAAACAACACAGCCAAGGAAAACATTTGCTACCCTAATGACAAGCACCTATGTCGAAATGTTGGCTACAGCAACATCCCTTTTTCCAACAATGTCGGTCTACTTACATGTTTTTCTCACACAGAAGTTACTGCTTTGTCGTGTTCTGTGATTATACTTTTTTGCCGCTTTCTTTAGGATGGATATTCACGAATACTATTTGTTTCTCCTAACAGCAGCAAGTTTATCCTTGCAAGCGTTTGGAGTCAAAAACAACTTTCACCAGGAAGAAGTGCAAGACGAGTGAGTGAAGAAAATAAAGTTGCTTCTGTGATCTAAGAACTTGAGGACTGGAATGTTGCACCTTTTTGTATATATGCTATGCAGTGCATTCATATCACAAAATGCAAAGTGTTTTATCTCTGCAGCCATGTCACTGTGTTGGCAAGACAATTTTCTCAATGGTGACCTGCTGCTTTGGCTATGAGCTGCCTTCATGATATTTGCATTAAAGGAGATGTACTATCGTGGACAAAAGTACCCTGGAAGTGCGAGCGTTGACCAAATTGCATTTCTGTTCAAGACCGCTGAAAACAGTGGGTCACGTATGCACATTCCGAACGCAGATGGTAGTACGGCTGATCCCAGCAAATAGTGCACCATAAAATTTGGTCGACTCTCGCACGTCCTGGCAATTTTATCCCCAATGGCACATTCTTCGAACAATGGATATGCTCTGCAAGATGAAATACGGGAAGCACCTGTACTTTAATGAATATAGTACAGATTTAGCATACTAAGTCTTTCGTTTTCTGAATATGGCAAGCACCTGTATTTTAACGGTTATAGTACAAATTCAGCATACAGTGTGTTCCGTTTTCTGAATACGAGAAGCACCGTACTTTAACGGTTATAGTACAGATCCAGAATACAGTCTTCCGTTTTCTAGATACAGAAGCACTCGTATCTTGTATTACGGTCTCTCTTTTACAGTTGTCCGTTCTACGGAAATAACCGTTCTTAATTTACGGAAGAGTGTTTGGTCACAAATTACCAGCAAATTTTCAGAAAAGTAAGGCAAATTTTTTTTACAGTGTGCCCTAAGAGATGGAAAAGGTGAAGGAAGATGATAGACCACACGGACTCAATTAAACCAACGGCATAGTATGGTGTCTTCCTGTAGAAAGAGAACAGCCAGGCCATAGCAAAAGAAAAAAAAACAGACATGTCACACCGATTACAGTAACATGTAAGATCACACGAAAACAAGACTAGCAGAATTTCGTCCCTCCGAAAGAAAAAAAAATGCTTTAGAGATGACAAGACTAAGTCAGTTTCTTGTAGGAAATAGGCAGGTTGACAATAAATCTGGTGGCGCCGAAAAGCAAAACCACGTTGGGTTGTCGTACTTGGCCCGCAGAATACGCCTCCCGAAAGGACAGGATGTGTGCAAAACGGGACCGGTTCAGTGTGCATTGAAGGTTGCGGTTTCTTACAGCGTGCGCCACCACAGTCGATGTTGAGTTTCCCCAGAAGATGGTACATATATACTCACGTTGATGAGTCATCACAGACAAACTAATCCTATAAGATTGTAATAAGTGTCGAAATTTGCAAAGTTTTTTTTTTAAATCATAATACAAGGCGCATCTGGGAGACGCATTGTTGATGTGCCATTGGAAATACACCATTCTCCTCCTTAACCTTAAGCTGGAGTGGATATTTGAATACGGAGTGATAATTTTTAAGTTTTAAGGATCTTTAATATCACTGGTTGCAGGCATCATAAATGATATATAATTCTAGGAACACTTGAGACGGGTAGGTGATTAACACTTGAGAGTGCAATTAACACGAATTACACTTGGGATGGGGGAGTGATTCCACGGTCAGCGTGCTTTGCACAGAAACAGGGTCAACAGTGTGTGTCTAAGCTATAAAAATAATGTATAGTTGCTTGGTAATTCTTGGTGATTAGTTAGACGTCAAAGTGGTTTGTTCGGCTAGTTGCTACGTGGATGTAGTCGCAGAATGCCATCAAACTTGAAAAAAGAGAAAGTCGAGAGGTGAAGGTAGACAAGGCGAGAGAAGGACAAACAACTGATCTTTATTCTTGCAAACAGTTTCCCCTAGCCGCGCTGAACTTGCACAATGCACAACATAACAGCAATGACATTATCAATACTCAGCAACACTGTTAAAAATATTGAAGCTCTCACTTGGTTAGGACCACCGATGTCGCGCTTACACACTTTTCGTGTCCAAGTTTAGAAATGCGACAAACTTCTCTCAACTGTCTTTCCTGCTGCGAGGTGGCATTCCCCCTGACTGACATGTTGCTGAAGATGGAAGTGCATCCGTATTGCTTACAATGTAGCGGAAGGTTGCCGCCCGAGCCTGTAGGCACAAGACACCCACGAGAGGCAGGTGACGTTCTGCCTTTTTCAGTTTGCTGCCACGTTTATATAAAGCTGTAAGCACTTCAAATATGTGTTGAAGTCGCAACAAGCAATTTGTTCGTGGCTGTGCTAGAAGTACAGTGTCTGCCGCTGTCCAAAACTGCATGTAGTCAAAACAAAGGGTGAACAAAAGCGCGGAAGAGAAGTCATTGGAACACGGCACTGCTTATTAAGCTGTTCATTTGGTTTTAAATCGCACGCGCCGTGCGCCCGGTCTTCAATTATGGGGTTTTACATGCCAAAACCACTTTCTGATTATGAGGCACGCCGTAGTGCAGGACTCCGGAAATTTCGACCACCTGGGGTTCTTTAACGTGCACCTAAATCTAGGTACACGGGTGTTTTCGCAGTTCGCCGCCATCGAAATGCGGCTACAGTGGCCGGCATTCGATCCCGCGACCTAGTGCTCCGCAGCCCAACATCATAGCCACTGAGCAACCACGGCGGGTGCACCCGGTCTCCCTGCGACAAAGGGGAAATACGGCCCCCTAGTTGCATATCGTTCAGTGTATATACATAAACGCAGTGAATAAAGCATCGTTTTCTTTATATTTTCGGGAACGTGCGTCCTCAGCCTAAATGTTGCCCTAACTATACGGAATCCCGGATGAGATGCGCTTATATATATATATATATATATATATATATATATATATATATATATATATATATATGCGCCTCAATTTATACAGAGAAAGAGTAAAATTGGTCAAGAATGAACAGCTCATCTTAGAGGCAGTAAGGACAAAAGCAGACAAATTTAGGCTGGTACTTGGAAACAAATATGCAGCCTTAGGACAGAGAGATGATGATGACATAGAGGTATTGAATGAAACCGTGACGAGGCTGGCTTCAGAGGCAGCAATTGAAGTGGGAGGCAAGGCACCAAAGCAACCAGTAGGCAAGCTCTCGCAAATAACAAAAGACCTAATGAAGAAACGACAAAGAATGAAAGTGTCCAACTTAAGAGATAAGATAGAATTTGCGGAACTCTCAAAACTGATCAACAAGGCGAAAATAAGTGATATTCCAAACTATAAAGTGAGAAAGACTGAAGAAGCCGTAAGAAATGGATGCAGCCTGAAATCAGTGAGAACGAAAAGGACAAACCAAGATGTATGCACTAAAAGATAAGCAGGGTAATATCATCAGCAATCTCGAAAATATAGTAAAAGCAGCGGAAGAATTCTATACTGACCTTTACAGTACCCAGACACAGGAGCGCTCTATTCAAAACAATAATGAACAGTATACTGAAACTGCTCCTATAACTAGAGATGAAGTCAGAAAGGCCTTGCAAGGCATGAAACGGGGAAAATCGGTAGGATAGGATGGAATAACAGTCGATTTAATCAAATATGGAGGATATATAATGCTAGGAAAACTGGCGGCTCTCTATACGAAGTGTAGACAGCCGCCAGTTTTCCGCCAGCCACCAGCCGCAATCTCTATCGATTGCAAGGGTCCCAGAAAACTGGAAGAATGCAAACATTATACTAATCTACAAGGGCGACGTTAAAGAACCAAAAAATTATAGGCCAATCAGCTTACTCCCAGTATTACCTAAAATATTTACCAAAATAATCTCCAATAGAATAAGGACAACCCTGGTATTTAGTTAACCAAGGGAGCAGGCTGGCTTCAGGAAAGGTTACCCTGCAATGGATCCCATCCATGTCATTAACCAGGTTATCGAGAAATCACCAAAGTACAATAAACCTCTCTATATGGCTTTCATAGGTTACGAAAAAGCATTTGATTCAGTAGAGATACCAGCAGTCATAGACGTATTGCGCAATCAAGGAGTACAGATCGCTTACGTAAATACCGTAGATTTTCGACGGTATTTACGTGAGCGATCTGTACTCACAGCCTCACAGCCACCTCAATTCTGCACAAGAAAAGTAGAAAGGTACCTATAAAGAAATGGGTCCGACAAGGAGACACAATCTCTCCAATGCTATTCACTGCGTGCTTAGAAGTATTCAAGCTATTAAACTGGGAAGGCTTAGGAGTAAAGATCGACAGCGAATACCTCAACAACCTTCGGTTTGCCGATGACATTGTTCTATTCAGCAACAATGCAGGCGAGTTACAACAAATGATTCAGGACGTTAACAGCGAGAGTGTAAGAGTGGGACTGAAGATTAATATGCAGGTACAAAGAAAATTATAAATAACCTGACAAGCGAACAAGAGTTCAAGATCGCAAGTCAGCCTCTAGAGTCTGTGGAACAGTGTTTACCTAGGTCAACTAATCACAGGGAACCCAGACCATGTGAAGGAAATTCACAGATGAATAAATATGGGTTGGATCGCGTACGGCAGACATCGTGAGCCCCTGAATGGGAGCTTACCGTTATCATTGAAAACGAAAGTATACAAACAATGCATTTTAACGGTGGTGACATACGGCGCAGAGACTTGATTCACAAAGAAGCTTGAGAACAAGTTAAGGACCGCGCAGAGAGCGATGGAACGAAGATTGCTAGGCATAACATGAAGAGACAGAAAGAGAGCAGTTTGGATCAGAGAACATAGACGATATTCTAATAGACATTAAGAAAAAAAATGGCGCTGGGCAGGTCATGTAATGCGCCCATTAGATAACCGTTGGACCATTAGGGTAACAGAATGGGCACCAAGAGAAGGGAAGCGCAGTAGAGGATGGCAGAAGAATAGATGGAGTGAGAAAATTAGGAAATTTGCGGGTGCGATTTCGAATCGGTTGGCGCAGGACAGGGGTAATTGGAGATCGCAGGGAGAGGCCTTCGTCCTGCAGTGGACATAGGTAGGCTTTATATATATATATATATATATATATATATATATATATATATATATATATATATATATATAGGCAGGGAGATACGATATCTCCAATGCTATTCACGGCGTGTTTACAGGAGGTATTCAGAGACCTGGATTGGGAAGAATTGGGGATAAAAGTTAATGGAGAATACCTTAGTAACTTGCGATTCGCTGATGATATTGCCTTGCTTAGTAACTCAGGGGACCAATTGCAATGCATGCTCACTGACCTGGAGAGGCAAAGCAGAAGAGTGGGTCTAAAAATTAATCTGCAGAAAACTAAAGTAATGCTTAACAGTCTCGGAAGAGAACAGCAATTTACAATAGGCAGCGAGGCACTGGAAGTCGTAAGGGAATACATCTACTTAGGGCAGGTAGTGACGGCGGATCCGGATCATGAGACGGAAATAACCAGAAGAATAAGAATGGGCTGGGGTGCGTTTGGCAGGCATTATCAGATCATGAACAGCAGGTTGCCATTATCCCTCATGAGAAAAGTATATAATAGCTGTGTCTTACCAGTACTCGCCTACGGGGCAGAAACCTCGAGGCTTACGGAAAGGGTTCTACTCAAATTGAGGACGGCGCAACGAGCTATGGAAAGAAGAATGATAGGTGTAACGTTAAGGGATAAGAAAAGAGCAGATTGGGTGAGGGAACAAACGCGAGTTAATGACATCTTAGTTGAAATCAAGAAAAAGAAATGGGCATGGGCAGGACATGTAATGAGGAGGGAAGATAACCGATGGTCATTAAGGGTTACGGACTGGATCCCAAGGGAAGGGAAGCGTAGCAGGGGGCGGCAGAAAGTTAGGTGGGCGGATGAGATTAAGAAGTTTGCAGGCATGGCATGGCCACAATTAGTACATGACCGGGGTTGTTGGAGAAGTATGGGAGAGGCCTTTGCCCTGCAGTGGGCGTAACCAGGCTGATGATGATGATATATATATATATATATATATATATATATATATATATATATATATATATATATATATATATATATATATATATATATATATATATATGTGTGTGTGTGTGTGTGTGTGTGTGTGTGTGTGTGTGTGTGTGTGTGTGTGTTGCCTAATAGCTTCACGTTCTCGCGTCGAAACTCGGTAAGGGCTCTGGCGGAGTGGTCGAGCGCACTCTTCCGTTATTATGCGATGCTTTGCAACTGGTGTTTGTCGAATCCTCGATGACGTCGAAAAGCAGTCTTTGTATCGTCGGAGAAGACTTCTGATCTGTTGCTGCTTCCTCATAGGAAGATTTGGATTCACGTCGAAGTATGGTTCGGGGACTATGCTCATCAGAGTAGATGCGGCTGAATCCGAGAGGAGAAAGGCATTGCTGGTTTCCACAATTTCCTCGATGTATGCGATTGTCGTGCCCTTGTTGATGTGCTTGAACTCTTGGCTGAAGTTGGTTAGCATAACTTCCACTTGCCCTCCGTGGAGTCGAGCGATCCCTCTTGCGACGCAAATTTCACGGTCGAGCAGTAGATGTTGTTCGCCCTCGATGACGCCATCTACGTCAGCGGGTGTTTCGGTGCCGACGGAAAAAATAATGCTGGAGCGCGGTGGGACGCTCACTTGATCTTCGAGCACACTCAAGGCGTGGTGACTACGACAGCTCTCCGGCGGTATCGCTTGATCTTGCGACAGCATTATCGATTTCGACTTCAGGTCGATTACTGCGCCATGTTGATTCAGGAAGTCCATGCCGAGAATGACGTCTCGTGAACACTGTGTGGAGGATAAGAGGATAACGAAGGTGGCAGGGTAAGTCCAGTCATGAACAGTAATTCTTGCCGTGCAGATCCCAGTCTGCATAATCAGGTGTCCTCCAGCGGTCCGAATTTGAGGGCCGTCCCATGCAGTCTTAACTTTCCTCAACTGGGCGGCGATAGGTCCACTCATGACGGAGTAATCGGCTCCTGTGTCTACTAAGGCGCTGACTGCGTGGCCGACGAGAAGCACGTCGAGGTTTGTGGTTCTTTGTCTTGCGTTACAGTTAGGTCCTGGCGTCAGATGACGGCTGCGTCGTGTTGAACTGAAGTTGGAACGTCACGTCGTCAAGTCGTCTTTCGTCGGTGTAGTCTTGGCTTCCTGATTTCGTTGGGACGGTGGCGTGTCGTTATGATGTCGTCTAGATGGTGTCTTCGTCGTCTTCCTCGGCGGCGGAGGATCTTCGTCAGTTCGACGAACAGCAACCGCACCTCCATCGGTTACTGCTTTTAATTTTCCGGATATGGGCTGACGGACCAGCCCCGGACTGGGTCAGTGTATGGTCGGCGCTGCGGCGACAGGTAGCGGCCTGCTGACGGCGAACGGGAAGGTCGTCGAGGGCTCCATTGAGTGGCGGCGAGGTAGTCGGCAATATCGCGAGGTCGTTCGCCAATCTGTGGCCGCGGCGCGTAAATGGCAAAACCTCGCAGTCCCATCTCCCGGTATAGGCATCGGCGGTACACATGGGCGGCTTGTCCGCAGTGGTAGCAGAGCGGGCGGTGGTCGGGGGCTCGCCAAACGTCAGTTTTCTTTGGAATGCCGCGTGGGTTGACGGGTTGGCGTGCTGGCGGCGGGGATGGTGGTGGACGACGGAACTGTGTCGCCACTGGGCCCGGCCGTGGGCGCGGAGGGGGAACGTGACGACGGGCTGCAGCGGCATATGTCATCGCTTGCGGCTGAGGCTGCGGCGATTCAGGGGCTACTCCGAGTTGCTGTTGGAGCTCCGCACGCACGGCGTCGGCAATCGAAATCACTTGAGGCTGTGACGAAGGCAGGACCTTGCGTAGTTCTTCGCGCACAATGGCCCTGATGGTCTCTTGCAGGTCGTCGGAACCCAGTCCTTGGATGGCGTACTGCGGTGTGAGCCCCTCGCGGTTATATTGCCGAGTGCGCATCTCCAGAGTTTTCTCGATCGTCGATGCCTCTGCAGAAAACTCAGCTATGGTCTTTGGCGGGTTACGAATAAGTCCGGCGAAAAGTTTTTGCTTGACGCCCCGCATCAGGAAGCGGACTTTTTTCTCCTCCGACATTTCCGGGTCGGCCTGCCGGAAAAGGCGGGCCATCTCCTCCGTGAAGATCGCAATCGTCTCGTTTGGCAGCTGCACTCTGGTTTCTAGTAGTGCTTGGGCTTGCTCTTTTCGCACGACGCTTGTAAACGTTTGCAAGAAGCCGCTTCGGAACAGGTCCCACGTCGTTATAGTGGCTTCTCGATTCTCGAACCAGGTACTGGTGGCGTCTTCCAATGCGAAATAGACATGCCGCAGCCTGTCGTCGCTGTCCCAACTGGTAAACGTAGCGACCCTCTCATACATCTCCAGGCAGCTTTCCGGGTCCTCAAATGTGGAACCGCGGAACGTCCGTGGCACCCTGGGCTGCTGCAGAACTATTGGGGCTGCTCCGGCTGCCATTCGGGCTGTCTTCTTGGACGTCTCTGGACGAACTTCTCTGACGATCTTCTTGGTCGTCTCTGGTAGAATTCCGTGTTCCGGGGGCAGTTGCTGTAGCCGGTGGCTTGCTCGATGTTCTGGGACGGCGCTGGTGTTGTCTTTGTTGTACGGGCTTGGATTACGGCTTGTCGGGGGCGTCCGGTACATGAACGTAAAGCAGCTCCACCAGATGTCACGTGGGGGTGACGTTGAATAACACAGTAGCAATACTGTGAACGACAAAACTAACTTTTATTGGGCGAACCTGTGCCCACAAAACAAGCTACACTTATAGCACAACGATAGCGGCGAACACGGTCAGCGTACATCAAAAATCTGATCAGCGGGTCAAGCGCGTCGGCTTTTATACAGCAGTCGTTGAATGTTCCAGAGAAATCGTTCGGACCCGCGTGCCTTCCACAAAGTTCTACACCATTCGCGTCACGCGATGAAATCAGGTAACACAAGGTTCGGCGACAACAGAAAGCCGGGTAGAAGCATCGATAACTTTCCAGAAACTTCGGATACATGCAGGCGCGTCCGGCGCTGTGCGATTACATTTGTTAGGCGGCGAAACGTGCTCGTCCAATAAAGATAAGTACACGTGTCAATATGTTGTAATGGGATAGACCCGCTAACCAAGGTTCAGCTCTCTCACCTTGTACAATGCGTCGGCCACGTGTGACTGGGCTGTGCTGATGATTGCCAAGTTCTGCTAAGGTCCCAATCGGATCATCATGTCCTGACGATCCTCGGTGGCCAAGCCGGCTGCACACCATAGAGCACTGGGGAGTCCCGGGCGCGTCCACTTATTCTGTACTTAGCGAGTCCAGTCATTTCGTCAATAAGGTAGCGGTACGCGGAGCCTGCCGTGTGACGTTCTCGTGGTGAAAATTGAGCTCTCGCCTGTCCTTCGTCAGATGCAAGGCGTTAAGGCTGGTTGCCCATGATGTACAGGAGCTTCAAGGGATGCTTGCGGTCATACTGGAAGACGACCTCCTTTTACCCACTACGGGAGATTGTTCAAGAAGCTGGGCGAGCGTTTGTATGTCTTCCCATTGCTGTCTGGCTTTGGGATCCTGCCTATCATGCCCCCCCCCCCTCCTTATGAGCCGCATTGAAGTCCCCTAATATCATCAGAGGATTCTGGCCGCCTGCTTTGAGGGCTTTGCGAAATAAGGGTAAGAATATGACTTTCTTTGTTTCGGTGTACTATAGACATTTAGGAGGAATATGTTTCTCCGGTCCTTTCTCCCTGTATGGAATGGAATGGAAAAACTTTACTGCTCTATATCTCAGAGAGATTGGCGGTGGGCCGGTGTCTTCATGTCTTGAGTCCTGGCCGCTTCACAAGGTCGGCGCCCCTATTCCAGGGCACCGCTGAGACTTGTTGCTTCGAAGGCGTGCTGCACAATTGCCCGTTGGGCTGCGAGCTCGCTGCTGGTGAGCAGACCCTCCCATTGTTCCGCACTTGGGTTATTTACTTTATGGAATGCGAAATAACGCTTGCATTCTCACGTGATGTGGTACAACGTAGGGGTTGCCCCGCACCACGGTCATGTATCCCTTTACTGGGTAGGGAACATTTTGTGTAGTGTGTGCAGGTTGAGGAACGTGCCTGCTTGCAGTCTTCGCCAGCTAACTGCCTCGTGTTGTGTGAGTGATGTGTGGGGTGGGGGTATTTAAGTATCCTTCCTCTGTAGGGACTAAGTATTTCTGCATACGCCGGCTCCACCGTTAAGGGGGCCTCTAGGGTTTCCGACTGCCCTGCTCGGTGCGTGAGTTCGCGAACTAGGCTGTCCACCCTTGAGTTGCCCTCTATCCCGGTGTGTGCCGGTATCCAAAAGATCCTATGTTTTATGTTTTTTTAGGAAGCTCTGTTTCGAGGAGGATTCTCAGTGCTTCCTTACTAACTCTGCCTTGTATGTAGTTCCTGCATGTTGCTTTGGAGTCTGTTAGAATTATCAGACATTTGTTCCTGCGGTAACCTTCAGCCGCCGCTAGAGCTAAGGCGACTTCTTCCTCCTCCGTTACCGTGCAGTGTCTCAGGGTCGCGCAGCTAATTGGTTCTCCCGTGTGGTTTACTACTGCTGCAGTGAGTGTAAACATTCTAGTGTTGCGGTCCCATGGGTATACGGCCGCGTCTGTGTACACTAGTGTACTCAAGTGTGGCTAGGTTTCGTTCGACGTAATCTGCTCGTGCCTGCCTTCTGGCGGCGTGGAGATTTGGGTCCATGTTTCTCGGTAGCGGGCTAATCTCCAGTGTCTGGCAAACGCTGTCTGGGATGCTAGCTGCCCGATCCTCTATTCCGTCTGTGTTATGCCCCATTCTTTTTAGGAGCTTGCGGCCGGTGGCAGTCTGCTCTAGCCTGGCGATCTGTGCATTGAGCTGCGCTTCCGCGAGTACTTCGAAGGTGTTGCTTAGGCCCATCTGTAACAATTTATCGTTGGGCGTGTTTCTTGCCAGATGTAGCGCCGTCTTATACGCTTTCCTTAGTAGTGTTTCCGCCTTTTCTTTTTCGTGCTTGGTCATTTTGTGGTACGGGAGGGAGTACGTGACTCTGCTGACCACCAGGCTTCTGACCAGCTTGATTGTGTCTCCTTCTCTCATTCCGCTTCTTCTTTGAGATACCCTCGTTATCATTCGGCTTACTTGTTCTGTCGATTTTTCAAGTAAGCTGATTGTGTGGCTGCATTTCTTGCTTCCTTGAATCCACATACCTAGGATGCATATCATGCTCCTTTCAGGTATGTTTTGTCCCTCTAGTTTTACTATTAGTTCTTCATTGGTGGGGTTTCTTCCCACTCTTAGGATTTCTGATTTTTCGGTGGAGCACGCCAGGCCCCTTTCTTTGACATATTCTTCCACGCACTTGGCCGCTTCCTGCAGTTTTTCTTGCTTCTGTCCTAGGGAGCCTTGATTGACCCAGACCACGATTTCGGAAGCATATATTGCATGCTGGATGCCATCAGCCTTGCTGAGTCTTCGAGCCAGTCCGATCATTGCGATGTTGAAGAGTATTGGTGAGATCACGGAGCCCTGCGGCATGTCTTTGCGTGGAGTGGTAAAGACGTCACTTCGCAGATCCCCCGATCCCACCGTTGCCGTGCGTTTGGTCAGAAAGGCCCTCACGTAGTCATGGATTCGCTTGCCGTAGTTGGCGTTGTTCAGTCCTTCCATGATGGCTTCGTCGCTAACGTTGTCGAAGGCCCCTTTGATATCTAGGGCCATGATAGCGTTTTCGCCTGCTGTGGGTGACCTGTTTATGATTTCTTCTTTTATCTGTCGTAGGACGTCCTGTGTTGACAGGTTCGCCCGGAAGCCTAAACATGCTGTGCGGGTATAGCTCCTTGTCCTCCAGATGGTGTTGGATTCTTCTGGTGGCTATTCTTTCGTAGAGTTTACCGAGGCACGAGATGGAGGGAGATGGGCCTCAGGTTTTCAATATGAAGCTTTTTGCCGGGTTTAGGTATCACCACCACGACAGCGTGCTTCCATTCCTTCGGTATCGTGCCCTCTGCCCACAGTGTGTTGAGGTATGCTGTGAGCTGATCTATCGCCTCGTCGCTGAGGTTGCGTAATACGGAGTTTCTGATCTTGTCGAAGCCCGCGGCTGTGTTTCTGGTTGTCGCTCTAATTGCCGCGTAAACTTCCTCTCTTGTAATAGGTCTGTCCATGTCGGTATTCTCTGCCCCCGGATACTCCCCGTCGTTGCCTTTGGGATTGTCCTTGCCGTAACATTTTACACGCACTGCCTCCAGTAGTTCATCGTCGGAGCATTCGTGCTGGTGAGCCAGTTTCTGAATTGCTTTGCCGCCTTCTGTTTTCGTTTTGGTAGGGTTCATGAGGGCTTTTAGTATGCGCCACGTCTTGGCTGTGCTGAGCGTGCCGTTCAGTGAGCTGCAGAACTGCTGCCACCCTTGCTTTGCCAGCTGTGTTGCGTACTCTTCCGCCTTCTTTGTGATCTCTGCTATCTTCTTCTTGAGTTTCCTGTTTAGATGCTGTCTTTTCCAGCGTTTTGTGAGCCCGCGTCTGGCCTCCCACTGCCCGAGTAGCCGCCGTTCCACCTCTGGTGTTTGTTCTGTTCTATCTATTTCCTCTGTGTGGAGTTCTTGTACCTGTTTTAGTTGTTGGCTCCATTCCTCTATCGAGGTGACTTCTCTTTTTAGTTGTTCGCTGTGCTTACGGAAGGCGTCCGAATCTGTGATATGGGCTGTGCCGATTTTTCTTTTTACGCTCTCCGCTTCGATTGTAGTTTTCAGTACATAATGATCGCTGCCTAAGTTCTCCAGCAGTTTCTCCCACTCGGCTTGCTTTGCTCCTTTAACAAATGTTAGATCTGGGCAGGTGTCTGGGCTAACGCTATTACCCTGGCACGTTGACTGATTTCCGTTCGTTAAGAGGTCGCAGCCTATGATTTCTGCCGCAGTGCATATTTGCTGCCCCTTCTTTTCGATTTTCTGCTATCCCCAGCTCGGGCTTTTAGCATTGAAATCCCCCGCAATTATTAGGGTGTTCGACTTGGCAAGCTTGTTTGCTTCTGCAAAGAATTTGCCGAAGTCGCCGTCTTTCTGCCTTGGGGGACTGTATAGATTAACTATAAATGTGCTTTTAGCTTTGTGCTTCTTTTTGGGTATTATCTCAGTTATTTTGTGTTCGATTTTCGTGTCCTCAATTCCTTTGTGTGCTATGGTGACTATCTTGTTTCTAATGAGGGTTGCTTAATAATTACAGTTAGTATCGCGTCACAGTCCCTAGATGTGATTTCGTGGTGTATAGTCGCAATGTTTCTTTTAATGAACGTGGCTACCCTGGATTTTTCTCCTCCATCGCTGCCGAAGCTTTCATATCCCGACAGTTTGGCCGGGTCTTTTATGGTCTCCTGGATCGCTATGGCTATGTGTTTTTCGGTAATTTGGCCTATGTGATGCCCACCCGAATGGGCAGTAGTATTACTAGGCAAACAGTCCCGCATCTCAGTCTTAGCCGAAACGCTGGAGCAGTTAATTGGAGAAACACTGAGCAAAACCTGGGCAGTCATCGCTAAATTATTTCGCTCACGCTAGGCAAGGGTGTCAAGACCAGACAAGGTAAGAAGCCCAATATTACGGAGTGGGACAAATTTAGACAAATCAGGGAAGCTATACGCTCCGGAAGCATTACCGACATTCATGAATGGACGGGACAGCTGGAAAAACTCGCGAATAGCGCATCCACCACCATAGAAGACGAGGACGCACCACCAAACATAGATATCAAACTGATAAACATGTCGAAAAGATAAAGGGACTCAGAAAAGAAATTAAAGGCCGAAAGATGGAACGTAAACGTTATGAGGGAATTGGCCAGACACAACAAGGAGATAGAGAAATACGCCATAAAATTAAACGAGCAAAATTGATGTAGCAGATCCGACGAAATGAACAAGGTCATGAGCCTCTCCAAAACATGGAACATCCTTAGGCACCTACTTGACCACGGCAAATAAAAAACGCAGGCAAACATAAACCAAATAATATCGAAACACACCTTCAATTGAAAAGACAAACTGCTGATTGACAAACTAATTTGGTTGTACATAGGACAAATAGATACCGAGATACTGCGTGAATACACGGGCAGTCCCAACACGGAGCTGGACACGCCTATCACGGCGGCTGAGTTTCGGGCCGAATTAATCGGTCTAAATTCCTAGTCGGCCCCGGGACCGGACGGGGTAGCAAACACGAAAGCTCCATAGCAGCGCTAGCAAGAAGTATCTGCGAGGTATGGGAACCTGACGCCTCCCACAAGCGTGGAAGAAAGCGGACATGGTCCTCATGCCCAAACAGGGTAGATCACCACAACTAGAGAATTTGAGGCCCATATCGCTAAATTCGTGCGTGGGCATAGTTATGTAGCACGTAGTGTAGACGAGGCTCACTAGATACATGGAGCAGCAAAACCTTTGGCCACACGATATGGTACAGTTTAGGCCGGGCCTCAGCATGCAGGACGTCATGCTCAGGCTCAAATAGGACATACTTAGCGCCCAGACAACTCACACAAAGGCCATCCTCGGCCTAGACCTAACTAAAGCCTTTGACAACGTCCAACACGCAGCCATACTCACAGGGCTTCAGGATATCGGGGTTGGCGAGAAGAACTACATCAGAGACTTCCTAACAGACAGAGAAGTCGGGATGAAATTCCAAGACATTGAATCCCCCACAATTAAACTAGGGAGTAAGGGCACCACTCAAGGGTCAGTCTTGTCCGCTATTCTCTTCAACTTCGCAGTTTGAGGACTCCCCCCATATTACGTAAAAGTTCAGCATGTATGCGGACGATATAAATCTCTAGATAAGCAAAAGGTAGTGACGCAGAAACAGAACACAAACTGCAGACAGCGGCACACGCGGTTGTCGAATGCGAGGCGGGCAGAGGGCTGTCGTGCTCTCCGCAAAAATCTTAGCTACTCATTAATAAATCAAAGGGGAGAAAGGAAAATTCCCCTTAGACAGAACCAGAGCACGGTATGGTGCTAGAAGCATCCCTCGTCCCTGGGGTCGAGAAAGTTAGGATATCAGGCATGTTTATGCATACGAACGGAATGAACACGAACACAATCACGAAGCTAGAAAGCTATGCTGCACAGGTAACGGGAATCCTTAGAAGGGTGTCGCTCAAAATCCACAGCCTGAAGGAGAGGAGCCTCCTAAAGATTACACAAGCCTATATGATAAACCGCATCTGTTACGCAACCCGCTTTCTCAACATCAAGAAAGCGGAGCATGACAGACTCGACACAGTAATAAAAACATGTACTGTACGGGCACTAGGCCTTGCCATAACCACATCAACTGAGGTGCTACACAGGATGGGCATGAACAACACATATGAAGAATTAACACGGGCAGTCCGAATTGCGCAGCTAGAACGACTCAGCCAGTCACAGACTGGAAGGACCATCCTTGGATGGAATTGCCTCCGGAGTGACAGAGCCAGCATGAAAAAACAGACATTCTTTCCGACACAAGGAAACATTTATTGATTGCGCCATTACCGAGAAATATGCACCCCACAGACAACAAAGAACGTAGGGAGAACTGAGCTAAAAGCATAATAAGAAGGATGAAAGATAAAAGAGCTGATGAGATAGCCAATGGCGACGCAGCGTGCAGTAGACATGGGGCTGCAGTCTCGGCTGTCGTAGACGGTGACAGAATACCCAAAATCACGGCCTCATCACGCACTAGAGATGCAAGTACGGCTGAAGAAGTCGCAATATCGCTCGCTTGCACTGATACACAGGCTAACATAATAATTCTTCCAACATAATTCTTTTTATGCATTTTTTTGTTTTTTGCTGACAAGCCCAACCTTTGGGTGATGTAGCCTGCTACTGTTGCCACAATCGTACTAACACCCATTTGTTTCCTGTTTAGCAGGTTCCTCCGACAGTTTGTACTTCCGGAGCACCGACTGTGCACTTATACACCTGTTTGTACTACTGTTTGTACTACTGATGAAAATAAATTCAACTTTAACTTCAACACAGCTATTTGGAATTTTTGTAAAGGAAGAATATCGGAGGAAGCTGGACGCATAACCCTCGGTAACCCAAATAATAGAAAAATATGCATTATATGGATACCCGCACATGGATCTGTCCCAGGGGATGAGGCTGCACACGAGCTTGCCCGAGTTATCACCGGGCGGCTGCGGAACAGCCCGAACGCGCGGTAATGAAACATAGTGTAATCACATATCATGAAATCACTGAACATTACAAACTTGAAAGGAGAAACTCGCACCTCCGGATCGGTCTCTCTCATACAACGAAGCACGTATATAGAAGGCGATTGCAAGGTGGTAATTACATCTGCCCATTTTCGGTCTATCTTACGCAGACAGGGGACGAAAATGGAGCCATATACAAAGATTGCGGCGAGAGGGGTACGCTATAGACCACATAATCTGGGAATGTGCCGGTTACCCAGGGATCAGCCAAAACTTAGATAGTAGAGAAGCCTGGGAGGTCTCGGCTGCGGAGCGAAGACCCCAACGTCCAGCAGCAAGCCATCCGCCTGGCGGCTGAGGCCGTGAATAAGCAACGTCTCTAGTCCTTAGTCTGCGGGGCAGTCCCTGATTCCCCCTCGGCCTGCGCGCCGGGACCGGGCTCAGACCGGGCGCTTTGGGTATAAATAAAAGTTCATTCATTCATTCATTCATTCATTCATTCATTCATTCATTCATTCATTGAAGAAGCCAGTGGTTAAACGCATTGGACGGAAAGAAAACGTTAAAGAAAAATGTAAATCAGGGTAAAGCAGAAATTTTTTGACAATTGTGAAATAGGCTTATTTGGCAGATTCTATTCAAGCTCGTAGTGCTGCTTGCGGACGGAGTCTGCCTCCTCATTAGGCTCCCGCCGCCTCTCGCAGCAATGGCCTGTTGGCAGTGGTACGACGGTTGGTTTCGAATGTTGTTCATTCAGCACGTACGTTAAGAGGAAGCTTTAGCTCGGGCCCAACTCCCACGCGGCCTATTCAAATACATGTAAAACGCACAAACGTTTTTCTGAGATAACCCCTGGATGAATATTAATTACATTTGTTGCAATAGAGAGAGAAAGTTAAATTCTAGCGACTGTTGCAAGCGGAATTTCGATTACGTTCCTGAATTTTGTTAAAAGAATTTTCAAAAATGCGGAAGTTCAAAAAATATACAAGGACGAAGTTGCCAAATCAATAACTCTGCATCAAAAACAGATATCGCAGTTCTGTAAAGGCATCCATTAGACCACTGAAAGCGGACAAATTCGATATGTCATATTATATCTTACGTGATTTTGTTACGTTGTTTACAAAGGTTCTGCAAAAGTTGTATTTCCATATTACTAAATTTTTTGAGATTAATGTACAGCACATCAGTTTTGTCCGCTTCAGATGTACTATTAGGTGCAATTCACAGAATTGTATTATCGTTTTTCGTTTTTGAGGTACAGAGTTGTAAACTTGATAGTTTCGTTTCTTGAAAATTTTTGATTTTTGCCAATTTTTAATAAAACATGGAGGACCTAAATCAAAAATTCAAAACAGGCAGTCACTACATTTTAAGGTTTTCTTTTAAACGCAACAAATCTCGTCGAATTTGGTGCAGTGGTTGCCGAGAAAAACGCATTGTGCTTTTACATGTATTTAGATGGGAGGACCTGAGCTGGAGCTTCCTCTTAAGCACTGGACCTCGGACTACACAGTGACCCCAGGGGGCGGGAAAACTGTTAGTTAGTTAGTTAGTTAGTTAGTTAGTTAGTTAGTTAGTTAGTTAGATAGATAGATAGATAGATAGATAGATAGATAGATAGATAGATAGATAGATAGATAGATAGATAGATAGATAGATAGATAGATAGATAGATAGATAGATAGATAGATAGATAGATAGATAGATAGATAGATAGATAGATAGATAGATAGATAGATAGATAGATAGATAGATAGATAGATAGATAGATAGATAGATAGATAGATAGATAGATAGATAGATAGATAGATAGATAGATAGATAGATAGATAGATAGATAGATAGATAGATAGATAGATAGATAGATAGATAGATAGATAGATAGATAGATAGATAGATAGATAGATAGATAGATAGATCCGGGAAAGTCGGTGAAGTAGCCTAAGAATGCAAAGGCATTAAAGCGTACCGCAGCCGACCACAATGGTTTGTATTGAGAAAATAGAGGGACATTACAGGATATCCGTTCAAGTAGTTCAATGTAACTTTTCTTAGCACTGCAAACCTGCATAGAATGCAGTGAAGCCCATTTTTACTGAAATGGTCGCGTCGAGATTCCTGCCACGCACTTGTCCAACTGTGTCGTACTGCGGCGTTTTATTTAGATTACCAATAAATCCAATTATTTATGGTGCCTAACTTTGCTAAATTTGCTTCATTGGCGGAATTTGCGCCGTTTCCTTAAGTTTTTCACATATGCTATATACAAGGGGAACTCAAGCAAACGTATTGGGCACGAGCATATTATCCACGATTAGGGCATCACGCATCGCGCTTCTTATGTACTCTAACGCATCAGTGCAAGGCGGAGAAAGTGACACATAGCTGCATACAAGGACACACTTGGATGGTGTAAGAGCTACAAATTCCCCAGTGGACGAATCGGCCACAATATTCCACATAACCTAAAACAACTAGTTTAGAATAAATTAAGCTTGTTTGTGAAATGCACCCCTTACACAATCAACACATATCAAGGAGCCATGTTGCTTACAAATGAAGCAATAGATCAACTAGGTACACGCGCAGAATAGCATTCCCGGAAGATAAGAAGCATCAAGTTTAGGACACAACGCTACACAGACCCGCTGAAACACAGGAAGAGCCATGCATACCACTGAATAGGACTGTAGGTTCGAACAGCAGGAAACAAAATCGATGTACCTGCAAACCTCTCTATTTCCTGTCAAGTCTCCAGGCATCGATCACATAGCGAGACTCCGTCGCACTCACAATAAATTGAGCAGCAAGGACCCCAGGTCTAACTTATCAGTGGCATCCAGTGCACGGCCGGCCTGCAGCCTATCTTTGCCACCAACCAACACCGTAACGGGGGCCTACTTCTTCCGTATGTTGCCCTAAAACCGCACCACATGTAAAGGACATTTTGTTTAATTCAGTTCCAGTGGTTTTCGTGCCAAAGTTTTCGCAGGCTTCAGTCGGGAACTCCACATTAAGTTTGACGCTCGTGGGATCTTTAGAGTGACCCCAATGCACTGTAAACAGGCTTTTTGTATTTCGCGCCCATTCAAATGCCATCCGCCGGTGGTGTTTCATCCCGCGCCCTCGTGCTTAGCAGCGCAATACCATAGCCAGTAAGACTCCGCGGCGGCGCAGGAGATTTTGTGAGAATGCCAAGCGTTGAATGGCTTCTATTCTCGTTCTTCGTGAACCAGAGGTCGATGCCTGCAAAGAATGCTGCATGTTGAAAAGCATGCCTGTCTAGTCGAACTTTCTTCCTTTTATAAAGATCGACTATGTGTGTATATACACGTACGTAATTCGCCTAGAGGTCTGAGGCAATGCCTCAATTTATTTTCCCAATTTTTTGCTCTCCTGTTGCTGCATTAATTTTTAGGAAGTCTAATCAGTCTAGCTTGAGAAAACATTGCAGCCTGACTGACCATCTTAAAAGTGTACAGTCAGCACTACTTCCTGAAGTGAGAGATACAAGACGTCCTAACTGAAAAGTAAACAACAGATAAAGGCAGAAACTATGAAGTCGCATGGCTTACCCATAATCAGGTAAAGAGTAATAAAACTGAAGGGCGTAGCTATAGCAGCAAGTTATAACATCTTGACTTCCCGTAGGTAGCGGACCATAAACAAAGACAGAGCGAAGAGGAGACAAAGCTCACAGCGGTTCATGTGTCCGCTCTTCTCCTTTTAATGGCTTTGTTCATTGTAAGCTAGGCATATATGATGTCAGGATATGCCAGCTCATGGCTGTTATAATAATAAGGTATCCGCAAATTCGGACAATGCAAGAACGACGCCCCCCAAAAAGTAAATATTCAAGCCAACTACAAACATCGCATAGGTGAGAATATATTTTCACAAAACAGGAAAAACGGAAAAATCTCGCGACAATTAGGTAAAAGCGCCGTACGAGTTTCAGCAGATCTTTACGGAAAAAAGCAACACGGAAATGTCCGCGTCAACGGAGAGCTGCGCCATCCGTCGAATTCTCACGAGGCGCCTCATCGTAAAGATCGCCCGAGGGCACCGAAGACCCCAGCTCAGCGATTACAGAGCCGATTTCATGAAAGCCTATAACGTCCTAATGAACAGCCCGGACGTCCGCGTACTGCTTGAAAAGTACGAGAATATCTTGGAAAATTGCTCCGCCACAGACATAACAGCAGTGGAGTGACCGGCCCCTATGAACTGGAACGCCCCGCACGTATGTTGACGATCTCGTAGTGCTCGCCGTGGGAAAAGGCAGCGCGTCGAAGGCGATGACGGCGGGTCTCTCGGCGCCACGAGCGAAGCCAGCCACGCGAAATCTGTGGGTGCACTCGAAGCGAGACGCGTCGCCCTTGCGCCGAGTCCCACCAGTGGAACAGGGGCTTGGACTGCACGGTGCTCCTGCGATGGTCAGGCGGTGGCCGGAGGCTTCGACAACACGGGGCTGGAGTGGAGATCGCCCGGGATGGCACGCTATGCCAGCTCCGAGCTCGTTCCGCCTACTGCGAGCCATCGTCTGGGTTGCTGAAGCTGGAGTGAGAAGCGACGCGGTCGCTGCGTCTGCCGATCCACGACCGACACGACTTGGGAGGCCTCTTCTCGTGCGATTCCCCCTGAAACATCAAGAATGTGCACTGAATAACAATATTTGTGCCACTGTTGTTAGAAAGTTCTTGACAGTTAGGTTCTTCTCTTCTATAATATATTTCTTTCGGATAATTACTTTCAATACTAAACACTCAAAAAACGAGTAATCAACTATCATATTTCTATATTTTAATTATGTTTAATTTATTAAAGGTCTAATCGAATCAGATGCATTTGGCTCCTGGGCGCTTACACAGGAATTGTCATAACGCTAGACGTGCTCACTAGAGCAAATGTCACCCAACCGTGATTTTCGACGTTCTAGGAAGCAAAAACAACCTGCCTGTGCCAAACATCAAGTTACAAACAAAATGTCTCCGCTTCCTTCCGCTGTTGACTACAGTCAATAAAACAAGGCTGCCACAATAGGAATACGTCCACACGAGGTGAGTGCAGTGTCGAATGTGTTCTCTTTGTATTTTGCCTTCGGCTGCGCATGAAAAACATTTAAGCATGTTTCAACATGTCGATGAACAGGCTTCAGGAGCCTGCGCACCCAAAGTATAATGGACACGCACGTTTCGATTGGGATTACCACTACGTGAGAAGGTGTATTCGAAATAGGGCTAAAATTGTTTCGCGCGAGGATTCTAAGGGGCCTTGGTGTGCGGTGCCATCGACATGAGGGCTACCTCTCGCCAGAGCGCTGCATAAAGGATACCTTTAAACTGTCTCTCTCAGAAATGATATGCCTGATAGGACACGTAAGAATATTCACCTGTCTTCAGTTCCGTGGACAAAGGCGTGCGGGCAAGCGTGTCCGGACCAATGGAACGCCGACACGAGGCAGCCGCCGGAAGGAAAGACCCCGCCGCGATGCCTGCCGCGTTTTGTCCACTCACGAGAAAGTTGAGACCGAGGATCGCCGTGTGCGCACACGGTCGCTGATCCCTGAACGCGGCCACAGCCGTCGTCTTGTTGAGCAGCGCGGCGAAATCCATGGCCAGTCGTCTTTGTATCCCGGTGCGAATTCGTGGCTTCGGATTGAGGGCGTTGAATCATGATTGGCAGGAGGTGTCGCAAGAGTATAGCTCGGCGGTATAGAAGGAGTTTCCGCTGGTCGCTTCCTAGAATTCTCGGCGGATTACTTAGATGAAGCACTGCGGGACGAAAGAGCCTAGTAGCTTGCACAGAATGTAAACGGGTGCGCAATGCACGAGGCAGGCTGCGTTCTTCTTTTTCTTCTACCCAAGCGCATAGAACTTATGCGAGCAAATATCTTCTCAAAACTCCAGATTCTTCTTTTCCTTCTTCTTCTTCTTCTTCTTCTTCTTCTTCTTATTATTATTATTATTATTATTATTATTATTATTATTATTATTATTATTATTCGATGAGGAAACATACGTACCTTGCAGTGACGTGGAAATGTTGAGGGAGCAGGTTGGCCACAGCCAGCGAGAGGCGCAGAATGCCTTTTTACACTTTAGGAAGGAAGGAATATAAACGCAATTTCAAAACGACAAAACAAAAAAAGATGTTGAGGGGAACATTATAGTTGCCTTAAGTCTTAATTATAGTTGGTTAGGCCTTAAATATTGTAGATTTTTAAGGTCGTCCAAGGTGATTTTGATTCATTTCATGATGGGAATGTTCACTTGTTTTAGGAGTAATTGCAATTTCCCCGAGCACTATACGGATCTTGGCGATCCGTCGCAGTCGGTGTGCGCTATCAGTGTAGGAAAACAAAACGAAACGAGAGAAATAGCAAGACTATAAGGCCACACGGACTAAAGCAAAACAACAGCAAAGTGTGGAGTGTCCCAGTATGGACCGAACAGCCATGCAGGAGAAGAAGAAAAAAAAACCGGGCAGGTCACACCGATTACAGTAAAATGTGAAATCACACGAAATCAACATTAGTAGAACTTCATCCCCCCGAAGGAAAAAAAATATGCTTCGGAGATGGAAAACTAGGTAAGTTTCTAGTAGGCCATGGAGTCTGGTGGCGTCGAAAACCAAAACCCCTCCGGGTGGTCGTACTTAGTCTACAGAGTACGACACTCTAAAGGATAAGATGTACGTAAAATGGCACCGGTGTCAATCTGCATTGAAGGTTGCGGGTGCTGCAATTGAATTGAATATTGCGGTTTATTAGAGCGTGCGCCCACAAAGTCGACGTTCAGTCCTAACAGATGGCCACTAAAACGTCTCATAGGATGACTACACCACAGACCAAGTCACCCTATGAAAGTTTACGAAGTGTTGAAGCTTGGAAACAAATTACAAAAGAAATTATACCACATCGCGCATCTGTGAGACATTTCGTTATTGTGGCGTTCGAAGTACACCAGTCTCCTCCTTAACCTTAAGTTGTATTAGATATTTAAATACCAGTGCACGGTTGGCCTGCCGCCTATCTTTACCACCAACTAACACCGTAACGGTGGCCCAAAGGTTCCATATGTTGCCTTAAAACCGCACCACATATAAAGGACATTTTGTTTATTTCAATTCCAGGCGTTTTCGTGCCAAAACCACGCTTTCATTAGGAGGCACGCTTCATTCGCGGGCTACGGATTAAGTTCGACGCCCATGGGATATTTAGGGTGACCCCAATTCACGGGAAATAAGCTTTTTGCACTTGGCGCCCATCCAAATGCTGCCGCCACCGGCGGTATTTCATCCCCCGACCTCGTGCTTAGCAGCGCAATACCATAGCCGGTAAGCCTCCGTGGCGGCGCAAGACATCTTGTGAGAATGACAAGCGTTGTACGGCTTCTATTCACTCTCTTCGTGAACGAGAGCACGATTGATAATGGGAACAGCGCGAACAAGACGACGACGGAGTGAAAGGACACAGGACGTTTCTTTCCGTCGTCGTCTTGTTCGCGCTGTTCCCATTATGAATGTATATCAACTCGCACACCTTTCTACTTTTATACAGAGGACGACGCCTGTAATGAATCCTGCATGTTGAAAAGCACGGCCGTCTACTCGAACTTTCTTCTTTTTAGAAAGAGTGACTATGTGTATATATACACGTACGTAATTCGCCTAGAGGTGTGAGTCAATGCATAAATTTATTTTCTTAATTTTCTGCTCTCCTGTTGCTTCATTATTTTTTAGTAAGTCTAATCAATCTAGCTTCAGAAAACATTGCAGGCTGACTGACCATCTTAATCGTCTGACCATCTGCGCTATTTCCTAAAGTGTGAGATATGAGACGTCGTGACTAAAAACTAAACAACAGATAAAGGCAGAAACTATGGTGTCGCATGGTATACCTATAATCAGGTAAAGAGTACTCAAACTGAAGGGTGTGGCTATATTAGCGAGTTCTTACATCTTGACTTCCCGCACGAATCGGACGATAAACAGACGACAACACCGAGCCAACAGGAGACAAAGCTCACCGCGGTTCATGTGTCCCCTCTTGTCCTTGTAATGGCTTTGTTCACTGTAAGCTAGCTTTGTTCACTGCTGAGATGAAGTAGAGATATGCCTGCTCATGCCTGTTATCATGTCAAGGAATCCGCAAATTCCGACAATGCAGTAACGATACCCCCCAAAAACTAAATATTCAGGCCAACTACAAACATCGCATAGGAGAAAATATATTTTTACAAAACAGAAGAAATGGAAAATCTCGCGGTAATTAGGTAAAAGTGCCGTGCGAGTTTCAGCAGATCTCTGCGGAAAAAAACAACTCAGAAATGTCCGCGCCAACGGAGAGCTGCGTCATCCCTTGAATTGGCTCCAGGCGCGTCAACCGAAAAATTGCCCGAGGCCAGCCAGGATTCCAGCTCGGGGATTCCAGGGCCGATTTTATGAAAGCCTATAACGTCCGAACGAACAGCCCGGACGCCCTTGTACTGCTTGAAAAGTAGCAGAATATCTTGCTTCGCCACAGTCAGAGTAGCGGTGGAGTGCTCGGCCTCGCGTAGCGGGAACTCCCTGCACGTATGTTGAAGATCTCGCGGTGCTCGCCGTGGGACAAGGCAGCGCGGGGAAGGCGATGGCGGCGGGATTCCCGAAGGCACTAGCGGAGCGAGCCACGCAAAAGCTGTGGGTGCACTCGAAGCGAGATGCGTCGCCCTTGCGCCAAGTTCCACCAGTGGAACAGGGGCTAGGACAGCGCGGTGCTTCTGCGATGGTCAGGTGGTTGGCGGAGGCTTCGACAACACGGGGCTGGAGTGGAGATCGCCCGGGATGGCACGCTATGCCAGCTGCGAGCTCGTTCCGCGACCTGTGAACCGTCGTCTTGGTTGCTGAAGCTGGAGTGAAGAGTGACGCGGTCGCTGCGTCTGCCGATCCACGACCGACATGACTTGGGAAGCCTCTCGTGTGGCGATTTACGCTGGAACATTAAGATTTTGCACTGAATCAGAATATTGGCATCACTCTGTCTAAAAATTTCTTCGCGGTTTATTTATTCTCGTCTGCAATATTTCTTCTTTCCCATAATTACTTGAACTACTAAACACTCAGATAACGAATAAGAAATATGAAACTATTTCTCTTTTATTAATTAATGTTTTGTTTAACGCCTAATCATATAAGATGCATTTGGCTCCTGGTCACTGGTCACTGGTCAAGAATTGTCACTTAGATAGAAGCGTTCACTAGAGCAAATGTCACCCAACCGTGATTTTCCACGTTCTACGAAGCAGAAACAACTTGCCAGTGCCAAACATCCAGTTACATACAAAACGTCTGTGCTTCCTTCCGCTCCTGATTACAGTCAATAAAACAAGGCTGCCACAATAAGAACACGTCCACACGAGGTGAGGGCAGTGTCGCATGTGTTCTCTTCGTGTTCGGTCTTGTGCCGTGCATGAAAAACATTTAACAAGTTTCAACATGCCCGCTGAAGAAGGTGAAGAAAGCCTGCGCACTCAATGTACAAACCACATGGACGTTTCTATCGGTATTAGAACTACGTGAGAAGGAGCATTCGAAATAGCCCTAAAATTGCTTGGCGCGATGATTCCCGTGGGCCTTGGTCTACGGTGCTGCCACCGAGATGAGGGCGACCTCTCGGCAGACCGCTGCATGAAGGCTACTATTAAACCAACTCTCTCAGAAATGTTGTGGTTTGCCTGATAGAACATGTAAGAATATTCACCTGTCAACCAAGACGCTCGGGCAAGCGTCTCCAGACCAATGGAACGACGACACGAGGCAGCCGCCGGAATCAAAGACCCCGGGATGCCTGCCGCGTTTCATCCACCCGCGAGAACGTCCAGACCGAGGGTCGCCGTGTGCGGCCACTGTCGCTGATCTCTGAGCGCTGCTACAGCCGTCGTCTTGTTCAGCAGCGCGGCGAAATCCGTGGCCAGTCGTCTTTGCATCCAGGTGCGAATTCGTGGCATCGGATTGCGGCCGTATCTTCATGATTGACACCAGGCGTCGCAAGCGTATACCTCGACAGAAAAGAAGGAGTTCCCGCTGGTCGCGTCCAAGAAACCTCGCCGGATTATTGAGATGAAGCACTGCGGGACGAAAGCGCCTAGTAGCTTGCACAGAACGGAGGCGGGTGCGCAATGCACGAGACAGGCTGCGTTCTTCTTTTTCTTCTACTCCGTCACATAGAACGCGTTCGAGGAAATGTCTTCTGAAGACTCCATATTATTATTATTATTATTATTACTGTTATTATTTTTATTATTATTATTATTATTATTATTATTATTATTATTATTATTATTATTATTATTATTATTATTATTATTATTATTATTATTCGGTGAAGGAAGACGTAAACATCGACACAGATGGAAATATTGCGGAAGCAGGCTGGCCACAGCCACCTAGCTGCGCCAAACGCCTCCCTACTTTTTCGGAAGGAGGGCATATAAAAAGAATTTAAAAAATTAACAAATTCACGGCTGTCGCTCTTTGAGGCTGCATAACGGTGATGCAGCCTCAAACAGCGACAGCCTCCGCGCGCGCTGGGAGTCAGCGTTGCTCAGCTCGGACCTGCAGCACCAACTCTGGGCCGACCAGCGAGCCGAGGAGGCCGCCAAGGGTCAACAACCCTTGGCCGAAACCTAGGCGGGGTCCAGGCCCACCCCATTAAATTGCAGGGCACTCAATAAAGTTATTTGAATGAATCAATGAAGTTCACGGGAAAATTGTACTTATTTCGGCGAGATCTTAAGTTCTCCATAGGTTATTTTATTCCCTTCATCACGTGAGTTTTTAGGTGTTTTAGGAATAACTGTAAATTCCTGTAACACCATCTGCATCTTGACCGATCCCTCAAAGGGGATATGTGCACTGTAAAGAATTTCCGTCATTATACGGAGGATTTCCGTCATTATACGGAGAACTGCAGGTAAAAATACTGAAACTATGCCATATTTCAAAAATACGGCAAAATCTGCCGTTAATATACGGAAAGTGCTCTCCGTTTTAAGCTTTACGGACATTTTCACTGTAATCGTATAACGGCTATACACTGTTTTGGACGAAACAGACAGAATTCCGTATTTTTGTTATGCGAACATCCGTATTATTGTGAGAAAACTTAAGCTGTCTGAATGAGCGCTCGTACTCATAAAGTTTCAGCTAACAATATTTTATTGAACACGCAAACTGTACGCATTATGAAGATGCGTACAAAATGCGAGAGCTAGCCTTCTACCAAAAGCTGCAATAACAGATCGTATAAATATATATACGCATCTTCTATTGTGGTCGCAGTTTGCCGCGCATATGGGCCTTGTAACGCTGATCATGTGCGCAAATATATGTGTGTTCTCACAAGAGTCACAATGTTCTGAAATTAAGCGCTTTGTAGTTAATAACACAGCATATATGTTTAAGTGAATGAAGAGCCGTGGACATACGTGCACACTTAAACAAGCTTGTAGCATTCAGGTGCTGGTGCACTGGGAATGACATTGGTGCTCTATACGCCAAAAATTTTGCGCACTCTAAATCAGTACCGAAACGCAGGAAGTGGTATAATGACCGTAACTGCGTTTACATTTTGCAACAAATGGTCTCGAAGGGGACTGGCGGCCTATAGATCCAGGTACAACGGTCGGGTGAAATTTTCGAATACGGCAAGCAATTAACCCAAGTGTCAAAGGGCATTGCCGAACTGCAATGTAGTTGGTTTAACTCATTCCCATAATATTTACAAAATATCTCGTCTCTGACAATAACTGCCCATTCATTGAGACAAATCGATTACGCATAATCTTCACTGTTCATGTGTTAATTCTTGCGATAAGATGTAATCGCAAACATTTGGCGCTTCATCTTGAAACAAGACCGGTAAGTGCGCTCGTTCTTGTACGGTAGAATAAAGAACGCGAACATGCACCGACATGTGTGTAAACTACTGGAAGGTGACTGAAGATGAAGGACCTATTACCGTGCTAGTACTGTGTGTACTGTCAAAAAGAAGAAAAAAGTAATACGGAAAGATAGAATGCCTAGTGCCGAGATGTAACGATTCAAGCTTCATTTCTTTTTGACCTAGAATACACCACCATTAGTTCCATGTGCTTTATATATGGGTAATGTTTTGACACAACTCATTATTTACCTGTTCATTACAAGCACCAACCTGCCCAAATTATCACTATACTAGAGATTATGGTCGCACCGCAGTGCATTGCTTTGCACTTCATTGCAGCACAGGGGTTTGCTATCCCCAGTAGCGAACGCTTTGGTTGACCTCCCTGCCTTTCTGCTTCTTGCATTCTCTCTCCCTTTGTATAAAACGCACTAACTTGCGGGAGAGAAAGCGTTCTCCTCTTTTAGAATTCAATTAATTCTCAAGCAATTATATTACAGTTCCAGTAACTAGAGCACAAATGCGAAAACGAAACCGATTCAGTTCTGTTCTCCGCGCTCACAGAGTGCGGCACCAGGGGGCAGCGCGCGCTGCGCGTCCGTTTGGAGTGGCAGACGGAGCTGCACATGTGTAGTCAGCCAGAATTTTTCGTGTCGTGTTGTAAAAGTTGTTAATTTGCCGTAAATATCTCTTGATTTGTACTCAAGAGTGGAGCAAGACCCCAAGGAAGAGAGATTGACGCATCGGGAGCGAAGAACAGAAACGATGGATGCTTACGATGCTTGGGTCTCGGCACGTTCGAATTGGCTAAGTTGCGACTTTGGCGCTGTGTTGTGTACGCTTGTGGCCTCGTCATTTGCCGTCATCGCGCGGAGATATTTGCGCTGGATGTCTTTCACTTCGTGTACAAAACTCTGCACGCTGCGGCATCGAAGAAGTTGTCCTGTGTTTGGGTGCACGTATGCGCTTGGACACGGATAGCCTGCTTGCTCTCAACGGGTGTTCAACAGTCTACGCGCGCTCGTAACTTGCTCATGAGGTAAGCCCATTTTAATCTTATTTGGTTTGCATAACGTAGGTCTTAAAATTATGTGTGGTAAGCCGGTGTCGCGAACAGAAATATTGTTTCAAAAGACCACTATGCAACGTCTTAGGGCAAAAATGACGCATGTATGGGGAAAGGGATCACCCTATCTTTTCAGATCGATTCCAGTCGTAGCGCGATCGGCTCGATCGCAATTTCCGTGAGGTACTTCTAACCTTTTGCTCGCTCGCGTTAAAAGCGTAGAATAATACTGCGTTCAGTTGCGCACTTGTATTGACGCTTGTATTGGCAATACTGTATCCGATACAAGAACTTCTGTTAAAACACGGAAATGAACGTTCGAGGCAATAGCAGTCACTCACTACCTGTGATCGTTACTTTCTTGCTTGGGTGCACGTTTTAATTGTGACCAGAAAAAAAGTTCTTTGCTCTGGCTGCTCTGCTGTGTTTCCTTGGTGCAACATTTTGCGGTGCAGCAAGACGTGTTGCTTCGAATGATGTCTGGGCAGTCAAGGCATTCGTGTCAGTAAGCAAGCAGTAAACGGGGTATCAGTGCGAAAAAAAATTGGACATACAAGAGAAGCGAATGGTATCATCATCGACTCTTTTATTTTACGAATAATTCAGTTGTATTACTAAAGCGGAAAGTGAATATGCATGAAAGTCAGATTGTATTGATACTCAGCAAAAACAAGGTAACTTATCATTACTAATCAATCCTTTTCTTTTACTGAAAGGCAAGTTGCTGTTGTGCTGGAGCTGAGAAGAGGTCTGCTGCCTGCAATGGGTCCATCTCTCTCAAGTTATCGCAGTATTGTAGCCCTCGAAGTGAGTGGATTTTTTTTTCTCTTAGCTATTTGCCACCTGAATCATGACCATCTACTTAGCTGTGTAGGTGATCACTCTTAGTGACATTGGAGTGCTGGTGGACAAGCACTCCTTTATGATTGCAACGCATATGACAGAGTGCAGCTGTGGCAGTATGCGAATGTGTTAATCTATAAGGCAAATTAGGTCCTTTCAGGTAATATGTTAATATATTGATGACATTGGATTGTGGTCTAGCAGGCAAAAATGCTAAACAAGGAGAAGTAACTTTAATTTGCACTTGGTAAGATGTGCAAGCAATTCAGGCTGTTATACATGAAATGGGACATTTGCAGATGTCTTCTACAATGCTGCACTCCTGAATAACTTTGGAGTTGAGTGATACCACTATAATTTCTCTGTAAAGTATGCAGCACAATTTACCATTGGGGGAGGCTGGCATCAACAGGCGTCTACTTACTGTGAAGTTCAAATGAGGTGTTACTGTTAGGGTGACTATAAATAATTTATGGTTTAATTCTAATCTTGTATGAGGCGGACATAGTTTACCCACTTGGTTAAACAATAGAGATGTAATATCTGTGTATACAAGTATTACCCATTCATTTATGCCATTTGGACAATGGCAGAAATGTGGCTTAGAACGACAGAAAGCTGAGCTTGTTGGCAGGGATTCATTATGCAAATAAAAGTGAGGCGTGCAGACAGGACACAAGAGTAGAGAAGTGGACAACACAACACGGCGTTCATGTTGTCCACTTCTCTACTCTTGTGTCCTGTCTGCACGCCTCACTTTTATTTGGCAGAAATGCATGGGTAATACTTGTGTACATAGACATTACGTCACTATTGTTTAACCAAGTGGTGCCCCTGCATGCTAAATTTTACAGGGCTATTATTAAGTAATGTCAACTTTTGTTGTAACATTAAGGCACCTTTTATATTATTACAGATTACCACCATTGTGTACCATCGTAGTGTGATATTTACACTAAATGCATTTGACTTTGCTATAAAACCCTGCACAGTGGTGCATCATGAAATTTTTTTCTATAGTTTCTGGCCTCAGAATGCACTTTGCGTTATATTCTGGTTTGCAACAAGACTATAATGCAGGTTTCTCTCCTTATATTTTGTGGCACTTCAAACTGCGGCGAGCTAAACCACTGGGCAGCAATACTGGAATCGCTACTGCGTGTGGAGCTGTCTTCAAACACACACAAGAAATACATAATTGCTTTTTTAGCGCTCAACGTACACAAGGAAGACGACCAGAACAAGGCGCTACTCTCAACTGACATCACTTTATTGCGTCCCTCCTTTGTAGACAGCAGAATCTAGAAGAGCATGCACTGTGAACGCCATGTGCAGAAACCACCAACATCTGATCACAAGAGCACACTCATGCGACAGAATCCAAAAAAAAACAAAACATATTGAGCACTGTGCAAGGTTAAAGAAAGCACGCTAATGCACTGTGACCCCAATGACTGTATGAAGAAAGCTTCCGATAACTCTCTGGCGGTGGGATCACGGCTCTTTTTCAAAATCGTAGTATCACGAAACATTGCGAACATAAGCAATCCATACCAGCAGGCACAGGTTCTCCTTTGGCTCAACATTGTAAAATATGGAAGTGCAAAGCCATGTTTCGTGATACTACGATATTGAAAAAGTGCTGTGATACCACCGCCCGAGAGTTATCGGAAGCTTTCTACATACAGTCATTGGGGTCACAGTGCATTAGTGTGCCTTCTTTAACCATGTGCAGTGCTCGATATGGTTTTTTGGATCCCGTCGCATGAGTGCGCTCTTGTGATCGGTTGTTGGTGGTTCCTGCACATGGTGCTCACTGCGCATGTTCTTCTAGATTCTACTTTCTATAAAGGGGTGACGCAATAAAGTGATGTCAGTTTAGAGTAGCGCTTTGTGCTGGTCGTCTTTCTTGTGTCCATTGTTTTGCGCTTAACAAAGTATTTATGAATTCACACCAACTATCCCGCCAACATATTGTGTTGCGGGCACTTCTGAAGTACTGTCTGTCCAATAACCTTGGTGGCATGGAAGTGCCGTCCACTTCTATGCGTTGCTTTCTGTTTCATTGTGGCATCACATCACATTCTAATCATAATGTGTATGTACTTTTTCCAAAAGACCCATACTCCTATCCTTGTGTTATATTTGCTGTTCCATTATTTATGTGCAAATGACCAGTGCTCCAAGCTCCATTTTATCGCAAAGTAAACTACTGATACCTAAACAGTTCTGTATATCGGAAAACCAAAGCCGAACTGCCGAACAGTACCATGCAGCAGCCTTAGTGCAGTGTCAAGTAGTCAGATTTTATTGGTCATGCAGAGGTGCACAGCATACCTCTTTATTACTTGCTGAACATTTAAGCTGTGTGAAAACTGAGTATTTATGTAGCTTCAACAACATGCTATTGGCCATTGCTCCTGCCCTCAGCAAATGTGGAAGATTATCACGGCATTTCTTTTTCTAACTCATTTTCCTTATTACAGTGGGATTACTGCATGTGTAAGTAGGAAACGGATCACATAGGCAATCAAAAGCCAACAATGTGTAAACTTGGAACATTGATTGTACAGTTTGATGACCCAGAATAAGTAGAAATACACCATAAATGATTGACAATTAACTTTTACTTGACACAGGGCTAGAGCATACAGTAAGCATACTGTATGCTCATACGGTGTCACATCAATTTAAATTTTAGTGTAGCTTTACAGTGTACGCTTCTATTGTTGCATTCTGTCAGAGGGATGGTAATGTTTCGCGTGTCTAGCAACTAGACTGTCTATATACAGTAGTAAAAATGTGCGAACTGTATTTTTTAATGATTTGATGGAATGTGTAGAACAATAAAGCCATACAATCAATGCACAGTGACGTGACTTTCTCTGCACATGTTGCAGGTTCAAAAAAGTATGGTGGAAGCTGTTGCCAAGGTTCCGACCAGAAAAGGCTGCCAGTATAAAAGGGTCCACACCACTGATCTCTACTGCAGGGGATGGACAGCACATCGAGCACCCTCGACTGAAGCCAACCTTGTCCCGGAAGTTGGTGCTTCACGACTTTGCAGCAGCACTTCGTTTGTACGGGTGCGTGGCATTTCTTCCCCTAACATGCCTGCCTGATGTGCCATAAACTACCCAAGCAGTGTTTCGTGGTGTCCAGAATTTTTGCATTGCAGTGTCTACAGTGTCACTAACATAAGTGGCGTGCAATGGAAAGACTGGTAAATGAGAAAAAACTTGATATAAGAGAACACTATCGTATACGGGTTCAGATTGTCATAAGAGCGCTTACCAGACATGTAGAGACCTCCTAAAATGTGAAAAACCACAAAGAAAAGTTTTTGGGCAGCAATATTATCTGATCGCACGCACTAGTTAGTCCACCATATGCCCTGCTTCCAGGACAAGCGCCTGCATGACACAGCATTTCCACTGGCTTCACCTGCATCCGGTGCGGTGTGCTGCATCCAGCAAAACATATTAGAAATCAGTGGTGCACAGTGTTTTCTGTCCCCTTTCTCGACGCCTACTGAACACATGGTAAACTGTTTCCAAAGCAGAAAAACAGAGGGAAAGGGCTCTGAACACATTGCATATTAAAGTGGCTCGTACTGGGTAACGCAATTACTGTGGCATAGTAGATTTGCACCAGGCAACGTGGGCGCCCAAGAAGGCTGCTGTTTACTTGCAAATGGCCAACGTATTGTGAGCATGTTGAAGTTCTGTTTTTATTCTCATCGCTTATTTAGCTAGTGGAGACAGCTTTCACAACTGGAGAAGAAGCCTTGGAAGCATGAAACACTTCACAAAACCAGCTTCAATATATCGTGTCTGCATCACAATTTCATGGCTGCATGAGTCAACCCTCTGGTTAACATGTAAGACTGTTCATGATGTTTGCCATGCATTATCCACGTTATTTACAGGTCAACCCTATCTTGAGGTTTGAGCTGATGTTGCGTTCAGAGAAATTATGGCCAGGAGCCAGCTTTGGAGAATACAGATTGAGCTCGACAGATTAAACGCCAGAACAAGTCGTTGAGGATTTCAGATCAAGAATCTTTAAAGGCCAGTTCATTTAGTGGTGTTAATATTCTGCTCAAAGTTGTTGATTGTTATGTTCATATGGTGCCCAAGCATTGCGGTAACAACTTCACTTGGAGTACATAGCAAGGGTGTATTCGACGTAAGCTGCTGGCTTTTTTCTGTGGTTTCAAAAACTGGTTTCTTGTTCAGTTTAAATTTTCAAATTTTGCATTGTTTATTAGGTGTTGTGTCTTGTTTCCTTTTCCTGCAGCTTCTTAGTTAAACATCTGAATAGTGAACACAACTTGACCTTTTGCTTGATTTTCTAGATTACACGCTCTCGATGCAAAACAATTTCACTTTAAAAGTGCTTGTACCGTACTGAAAGAATAACTTGAAGCAGCCATAGCCGCCAATAACACGCAAGAGATGATTATGAAAATTGTAATATTGTTTTTTGATCTACAGGGTGTCTTAACTATCGTGCACCAAGATTTAGAAATATGTAAATGCGATGTAACTGGACAAAATGAAGGTAATGTTGTTTGCCGTCGCTTGGAGATACTGTGATTATATTTTGCATTCTTCCTAATTACGTAATTCTTAATTAGTTAATAAATATGTCAAATAATTAAATGAAATGTGTGAATGAAAAGTTGTAGAGCAATATGAAAGCCTCCTGATACACTTTTTTGTTACTGTTACTCATTGTGTGCTACATGAAAGTGTTTTTCCAAGGAATAGGCCTGCGAATACACATAAAGTGTCTTTAGTGGCCAGTCATGTGTCAGTTTTGTGGTGCAAAGCCACGAATACAACTTAAATGGGCTGTTTTAAGAAAAAGACTTAGCTCAGAAAATTATCCTTCTTTATGCAGCCTGTGGAGACAAGGTTTCTTAGACATGGCCATGGCCCTCAAGGAAGATGCCGCGGCCACAGGCAGTTCCTCCAGTGACCGTGAAAAGGTCCCCTGGGGCACAAGTCTAATTTGGCACCCTTACCTTTCTCCTGCAGCTTTTCTGTCTACTTAGCTAACCAGGTGGGTCAATGATAGCAAAGGGAAAAAAGAATCAACAGCTTCAAACGTAGAACTTGCTCAAGGTCAATGCATTTTTGGTGTGAAGTTTTTCCCTTATCATTTATCAAAAAATGGCTAATAAGTATATCATATGGTCTTCATACGGACACCTCTTTCCCACGGAGAATTAGCAGTAAAAAAAGCAGCTTATGAAGCCTTGAATATTAGCTAGGATGATGTGGCATAGATAGGATAATGATTATGAATGTTTCTGGTGAAGGTAGTGGTAGTAGAGTGAATAATCAGAGTTTATTTATAGATTAAAGGACATTTTGTTCCAATGCCAGAATTTTAAATCATCCCAAATAATTCTTGCGTTTGATAGTCTATGCACATTGAGTGACAGTGCTTCTTGAAGCTTGCTTCTTGCTGACATCATTCTTATGCTGCATAATTCACCTGTTTAATTTCCCTATTTCTCCCGTTCAAGCAACTTTACATTCATCATAAGAAACCTCATAGATGAGTTCCCGAAACTTGCTGATGAGATTAGGGGGCGACGTGCACCCCAGGCTTAGATATGCATTCAAGAGCCTCATATGTTGCAAATGTTAGAAATACTCCTGCTAAGCAAGTTCTTGGTGTCATGCAAGGTTATTTGCGAATATGAATTTGCCTAAATTTAGAAAACAGTCAATCTAAAACATGTGAAGAGATATCGCAGACAATACAAACACATTCCAACTGAACTAAATACAAATAAATATAGCAGCAAATGCAGAATCATTGGCATGGTGCCATTGTTTCAGTGGAATAAAATCTGTCCTGCGTTGTAAATCTGGAATCCTTTATAATCCAGACTACTAAATATCTCATGAGGGTTGTAACGTAAAATATGCATGTATTTATTCCTCATTTTTTACTTTAAGACCCGATAATGCTTAAACAGCAGTGAACCAACTGAGATCACAGTACTTAATACTATATATTGCTCCAGAAATCCGTTTCTCTGCTGATCGCAGCATTTGACACTAACAATTTTTGACAGAAAATGTGAGACAGAAATCACATAACACTTAGAGTAGTGCTATTCACTTTGATTGTTTGGGAACAAAACCCATAATGTACATGTTATGGCCCTATGTGTCATTACCTTTGAACAACAAAAAGTAGGGAGTTTGCGTTTTGCAAAACTGCATGGAGGTTTTTACTGTGTGCAATTAAAATTAGAAACCTTCACAGCTGATACTAAATGCATTATCCACAGCTTTAGGTTATACAGGTGCACTACTTTACACAGAACACACTCTTTTACCTCGTCACTGCCCATACTCTTAGGCAAAGTTACACCCTTTGGAGTGCCCCTTCTGCCACACAACGATAATCGTCATCTGCCTTGATGCGTTTTCTTTCTTTAACGCTGCGAGCCCTGTACTTTCCAGTAACAAATGGCATGCGCGTTATCAGCATGATAGCATTCCCGACAGGAAAGTAGCGGGCGTGGTGTTTTCAAGAAAGGAAACGCATCAAGGCAGATAACGATTATTGTTGTGTGGCAGAAGGGGCACTCCAAAGGGTGTAACTGCCTAAGAGTGCAGGTGGTGATTCAGATTCTTCAAAGGTGTTTCATTGTATGGGATGGCACATCGCTCTTCACTTATTTGCAGAATATTGCATTCCAATTGTGTCATATGAGATAAATCCATTAGAGAGCTTTAACTTGCCCTAAATTTATTACAGCTGTGTACTGGTCAACTGGCAGCAGCTTGCAGTGCTTGTGGAAAAACAATTGTAACTGCCATATTATATGTAACTGCTAGTGCACAGGCATCGGCAGCAGCAATGGTTAGGGTACACTTGTTTCTTCTATTCTGGGGTATGCATCCTCCACCAGAAAGTAGTTTTTTTTCGGCTTCCTCTTCTACCACATTGGAATGTGAAATGGGGTGTAATTTGTAGGGTATACTCTTGCATAAACTTCATGAGCATTTATTCTTGTCTGTGCCACAGATCATTGTTGCTATGACTGTAAAAGCAGGGTGCCTGTTTACAGCACCCGTAGGGAACAATCTGTGAATCTTTAACGAACAGTAAGGATAATGAATAATCGAATAATTTTTGGTAATTTTCAACAGAGTTAGCACTCTTTGCTTTCCACTGTGGTGTTTTTCAAACTCCAATGTTGGCACAAGGTTTGACTGCAGGATGTCATTTTGTGTGAAAGAGTGCACTTGTGCGCATAACACCTCATCGTCAACATTCTGCTGCACAGAATGTCATTAGCTTTCGTATGCATTGGTCAGTATCGGCTGCTCCTTTGTTAGTTGGAATGTAGCATTTATGTAAAGCACATTTGATGTTCTAACAAAAAGCATTGTGCCCTCTTATCCCCTAATTCTCCTACTTGATGCCTAGTGTTATAATAGCATGGTTGACAACATGAGAGTCCGTGTGGTGTATAATTGTGTCTGGTGGGGTGGGGGGTGTACATTAACTTAATCAACTTTTCCAGACGACTTGAATCAATATTGTGGAATGCTGGTTTTTTTTTTTCAATCACTGTTACCAAGTTTCACTTTGGTTGTGGCAACAAGTATAATGTAGTTCGCTAGCACTCCTGCCAACACATATAATGTGCAGGCATCTGTGTTGAAAAAAAGACCAGCTAATGGTTTGCCAGGAGCTAAGGTCCATTTAAACCATTAAATTTTGAGCTTATGCCGGTGGAAATAACTGGTGAATGAAAGCACACCCAGGAGAACTGACCACAATATATTCTTTCATTCTAATAATGCTGAAGCTTTGAACTGCATTTGAACTGACTTGTTTAAAAAATGACCCATTTCCTTGTTCAAGTAAGACAAAGGTTCCACAGGAAGACAGAAACTTGAAGCCGTCAACAGCAGCATGAATATAAAGAGCGCTCGACGTTTTGCAATCTTGCACCTGGTTATCATACTGTCCATCCCATTTTTTTCCACAGGCTGTTCTTTACTGTTTTATGGTCATACCCAGTTTAATTTTAATGTCCCTATTTTTTAATATTTGGTAAATATATCTTTTCTTCATCGGCTTTCAACAAAATATATATTCATAATGTGCCTTCATTTACCATTTACATTGATCTTAACCAGATGCATCTTGATACAAAATTTATTTTCCTTAATTCTTCGTTTTCCTTTTCCAAAAGTGCAAACTGTTTATCTTGATGCCTATTTTGTCTTCTGGGAAGATTATGTCTACTGGATTAATGACTGCTTACATGTGTACATCGTTTTCTGTTTTGGTCACCCCTACCCTTAGCAAGTACTGACAGCAGTGCTCATACCCGCTCCATCACAATCACCACTGCTAAGCACACCCTTCCTTCCTTTATTTTAACACTTTGGCTTCTCTTGACCTCTATATGCACCAGTTTCTTCTCCGCCAATGAGGCCAAGGAGGCCAAACAACACAGCCAAGGAAAACATTTGCTACCCTAATGACAAGCACCTATGTCGAAATGTTGGCTACAGCAACATCCCTTGTTCCAACAATGTTGGTCTACTTACATGTTTTTCTCACACAGAAGTTACTGCTTTGTTGTGTTCTGTGATTATACTTTTTTGCCGCTTTCTTTAGGATGGATATTCACGAATACTATTTGTTTCTCCTAACAGCAGCAAGTTTATCCTTGCAAGCGTTTGGAGTCAAAAACAACTTTCACCAGGAAGAAGTGCAAGACGAGTGAGTGAAGAAAATAAAGTTGCTTCTGTGATCTAAGAACTTGAGGACTGGAATGTTGCACCTTTTTGTATATATGCTATGCAGTGCATTCATATCACAAAATGCAAAGTGTTTTATCTCTGCAGCCATGTCATTGTGTTGGCAAGACAATTTTCTCAATGGTGACCTGCTGCTTTGGCTATGAGCTGCCTTCATGATATTTGCATTAAAGGAGATGTACTATCGTGGACAAAAGTACCCTGGAAGTGCGAGCGTTGACCAAATTGCATTTCTGTTCAAGACCGCTGAAAACAGTGGGTCACGTATGCACATTCCGAACGCAGATGGTAGCACGGCTGATCCCAGCAAATAGTGCACCATAAAATTTGGTCGACTCTCGCACGTCCTGGGCAATTTTATCCCCAATGGCACATTCTTCGAACAATGGATATGCTCTGCAAGCTGAAATACGGGAAGCACCTGTACTTTAATGAATATAGTACAGATTTAGCATACTAAGTCTTTCGTTTTCTGAATATGGCAAGCACCTGTATTTTAACGGTTATAGTACAAATTCAGCATACAGTGTGTTCCGTTTTCTGAATACGAGAAGCACCGTACTTTAACGGTTATAGTACAGATCCAGAATACAGTCTTCCGTTTTCTAGATACAGAAGCACTCGTATCTTGTATTACGGTCTCTCTTTTACAGTTGTCCGTTCTACGGAAATAACCGTTCTTAATTTACGGAAGAGTGTTTGGTCACAAATTACCAGCAAATTTTCAGAAAAGTAAGGCAAATTTTTTTTACAGTGTGCCCTAAGAGATGGAAAAGGTGAAGGAAGATGATAGACCACACGGACTCAATTAAACCAACGTCTTCCTGTAGAAAGAGAACAGCCAGGCCATAGCAAAAGAAAAAAAAACAGACAGGTCACACCGATTACAGTAACATGTAAGATCACACGAAAACAAGACTAGCAGAATTTCGTCCCTCCGAAAGAAAAAAAAATGCTTTAGAGATGACAAGACTAAGTCAGTTTCTTGTAGGAAATAGGCAGGTTGACAATAAATCTGGTGGCGCCGAAAAGCAAAACCACGTTGGGTTGTCGTACTTGGCCCGCAGAATACGCCTCCCGAAAGGACAGGATGTGTGCAAAACGGGACCGGTTCAGTGTGCATTGAAGGTTGCGGTTTCTTACAGCGTGCGCCACCACAGTCGATGTTGAGTTTCCCCAGAAAATGGTACATATATACTCACGTTGATGAGTCATCACAGACAAACTAATCCTATAAGATTGTAATAAGTGTCGAAATTTGCAAAGTTTTTTTTTAAAATCATAATACAAGGCGCATCTGGGAGACGCATTGTTGATGTGCCATTGGAAATACACCATTCTCCTCCTTAACCTTAAGCTGGAGTGGATATTTGAATACGGAGTGATAATTTTTAAGTTTTAAGGATCTTTAATATCACTGGTTGCAGGCATCATAAATGATATATAATTCTAGGAACACTTGAGACGGGTAGGTGATTAACACTTGAGAGTGCAATTAACACGAATTACACTTGGGATGGGGGAGTGATTCCACGGTCAGCGTGCTTTGCACAGAAACAGGGTCAACAGTGTGTGTCTATGCTATAAAAATAACGTATAGTTGCTTGGTAATTCTTGGTGATTAGTTAGACGTCAAAGTGGTTTGTTCGGCTAGTTGCTACGTGGATGTAGTCGCAAACTTGAAAAAAGAGAAAGTCGAGAGGTGAAGGTAGACAAGGCGAGAGAAGGACAAACAACTGATCTTTATTCTTGCAAACAGTTTCCCCTAGCCGCGCTGAACTTGCACAATGCACAACATAACAGCAATGACATTATCAATACACAGCAACACTGTTAAAAATATTGAAGCTCTCACTTGGTTAGGACCACCGATGTCGCGCTTACACACTTTTCGTGTCCAAGTTTAGAAATGCGACAAACTTCTCTCAACTGTCTTTCCTGCTGCGAGGTGGCATTCCCCCTGACTGACATGTTGCTGAAGATGGAAGTGCATCCGTATTGCTTACAATGTAGCGGAAGGTTGCCGCCCGAGCCTGTAGGCACAAGACACCCACGAGAGGCAGGTGACATTCTGCCTTTTTCAGTTTGCTGCCACGTTTATATAAAGCTGTAAGCACTTCAAATATGTGTTGAAGTCGCGACAAGCAATTTGTTCGTGGCTGTGCTAGAAGTACAGTGTCTGCCGCTGTCCAAAACTGCATGTAGTCAAAACAAAGGGTGAACAAAAGCGTGGAAGAGAAGTCATTGGAACACGGCACTGCTTATTAAGCTGTTCATTTGGTTTTAAATCGCACGCGCCGTGCGCCCGGTCTTCAATTATGGGGTTTTACATGCCAAAACCACTTTCTGATTATGAGGCACGCCGTAGTGCAGGACTCCGGAAATTTCGACCACCTGGGGTTCTTTAACGTGCACCTAAATCTAGGTACACGGGTGTTTTCGCAGTTCGCCGCCATCGAAATGCGGCCACGGTGGCCGGCATTCGATCCCGCGATCTAGTGCTCCGCAGCCCAACATCATAGCCACTGAGCAACCGCGGCGGGTGCACCCGGTCTCCCTGCGACAAAGGGGAAATACGGCGCCCTAGTTGCATATCATTCAGTGTATATACATAAACGCAGGGAATAAAGCATCGTTTTCTTTATATTTTCGGGAACGTGCGTCCTCAGCCTAAATGTTGCCCTAACTATACCGAATCCCGGATGAGATTCGCTTATATATATATATATATATATATATATATATATATATATATGTATATATATATATAAGCGCCTCAATTTATACAGAGAAAGAGTATAATTGGTCAAGAAAGAACAAGTCAACTTAGAGGCAGTACGGGCAAAGCAGACAAATTTAGGCTGGTACTTGCAAACAAATATGCAGCCTTAGAACAGAGAGATGATGATGACATAGAGGTATTGAATGAAACCGTAACGAGGCTGGCTTCAGAGGCAGCAATTGAAGTGGGAGGCAAGGCACCAAAGCAACCAGTAGGCAAGCTCTCGCAAATAACAAAAGACCTAATGAAGAAACGACAAAGAATGAAAGTGTCCAACTTAAGAGATAAGATAGAATTCGCGGAACTGTCAAAACTGATCAACAAGGCGAAAATAAGTGATATTCCAAACTATAAAGTGAGAAAGACTGAAGAAGCCGTAAGAAATGGATGCAGCCTGAAATCAGTGAGAACGAAAAGGACAAACCAAGATGTATGCACTAAAAGATAAGCAGTGTAATATCATCAGCAATCTCGAAAATATAGTAAAAGCAGCGGAAGAATTCTATACTGACCTTTACAGTACCCAGACACAGGAGCGCTCTATTCAAAACAATAATGAACAGTATACTGAAACTGCTCCTATAACTAGAGATGAAGTCAGAAAAGCCTTGCAAGGCATGAAACGGGGAAAATCGGTAGGATAGGATGGAATAACAGTCGATTTAATCAAATATGGAGGATATATAATGCTAGGAAAACTGGCGGCTCTCTGTACGAAGTGTAGACAGCCGCCAGTTTTCCGCCAGCCACCAGCCGCAATCTCTATCGTTTGCAAGGGTCCCAGAAAACTGGAAGAATGCAAACATTATACTAATCTACAAGGGCGACGTTAAAGAACCAAAAAATTATAGGCCAATCAGCTTACTCCCAGTATTACCTAAAATATTTACCAAAATAATCTCCAATAGAATAAGGACAACCCTGGTATTTAGTTAACCAAGGGAGCAGGCTGGCTTCAGGAAAGGTTACCCTGCAATGGATCACATCCATGTCATTAACCAGGTTATCGAGAAATCACCAAAGTACAATAAACCTCTCTATATGGCTTTCATAGGTTACGAAAAAGCATTTGATTCAGTAGAGATACCAGCAGTCATAGACGTATTGCGCAATCAAGGAGTACAGTTCGCTTACGTAAATACCGTAGATTTTCGACGGTATTTACGTGAGCGATCTGTACTCACAGCCTCACAGCCACCTCAATTCTGCACAAGAAAAGTAGAAAGGTACCTATAAAGAAATGGGTCCGACAAGGAGACACAATCTCTCCAATGCTATTCACTGCGTGCTTAGAAGAAGTATTCAAGCTATTAAACTGGGAAGGCTTAGGAGTAAAGATCGACAGCGAATACCTCAACAACCTTCGGTTTGCCGATGACATTGTTCTATTCAGCAACAATGCAGGCGAGTTACAACAAATGATTCAGGACGTTAACAGCGAGAGTGTAATAGTGGGACTGAAGATTAATATGCAGGTACAAAGAAAATTATAAATAACCTGACAAGCGAACAAGAGTTCAAGATCGCAAGTCAGCCTCTAGAGTCTGTGGAACAGTATGTTTACCTAGGTCAACTAATCACAGGGAACCCAGACCATGTGAAGGAAATTCACAGAAGAATAAATATGGGTTGGATCGCGTACGGCAGACATCGTGAGCCCCTGAATGGGAGCTTACCGTTATCATTGAAAACGAAAGTATACAAACAATGCATTTTACCGGTGGTGACATACGGCGCAGAGACTTGATGATTCACAAAGAAGCTTGAGAACAAGTTAAGGACCGCGCAGAGAGCGATGGAACGAAGATTGCTAGGCATAACATGAAGAGACAGAAAGAGAGCAGTTTGGATCAGAGAACATAGACGATATTCTAATAGACATTAAGAAAAAAAATGGCGCTGGGCAGGTCATGTAATGCGCCCATTAGATAACCGTTGGACCATTAGGGTAACAGAATGGGCACCAAGAGAAGGTAAGCGCAGTAGAGGATGGCAGAAGAATAGATGGAGTGAGAAAATTAGGAAATTTGCGGGTGCGATTTCGAATCGGTTGGCGCAGGGCAGGGGTAATTGGAGATCGCAGGGAGAGGCCTTCGTCCTGCAGTGGACATAGGTAGGCTTTATATATATATATATATATATATAGGCAGGGAGATACGATATCTCCAATGCTATTCACGGCGTGTTTACAGGAGGTATTCAGAGACTTGGATTGGGAAAAATTGGGGATAAAAGTTAATGGAGAATACCTTAGTAACTTGCGATTCGCTGATGATATTGCCTTAGTAACTCAGGGGACCAATTGCAATGCATGCTCACTGACCTGGAGAGGCAAAGCAGAAGAGTGGGTCTAAAAATTAATCTACAGAAAACTAAAGTAATGCTTAACAGTCTCGGAAGAGAACAGCAATTTACAATAGGCAGCGAGGCACTGGAAGTCGTAAGGGAATACATCTACTTAGGGCAGGTAGTGACGGCGGATCCGGATCATGAGACGGAAATAACCAGAAGAATAAGAATGGGCTGGGGTGCGTTTGGCAGGCATTATCAGATCATGAACAGCAGGTTGCCATTATCCCTCATGAGAAAAGTATATAATAGCTGTGTCTTACCAGTACTCACCTACGGGGCAGAAACCTGGAGGCTTAGGAAAAGGGTTCTACTCAAATTGAGGACGGCGCAACGAGCTATGGAAAGAAGAATGATAGGTGTAACGTTAAGGGATAAGAAAAGAGCAGATTGGGTGAGGGAACAAACGCGAGTTAATGACATCTTAGTTGAAATCAAGAAAAAGAAATGGGCATGGGCAGGACATGTAATGAGGAGGGAAGATAACCGATGGTCATTAAGGGTTACGGACTGGATCCCAAGGGAAGGGAAGCGTAGCAGGGGGCGGCAGAAAGTTAGGTGGGCGGATGAGATTAAGAAGTTTGCAGGCATGGCATGGCCACAATTAGTACATGACCGGGGTTGTTGGAGAAGTATGGGAGAGGCCTTTGCCCTGCAGTGGGCGTAACCAGGCTGATGATGATATATATATATATATATATATATATATATGTGTGTGTGTGTGTGTGTGTGTGTGTGTGTGTGTGTGTGTGTGTGTGTGTGTGTGTGTGTTGCCTAATAGCTTCACGTTCTCGCGTCGAAACTCGGTAAGGGCTCTGGCGGAGTGGTCGAGCGCACTCTTCCGTTATTATGCGATGCTTTGCAACTGGTGTTTGTCGAATCCTCGATGACGTCGAAAAGCAGTCTTTGTATCGTCGGAGAAGACTTCTGATCTGTTGCTGCTTCCTCATAGGAAGATTTGGATTCACGTCGAAGTATGGTTCGGGGACTATGCTCATCAGAGTAGATGCGGCTGAATCCGAGAGGAGAAAGGCATTGCTGGTTTCCACAATTTCCTCGATGTATGCGATTGTCGTGCCCTTGTTGATGTGCTTGAACTCTTGGCTGAAGTTGGTTAGCATAACTTCCACTTGCCCTCCGTGGAGTCGAGCGATCCCTCTTGCGACGCAAATTTCACGGTCGAGCAGTAGATGTTGTTCGCCCTCGATGACGCCATCTACGTCAGCGGGTGTTTCGGTGCCGACGGAAAAAATAATGCTGGAGCGCGGTGGGACGCTCACTTGATCTTCGAGCACACTCAAGGCGTGGTGACTACGACAGCTCTCCGGCGGTATCGCTTGATCTTGCGACAGCATTATCGATTTCGACTTCAGGTCGATTACTGCGCCATGTTGATTCAGGAAGTCCATGCCGAGAATGACGTCTCGTGAACACTGTTGGAGGATAAGAGGATAACGAAGGTGGCAGGGTAAGTCCAGTCATGAACAGTAATTCTTGCCATGCAGATCCCAGTCTGCATAATCAGGTGTCCTCCAGCGGTCCGAATTTGAGGGCCGTCCCATGCAGTCTTAACTTTCCTCAACTGGGCGGCGATAGGTCCACTCATGACGGAGTAATCGGCTCCTGTGTCTACTAAGGCGCTGACTGCGTGGCCGACGAGAAGCACGTCGAGGTTTGTGGTTCTTTGTCTTGCGTTACAGTTAGGTCCTGGCGTCAGATGACGGCTGCGTCGTGTTGAACTGAAGTTGGAACGTCACGTCGTCAAGTCGTCTTTCGTCGGTGTAGTCTTGGCTTCCTGATTTCGTTGGGACGGTGGCGTGTCGTTATTATGTCGTCTAGATGGTCTCTTCGTCGTCTTCGTCGGCGGCGGAGGATCTTCGTCAGTTCGACGAACAGCAACCGCACCTCCATCGGTTACTGCTTTTAATTTTCCGGATATGGGCTGACGGACCGGCCCCGGACTGGGTCAGTGTATGGTCGGCGCTGCGGCGACATGTAGCGGCCTGGTGACGGCGAACGGGAAGGTCGTCGAGGGCTCCATTGAGTGGCGGCGAGGTAGTCGGCAATATCGCGAGGTCGTTCGCCAATCTGTGGCCGCGGCGCGTTAACGGCAAAACCTCGCAGTCCCATCTCCCGGTATAGGCATCGGCGGTACACATGGGCGGCTTGTCCGCAGTGGTAGCAGAGCGGGCGGTGGTCGGGGGCTCGCCAAACGTCAGTTTTCTTTGGAATGCCGCGTGGGTTGACGGGTTGGCGTGCTGGCGGCGGGGATGGTGGTGGACGACGGAACTGTGTCGCCACTGGGCCCGGCCGTGGGCGCGGAGGGGGAACGTGACGACGGGCTGCAGCGACATATGTCATCGCTTGCGGCTGAGGCTGCGGCGATTCAGGGGCTACTCCGAGTTGCTGTTGGAGCTCCGCACGCACGGCGTCGGCAATCGAAATCACTTGAGGCTGTGACGAAGGCAGGACCTTGCGTAGTTCTTCGCGCACAATGGCCCTGATGGTCTCTTGCAGGTCGTCGGAACCCAGTCCTTGGATGGCGTACTGCGGCGTGAGCCCCTCGCGGTTATATTGCCGAGTGCGCATCTCCAGAGTTTTCTCGATCGTCGATGCCTCTGCAGAAAACTCAGCTACGGTCTTTGGCGGGTTACGAATAAGTCCGGCGAAAAGTTCTTGCTTGACGCCCCGCATCAGGAAGCGGACTTTTTTCTCCTCCGACATTTCCGGGTCGGCCTGCCGGAAAAGGCGGGCCATCTCCTCCGTGAAGATCGCAATCGTCTCGTTTGGCAGCTGCACTCTGGTTTCTAGTAGTGCTTGGGCTTGCTCTTTTCGCACGACGCTTGTAAACGTTTGCAAGAAGCCGCTTCGGAACAGGTCCCACGTCGTTATAGTGGCTTCTCGATTCTCGAACCAGGTCCTGGTGGCGTCTTCCAATGCGAAATAGACATGCCGCAGCTTGTCGTCGCTGTCCCAACTGGTAAACGTAGCGACCCTCTCATACATCTCCAGGCAGCTTTCCGGGTCCTCAAATGTGGAACCGCGGAACGTCCGTGGCACCCTGGGCTGCTGCAGAACTATTGGGGCTGCTCCGGCTGCCATTCGGGCTGTCTTCTTGGACGTCTCTGGACGAACTTCTCTGACGATCTTCTTGGTCGTCTCTGGTAGAATTCCGTGTTCCGGGGGCAGTTGCTGTAGCCGGTGGCTTGCTCGATGTTCTGGGACGGCGCTGGTGTTGTCTTTGTTGTACGGGCTTGGATTACGGCTTGTCGGGGGCGTCCGGTACATGAACGTAAAGCAGCTCCACCAGATGTCACGTGGGGGTGACGTTGAATAACACAGTAGCAATACTGTGAACGACAAAACTAACTTTTATTGGGCGAACCTGTGCCCACAAAACAAGCTACACTTATAGCACAACGATAGCGGCGAACACGGTCAGCGTACATCAAAAATCTGATCAGCGGGTCAAGCGCGTCGGCTTTTATACAGCAGTCGTTGAATGTTCCAGAGAAATCGTTCGGACCCGCGTGCCTTCCACAAAGTTCTACACCATTCGCGTCACGCGATGAAATCAGGTAACACAAGGTTCGGCGACAACAGAAAGCCGGGTAGAAGCATCGATAACTTTCCAGAAACTTCGGATACATGCAGGCGCGTCCGGCGCTGTGCGATTACATTTGTTAGGCGGCGAAACGTGCTCGTCCAATAAAGATAAGTACACGTGTCAATATGTTGTAATGGGATAGACCCGCTAACCAAGGTTCAGCTCTCTCACCTTGTACAATGCGTCGGCCACGTGTGACTGGGCTGTGCTGATGATTGCCAAGTTCTCCTAAGGTCCCAATCGGATCATCATGTCCTGACGATCCTCGGTGGCCAAGCCGGCTGCACACCATAGAGCACTGGGGAGTCCCGGGCGCGTCCACTTATCCTGTACTTAGCGAGTCCAGTCATTTCGTCAATAAGGTAGCGGTACGCGGAGCCTGCCGTGTGACGTTCTCGTGGTGAAAATTGAGCTCTCGCCTGTCCTTCGTCAGATGCAAGGCGTTAAGGCTGGTTGCCCATGATGTACAGGAGCTTCAAGGGATGCCTGCGGTCATACTGGAAGACGACCTCCTTTTACCCACTACGGGAGATTGTTCAAGAAGCCGGGCGAGCGTTTGTATGTCTTCCCATTGCTGTCTGGCTTTGGGATCCTGCCTATCATGCCCCCCCCCCCTCCTTATGAGCCGCATTGAAGTCCCCTAATATCATCAGAGGATTCTGGCCGCCTGCTTTGAGGGCTTTGCGAAATAAGGGTAAGAATATGACTTTCTTTGTTTCGGTGTACTATAGACATTTAGGAGGAATATGTTTCTCCGGTCCTTTCTCCCTGTATGGAATGGAATGGAAAAACTTTACTGCTCTATATCTCAGAGAGATTGGCGGTGGGCCGGTGTCTTCATGTCTTGAGTCCTGGCCGCTTCACAAGGTCGGCGCCCCTATTCCAGGGCACCGCTGAGACTTGTTGCTTCGAAGGCGTGCTGCACAATTGCCCGTTGGGCTGCGAGCTCGCTGCTGGTGAGCAGACCCTCCCATTGTTCCGCACTTGGGTTATTTACTTTATGGAATGCGAAATAACGCTTGCATTCTCACGTGATGTGGTACAACGTAGGGGTTGCCCCGCACCACGGTCATGTATCCCTTTACTGGGTAGGGAACATTTTGTGTAGTGTGTGCAGGTTGAGGAACGTGCCTGCTTGCAGTCTTCGCCAGCTAACTGCCTCGTGTTGTGTGAGTGATGTGTGGGGTGGGGGTATTTAAGTATCCTTCCTCTGTAGGGACTAAGTATTTCTGCATACGCCGGCTCCACCGTTAAGGGGGCCTCTAGGGTTTCCGACTGCCCTGCTCGGTGCGTGAGTTCGCGAACTAGGCTGTCCACCCTTGAGTTGCCCTCTATCCCGGTGTGTGCCGGTATCCAAAAGATCCTATGTTTTATGTTTTTTTGGAAGCTCTGTTTCGAGGAGGATTCTCAGTGCTTCCTTACTAACTCTGCCTTGTATGTAGTTCCTGCATGTTGCTTTGGAGTCTGTTAGAATTATCAGACATTTGTTCCTGCGGTAACCTTCAGCCGCCGCTAGAGCTAAGGCGACTTCTTCCTCCTCCGTTACCGTGCAGTGTCTCAGGGTCGCGCAGCTAATTGGTTCTCCCGTGTGGTTTACTACTGCTGCAGTGAGTGTAAACATTCTAGTGTTGCGGTCCCATGGGTATACGGCCGCGTCTGTGTACACTAGTGTACTCAAGTGTGGCTAGGTTTCGTTCGACGTAATCTGCTCGTGCCTGCCTTCTGGCGGCGTGGAGATTTGGGTCCATGTTTCTCGGTAGCGGGCTAATCTCCAGTGTCTGGCAAACGCTGCCTGGGATGCTAGCTGCCCGATCCTCTATTCCGTCTGTGTTATGCCCCATTCTTTTTAGGAGCTTGCGGCCGGTGGCAGTCTGCTGGAGCCTGGCGATCTGTGCATTGAGCTGCGCTTCCGCGAGTTCTTCGAAGGTGTTGCTTAGGCCCATCTGTAACAATTTATCGTTGGGCGTGTTTCTTGGCAGATGTAGCGCCGTCTTATACGCTTTCCTTAGTAGTGTTTCCGCCTTTTCTTTTTCGTGCTTGGTCATTTTGTGGTACGGGAGGGAGTACGTGACTCTGCTGACCACCAGGCTTCTGACCAGCTTGATTGTGTCTCCTTCTCTCATTCCGCTTCTTCTTTGAGATACCCTCGTTATCATTCGGCTTACTTGTTCTGTCGATTTTTCAAGTAAGCTGATTGTGTGGCTGCATTTCTTGCTTCCTTGAATCCACATACCTAGGATGCATATCATGCTCCTTTCAGGTATGTTTTGTCCCTCTAGTTTTACTATTAGTTCTTCATTGGTGGGGTTTCTTCCCACTCTTAGGATTTCTGATTTTTCGGTGGAGCACGCCAGGCCCCTTTCTTTGACATATTCTTCCACGCACTTGGCCGCTTCCTGCAGTTTTTCTTGCTTCTGTCCTAGGGAGCCTTGATTGACCCAGACCACGATTTCGGAAGCATATATTGCATGCTGGATGCCATCAACCTTGCTGAGTCTTCGAGCCAGTCCGATCATTGCGATGTTGAAGAGTATTGGTGAGATCACGGAGCCCTGCGGCATGTCTTTGCGTCGAGTGGTAAAGACGTCACTTCGCAGATCCCCCGATCCCACCGTTGCCGTGCGTTTGGTCAGAAAGGCCCTCACGTAGTCATGGATTCGCTTGCCGTAGTTGGCGTTGTTCAGTCCTTCCATGATGGCTTCGTCGCTAACGTTGTCGAAGGCCCCTTTGATATCTAGGGCCATGATAGCGTTTTCGCCTGCTGTGGGTGACCTGTTTATGATTTCTTCTTTTATCTGTCGTAGGACGTCCTGTGTTGACAGGTTCGCCCGGAAGCCTAAACATGCTGTGCGGGTATAGCTCCTTGTCCTCCAGATGGTGTTGGATTCTTCTGGTGGCTATTCTTTCGTAGAGTTTACCGAGGCACGAGATGGAGCGAGACGGGCCTCAGGTTTTCAATATGAAGCTTTTTGCCGGGTTTAGGTATCACCACCACGACAGCGTGCTTCCATTCCTTCGGTATCGTGCCCTCTGCCCACAGTGTGTTGAGGTATGCTGTGAGCTGATCTATCGCCTCGTCGCTGAGGTTGCGTAATACGGAGTTTCTGATCTTGTCGAAGCCCGCGGCTGTGTTTCTGGTTGTCGCTCTAATTGCCGCGTAAACTTCCTCTCTTGTAATAGGTCTGTCCATGTCGGTATTCTCTGTCCCCGGATACTCCCCGTCGTTGCCTTTGGGATTGTCCTTGCCGTAACGTTTTCCACGCACTGCCTCCAGTAGTTCATCGTCGGAGCATTCGTGCTGGTGAGCCAGTTTCTGAATTGCTTTGCCGCCTTCTGTTTTCGTTTTGGTAGGGTTCATGAGGGCTTTTAGTATGCGCCACGTCTTGGCTGTGCTGAGCGTGCCGTTCAGTGAGCTGCAGAACTGCTGCCACCCTTGCTTTGCCAGCTGTGTTGCGTACTCTTCCGCCTTCTTTGTGATCTCTGCTATCTTCTTCTTGAGTTTCCTGTTTAGATGCTGTCTTTTCCAGCGTTTTGTGAGCCCGCGTCTGGCCTCCCACTGCCCGAGTAGCCGCCGTTCCACCTCTGGTGTTTGTTCTGTTCTATCTATTTCCTCTGTGTGGAGTTCTTGTACCTGTTTTAGTTGTTGGCTCCATTCCTCTATCGAGGTGACTTCTCTTTTTAGTTGTTCGCTGTGCTTACGGAAGGCGTCCGAATCTGTGATATGGGCTGTGCCGATTTTTCTTTTTACGCTCTCCGCTTCGATTGTAGTTTTCAGTACATAATGATCGCTGCCTAAGTTCTCCAGCAGTTTCTCCCACTCGGCTTGCTTTGCTCCTTTAACAAATGTTAGATCTGGGCAGGTGTCTGGGCTAACGCTATTACCCTGGCACGTTGACTGATTTCCGTTCGTTAAGAGGTCGCAGCCTATGATTTCTGCCGCAGTGCATATTTGCTGCCCCTTCTTTTCGATTTTCTGCTATCCCCAGCTCGGGCTTTTAGCATTGAAATCCCCCGCAATTATTAGGGTGTTCGACTTGGCAAGCTTGTTTGCTTCTGCAAAGAATTTGCCGAAGTCGCCGTCTTTCTGCCTTGGGGGACTGTATAGATTAACTATAAATGTGCTTTTAGCTTTGTGCTTCTTTTTGGGTATTATCTCAGTTATTTTGTGTTCGATTTTCGTGTCCTCAATTCCTTTGTGTGCTATGGTGACTATCTTGTTTCTAATGAGGGTTGCTTAATAATTACAGTTAGTATCGCGTCACAGTCCCTAGATGTGATTTCGTGGTGTATAGTCGCAATGTTTCTTTTAATGAACGTGGCTACCCTGGATTTTTCTCCTCCATCGCTGCCGAAGCTTTCATATCCCGACAGTTTGGCCGGGTCTTTTATGGTCTCCTGGATCGCTATGGCTATGTGTTTTTCGGTAATTTGGCCTATGTGATGCCCACCCGAATGGGCAGTAGTATTACTAGGCAAACAGTCCCGCATCTCAGTCTTAGCCGAAACGCTGGAGCAGTTAATTGGAGAAACACTGAGCAAAACCTGGGCAGTCATCGCTAAATTATTTCGCTCACGCTAGGCAAGGGTGTCAAGACCAGACAAGGTAAGAAGCCCAATATTACGGAGTGGGACAAATTTAGACAAATCAGGGAAGCTATACGCTCCGGAAGCATTACCGACATTCATGAATGGACGGGACAGCTGGAAAAACTCGCGAATAGCGCATCCACCACCATAGAAGACGAGGACGCACCACCAAACATAGATATCAAACTGATAAACATGTCGAAAAGATAAAGGGACTCAGAAAAGAAATTAAAGGCCGAAAGATGGAACGTAAACGTTATGAGGGAATTGGCCAGACACAACAAGGAGATAGAGAAATACGCCATAAAATTAAACGAGCAAAATTGATGTAGCAGATCCGACGAAATGAACAAGGTCATGAGCCTCTCCAAAACATGGAACATCCTTAGGCACCTACTTGACCACGGCAAATAAAAAACGCAGGCAAACATAAACCAAATAATATCGAAACACACCTTCAATTGAAAAGACAAACTGCTGATTGACAAACTAATTTGGTTGTACATAGGACAAATAGATACCGAGATACTGCGTGAATACACGGGCAGTCCCAACACGGAGCTGGACACGCCTATCACGGCGGCTGAGTTTCGGGCCGAATTAATCGGTCTAAATTCCTAGTCGGCCCCGGGACCGGACGGGGTAGCAAACACGAAAGCTCCATAGCAGCGCTAGCAAGAAGTATCTGCGAGGTATGGGAACCTGACGCCTCCCACAAGCGTGGAAGAAAGCGGACATGGTCCTCATGCCCAAACAGGGTAGATCACCACAACTAGAGAATTTGAGGCCCATATCGCTAAATTCGTGCGTGGGCATAGTTATGTAGCACGTAGTGTAGACGAGGCTCACTAGATACATGGAGCAGCAAAACCTTTGGCCACACGATATGGTACAGTTTAGGCCGGGCCTCAGCATGCAGGACGTCATGCTCAGGCTCAAATAGGACATACTTAGCGCCCAGACAACTCACACAAAGGCCATCCTCGGCCTAGACCTAACTAAAGCCTTTGACAACGTCCAACACGCAGCCATACTCACAGGGCTTCAGGATATCGGGGTTGGCGAGAAGAACTACATCAGAGACTTCCTAACAGACAGAGAAGTCGGGATGAAATTCCAAGACATTGAATCCCCCACAATTAAACTAGGGAGTAAGGGCACCACTCAAGGGTCAGTCTTGTCCGCTATTCTCTTCAACTTCGCAGTTTGAGGACTCCCCCCATATTACGTAAAAGTTCAGCATGTATGCGGACGATATAAATCTCTAGATAAGCAAAAGGTAGTGACGCAGAAACAGAACACAAACTGCAGACAGCGGCACACGCGGTTGTCGAATGCGAGGCGGGCAGAGGGCTGTCGTGCTCTCCGCAAAAATCTTAGCTACTCATTAATAAATCAAAGGGGAGAAAGGAAAATTCCCCTTAGACAGAACCAGAGCACGGTATGGTGCTAGAAGCATCCCTCGTCCCTGGGGTCGAGAAAGTTAGGATATCAGGCATGTTTATGCATACGAACGGAATGAACACGAACACAATCACGAAGCTAGAAAGCTATGCTGCACAGGTAACGGGAATCCTTAGAAGGGTGTCGCTCAAAATCCACAGCCTGAAGGAGAGGAGCCTCCTAAAGATTACACAAGCCTATATGATAAACCGCATCTGTTACGCAACCCGCTTTCTCAACATCAAGAAAGCGGAGCATGACAGACTCGACACAGTAATAAAAACATGTACTGTACGGGCACTAGGCCTTGCCATAACCACATCAACTGAGGTGCTACACAGGATGGGCATGAACAACACATATGAAGAATTAACACGGGCAGTCCGAATTGCGCAGCTAGAACGACTCAGCCAGTCACAGACTGGAAGGACCATCCTTGGATGGAATTGCCTCCGGAGTGACAGAGCCAGCATGAAAAAACAGACATTCTTTCCGACACAAGGAAACATTTATTGATTGCGCCATTACCGAGAAATATGCACCCCACAGACAACAAAGAACGTAGGGAGAACTGAGCTAAAAGCATAATAAGAAGGATGAAAGATAAAAGAGCTGATGAGATAGCCAATGGCGACGCAGCGTGCAGTAGACATGGGGCTGCAGTCTTGGCTGTCGTAGACGGTGACAGAATACCCAAAATCACGGCCTCATCACGCACTAGAGATGCAAGTACGGCTGAAGAAGTCGCAATATCGCTCGCTTGCACTGATACACAGGCTAACATAATAATTCTTCCAACATAATTCTTTTTATGCATTTTTTTGTTTTTTGCTGACAAGCCCAACCTTTGGTTGATGTAGCCTGCTACTGTTGCCACAATCGTACTAACACCCCTTTGTTTCCTGTTTAGCAGGTTCCTCCGACAGTTTGTACTTCCGGAGCACCGACTGTGCACTTATACACCTGTTTGTACTACTGTTTGTACTACTGATGAAAATAAATTCAACTTCAACTTCAACACAGCTATTTGGAATTTTTGTAAAGGAAGAATATCGGAGGAAGCTGGACGCATAACCCTCGGTAACCCAAATAATAGAAAAATATGCATTATATGGATACCCGCACATGGATCTGTCCCAGGGGATGAGGCTGCACACGAGCTTGCCCGAGTTATCACCGGGCGGCTGCGGAACAGCCCGAACGCGCGGTAATGAAACATAGTGTAATCACATATCATGAAATCACTGAACATTACAAACTTGAAAGGAGAAACTCGCACCTCCGGATCGGTCTCTCTCATACAACGAAGCACGTATATAGAAGGCGATTGCAAGCTGGTAATTACATCTGCCCATCTTGGGTCTATCTTACGCAGACAGGGGACGAAAATGGAGCCATATACAAAGATTGCGGCGAGAGGGGTACGCTATAGACCACATAATCTGGGAATGTGCCGGTTACCCAGGGATCAGCCAAAACTTAGATAGTAGAGAAGCCTGGGAGGTCTCGGCTGCGGAGCGAAGACCCCAACGTCCAGCAGCAAGCCATCCGCCTGGCGGCTGAGGCCGTGAATAAGCAACGTCTCTAGTCCTTAGTCTGCGGGGCAGTCCCTGATTCCCCCTCGGCCTGCGCGCCGGGACCGGGCTCAGACCGGGCCCTTTGGGTATAAATAAAAGTTCATTCATTCATTCATTCATTCATTCATTCATTCATTCATTGAAGAAGCCAGTGGTTAAACGCATTGGACGGAAAGAAAACGTTAAAGAAAAATGTAAATCAGGGTAAAGCAGAAATTTTTTGACAATTGTGAAATAGGCTTATTTGGCAGATTCTATTCAAGCTCGTAGTGCTGCTTGCGGACGGAGTCTGCCTCCTCATTAGGCTCCCGCCGCCTCTCGCAGCAATGGCCTGTTGGCAGTGGTACGACGGTTGCTTTCGAATCTTGTTCATTCAGCACGTACGTTAAGAGGAAGCATTAGCTCGGGCCCAACTCCCACGCGGCCTATTCAAATACATGTAAAACGCACAAACGTTTTTCTGAGATAACCCCTGGATGAATATTAATTACATTTGTTGCAATAGAGAGAGAAAGTTAAATTCTAGCGACTGTTGCAAGCGGAATTTCGATTACGTTCCTGAATTTTGTTAAAAGAATTTTCAAAAATGCGGAAGTTCAAAAAATATACAAGGACGAAGTTGCCAAATCAATAACTCTGCATCAAAAACAGATATCGCAGTTCTGTAAAGGCATCCATTAGACCACTGAAAGCGGACAAATTCGATATGTCATTTTATATCTTACGTGATTTTGTTACGTTGTTTACAAAGGTTCTGCAAAAGTTGTATTTCCATATTACTAAATTTTTTGAGATTAATGTACAGCACATCAGTTTTGTCCGCTTCAGATGTACTATTAGGTGCAATTCACAGAATTGTATTATCGTTTTTCGTTTCTGAGGTACAGAGTTGTAAACTTGATAGCTTCGTTTCTTGAAAATTTTTGATTTTTGCCAATTTTTAATAAAACATGGAGGACCTAAATCAAAAATTCAAAACAGGCAGTCACTACATTTTAAGGTTTTCTTTTAAACGCAACAAATCTCGTCGAATTTGGTGCAGTGGTTGCCGAGAAAAACGCATTGTGCTTTTACATGTATTTAGATGGGAGGACCTGAGCTGGAGCTTCCTCTTAAGCACTGGACCTCGGACTACACATTGACCCCAGGGGGCGGGAAAACTGTTAGTAAGTTTAGATAGATAGATAGATAGATAGATAGATAGATAGATAGATAGATAGATAGATAGATAGATAGATAGATAGATAGATAGATTAGATAGATAGATAGATAGATAGATAGATAGATAGATAGATAGATAGATAGATAGATAGATAGATAGATAGATAGATAGATAGATAGATAGATAGATAGATAGATAGATAGATCCGGGAAAGTCGGTGAAGTAGCCTAAGAATGCAAAGGCATTAAAGCGTACCGCAGCCGACCACAATGGTTTGTATTGAGAAAATAGAGGGACATTACAGGATATCCGTTCAAGTAGTTCAATGTAACTTTTCTTAGCACTGCAAACCTGCATAGAATGCAGTGAAGCCCATTTTTACTGAAATGGTCGCGTCGAGATTCCTGCCACGCACTTGTCCAACTGTGTCGTACTGCGGCGTTTTATTTAGATTACCAATAAATCCAACTATTTATGGTGCCTAACTTTGCTAAATTTGCTTCATTGGCGGAATTTGCGCCGTTTCCTTAAGTTTTTCACATATGCTATATACAAGGGGAACTCAAGCAAACGTATTGGGCACGAGCATATTATCCACGATTAGGGCATCACGCATCGCGCTTCTTATGTACTCTAACGCATCAGTGCAAGGCGGAGAAAGTGACACATAGCTGCATACAAGGACACACTTGGATGGTGTAAGAGCTACAAATTCCCCAGTGGACGAATCGGCCACAATATTCCACATAACCTAAAACAACTAGTTTAGAATAAATTAAGCTTGTTTGTGAAATGCACCCCTTACACAATCAACACATACCAAGGAGCCATGTTGCTTACAAATGAAGCAATAGATCAACTAGGTACACGCGCAGAATAGCATTCCCGGAAGATAAGAAGCATCAAGTTTAGGACACAACGCTACACAGACCCGCTGAAACACAGGAAGAGCCATGCATACCACTGAATAGGACTGTAGGTTCGAACAGGAGGAAATAAAATCGATGTACCTGCAAACCTCTCTATTTCCTGTCAAGTCTCCAGGCATCGATCACATAGCGAGACTCCGTCGCACTCACAATAAATTGAGCAGCAAGGACCCCAGGTCTAACTTATCAGTGGCATCCAGTGCACGGCCGGCCTGCAGCCTATCTTTGCCACCAACCAACACCGTAACGGGGGCCTACTTCTTCCATATGTTGCCCTAAAACCGCACCACATGTAAAGGACATTTTGTTTAATTCAGTTCCAGTGGTTTTCGTGCCAAAGTTTTCGCAGGCCTCAGTCGGGAACTCCACATTAAGTTTGACGCCCGTGGGATCTTCTTTAGGGTGACCCCAATGCACTGTAAACAGGCTTTTTGTATTTCGCGCCCATTCAAATGCCATCCGCCGGTGGTGTTTCATCCCGCGCCCTCGTGCTTGGCAGCGCAATACCATAGCCAGTAAGACTCCGCGGCGGCGCAGGAGATTTTGTGAGAATGCCAAGCGTTGAATGGCTTCTATTCTCGTTCTTCGTGAACCAGAGGTCGTTGCCTGCAAAGAATGCTGCATGTTGAAAAGCATGCCTCTCTAGTCGAACTTTCTTCGTTTTATAAAGATCGACTATGTGTGTATATACACGTACGTAATTCGCCTAGAGGTCTGAGGCAATGCCTCAATTTATTTTCCCAATTTTTTGCTCTCCTGTTGCTGCATTAATTTTTAGGAAGTCTAATCAGTCTAGCTTGAGAAAACATTGCAGCCTGACTGACCATCTTAAAAGTGTACAGTCAGCACTACTTCCTGAAGTGAGAGATATAAGACGTCCTAACTGAAAAGTAAACTACAGATAAAGGCAGAAACTATGAAGTCGCATGGCTTACCCATAATCAGGTAAAGAGTAATAAAACTGAAGGGCGTAGCTATAGCAGCAAGTTATAACATCTTGACTTCCCGTAGGTAGCGGACCATAAACAAAGACAGAGCGAAGAGGAGACAAAGCTCACAGCGGTTCATGTGTCCGCTCTTCTCCTTTTAATGGCTTTGTTCATTGTAAGCTAGGCATATATGATGTCAGGATATGCCAGCTCATGGCTGTTAATAAGGTATCCGCAAATTCCGACAATGCAAGAACGACGCCCCCCAAAAAGTAAATATTCAAGCCAACTACAAACATCGCATAGGTGAGAATATATTTTCACAAAACAGGAAAAACGGAAAAATCTCGCGATAATTAGGTAAAAGCGCCGTACGAGTTTCAGCAGATCTTTACGGAAAAAAGCAACACGAAAATGTCCGCGTCAACGGAGAGCTGCGCCATCCGTCGAATTCTCACGAGGCGCCTCATCGTAAAGATCGCCCGAGGGCACCGAAGACTCCAGCTCAGCGATTGCAGAGCCGATTTCATGGAAGCCTATAACGTCCTAATGAACAACCCGGACGTCCTCGTACTGCTTGAAAAGTACGAGAATATCACTGATAATTGCTCCTCCACAGACATAACAGCAGTAGAGTGATCGGCCCCTATGAACTGGAACGCCCCGCACGTATGTTGACGATCTCGTAGTGCTCGCCGTGGGAAAAGGCAGCGCGTCGAAGGCGATGACGGCGGGTTTCTCGGCGCCACGAGCGAAGCCAGCCACGCGAAATCTGTGGGTGCACTCGAAGCGAGACGCGTCGCCCTTTCGCCAAGCGCCACCAGTGGAACAGGGGCTAGGACAGCGCGCTGCTCCTGCGATGGTCGAGCGGTGGGCGGAGGCTTCGACAACACGGGGCTGGTGTGGAGATCGCCCGGGATGACATGCTGTGCCAGCTGCGAGCTCGTTCCGCCTACTGCGAGCCATCATCTTGGTTGCTGAAGCTGGAGTGAGAAGCGACGCGGTCGCTGCGTCTGCCGATCCACGACCGACACGACTTGGGAGGCCTCTTTTCGTGTGATTCCCCCTGAAACATCAAGAATGTGCACTGATTAACAATATTTGTGCCACTGTTGTTAGAAAGTTCTTGACAGTTAGGTTCTTCTCTTCTATAATATATTTCTTTCGGATAATTACTTTCAATACTAAACACTCAAAAAACGAGTAATCAATTATCATATTTCTATATTTTAATTATGTTTAATTATTAAAGGTCTAATCGAATCAGATGCACTTGGCTCCTGGGCGCTTACACAAGAATTGTCATAACGCTAGACGTGCTCACTAGAGCAAATGTCACCCAACCGTGATTTTCGACGTTCTAGGAAGCAAAAACAACCTGCCTGTGCGAAACATCAAGTTACAAACAAAATGTCTCCGCTTCCTTCCGCTGTTGACTACAGTCAATAAAACAAGGCTGCCACAATAAGAATACGTCCACACGAGGTGAGTGCAGTGTCGAATGTCTTCTCTTTGTATTTGGCCTTGGGCTGCGCATGAAAAACATTTAAGCATGTTTCAACATGTCGATGAACAGGCTTCAGGAGCCTGCGCACCCAAAGTATAATGGACACGCACGTTTCGATTGGGATTACCACTACGTGAGAAGGTGTATTCGAAATAGGGCTAAAATTGTTTCGCGCGAGGATTCTAAGGGGCCTTGGTGTGCGGTGCCATCGACATGAGGGCTACCTCTCGCCAGAGCGCTGCATAAAGGATACCTTTAAACTGTCTCTCTCAGAAATGATATGGCTTGCCTGATAGGACACGTAAGAATATTCACCTGTCTTCAGTTCCGTGGACAAAGGCGTGCGGGCAAGCGTGTCCGGACCAATGGAACGCCGACACGAGGCAGCCGCCGGAAGGAAAGACCCCGCCGCGATGCCTGCCGCGTTTTGTCCACTCACGAGAAAGTTGAGACCGAGGATCGCCGTGTGCGCACACGGTCGCTGATCCCTGAACGCGGCCACAGCCGTCGTCTTGTTGAGCAGCGCGGCGAAATCCGTGGCCAGTCGTCTTTGTATCCCGGTGCGAAGTCGTGGCTTCGGATTGAGGGCGTTGAATCATGATTGGCAGGAGGTGTCGCAAGAGTATAGCTCGGCGGTATGGAAGGAGTTTCCGCTGGCCGCTTCCTAGAATTCTCGGCGGATTATTTAGATGAAGCACTGCGGGACGAAAGAGCCTAGTAGCTTGCACAGAATGTAAACGGGTGCGCAATGCACGAGGCAGGCTGCGTTCTTCTTTTTCTTCTTCTTCTTCTTCTTCTTCTTCTTATTATTATTATTATTATTATTATTATTATTATTATTATTATTATTATTATTATTATTATTATTATTATTATTATTATTATTATTATTATTCGATGAAAAAACATACGTACCTTGCAGTGACGTGGAAATGTTGAGGGAGCAGGTTGGCCACAGCCAGCGAGAGGCGCAGAATGCCTTTTTACACTTTAGGAAGGAAGGAATATAAAAGCAATTTCAAAACGACAAAACAAAAAAAGATGTTGAGGGGAACATTATAGTTGCCTTAAGTCTTAATTATAGTTGGTTAGGCCTTAAATATTGTAGATTTTTAAGGTCGTCCAAGGTGATTTTGATTCATTTCATGATGGGAATGTTCACTTTTTTTAGGAGTAATTGCAATTTCCCCGAACACCATACGGATCTTGGCGATCCGTCGCAGTCGGTGTGCGCTATCAGTGTAGGAAAACAAAACGAAACGAGAGAAATAGCAAGACGATAAGGCCACACGGACTAAAGTAAAACAACAGCAAAGTGTGGAGTGTCCCAGTATGAACCGAACAGCCATGCAGGAGAAGAAGAAACAAAAAACCGGGCAGGTCACACCGATTACAGTAAAATGTGAAATCACACGAAATCAACATTAGTAGAACTTCATCCCCCCGAAGAAAAAAAATATGCTTCGGAGATGGAAAACTAGGTAAGTTTCTTGTAAGCCATGGAGTCTAGTGGCGTCGAAAACCAAAACCCCTCCGGGTGGTCGTATTAGTCTGCAGAGTACGACACTCTAAAGGATAAGATGTACGTAAAACGGCACCGGTGTCAATCTGCATTGAAGGTTGCGGGTGCTGCAATTGAATTGAATATTGCGGTTTATTAGAGCGTGCGCCCACAAAGTCGACGTTCAGTCCTAACAGATGGCCACTAAAACGTCTCATAGGATGACTAAACCACAGACCAAGTCACCCTATGAAAGTTTACGAAGTGTTGAAGCTTGGAAACAAATTACAAAAGAAATTATACCACGTCGCGCATCTGTGAGACATTTCGTTATTGTGGCGTTCGAAGTACACCAGTCTCCTCCTTAACCTTAAGTTGTATTAGATATTTAAATACCAGTGCACGGTTGGCCTGCCGCCTATCTTTACCACCAACCAACACCGTAACGGTGGCCCAAAGGTTCCATATGTTGCCTTAAAACCGCACCACATATAAAGGACATTTTGTTTATTTCAATTCCAGGCGTTTTCGTGCGAAAACCACGCTTTCATTAGGAGGCGCGCTTCATTCGCGGGCTACGGATTAAGTTCGACGCCCATGGGATATTTGGGGTGACCCCAATGCACGGGAAATAAGCTTTTTGCACTTGGCGCCCATCCAAATGCTGCCGCCACCGGCGGTATTTCATCCCCCGACCTCGTGCTTAGCAGCGCAATACCATAGCTGGTAAGCCTCCGTGGCGGCGCAAGACATCTTGTGAGAATGCCAAGCGTTGAACGGCTTCTATTCACTCTCTTCGTGAACCAGAGCACGATTGATAATGGGAACAGCGCGAACAAGACGACGACGGAGTGAAAGGACACAGGACGTTTCTTTCCGTCGTCGGCTTGTTCGCGCTGTTCCCATTATGAATGTATATCAACTCGCACACCTTTCTACTTTTATACAGAGGACGACGCCTGTAATGAATCCTGCATGTTGAAAAGCATGCCCGTCTACTCGAACTTTCTTTTTAGAAAGAGTGACTATGTGTATATATACACGTACGTAATTCGCCTAGAGGTGTGAGTCAATGCATAAATTTATTTTCTTAATTTTCTGCTCGCCTGTTGCTTCATTAGTTTTTAGGAAGTCTAATCAATCTAGCTTCAGAAAACATTGCAGGCTGACTGACCATCTTAATCATCTGACCATCTGCGCTATTTCCTAAAGTGTGAGATATGAGACGTCGTGACTAAAAACTAAACAACAGATAAAGGCAGAAACTATGGTGTCGCATGGTATACCTATAATCAGGTAAAGAGTACTCAAACTGAAGGGTGTGGCTATATTAGCGAGTTCTTACATCTTGACTTCCCGCACGTATCGGACGATAAACAGGCGACAACACCGAGCCAACAGGAGACAAAGCTCACCGCGGTTCATGTGTCCCCTCTTGTCCTTGTAATGGCTTTGTTCACTGTAAGCTAGCTTTGTTCACTGCTGAGATGAAGTAGAGATATGCCTGCTCATGCCTGTTATCATGTCAAGGAATCCGCAAATTCCGACAATGCAGTAACGATACCCCCCAAAAACTAAATATTCAGGCCAACTACAAACATCGCTTAGGAGAAAATATATTTTTACAAAACAGAAGAAATGGAAAATCTCGCGGTAATTAGGTAAAAGTGCCGTGCGAGTTTCAGCAGATCTCTGCGGAAAAAAACAACTCAGAAATGTCCGTGCCAACGGAGAGCTGCGTCATCCCTTGAATTGTCTCCAGGCGCGTCAAACGAAAAATTGCCCGAGGCCATCCAGGATTCCAGCTCGGGGATTCCAGGGCCGATTTTATGAAAGCCTATAACGTCCGAACGAACAGCCCGGACGCTCTTGTACTGCTTGAAAAGTAGCAGAATATCTTGCTTCGCCACAGTCAGAGTAGCTGTGGAGTGCTCGGCCTCGCGTAACGGGAACTCCCTGCACGTATGTTGAAGATCTCGCGGTGCTCGCCGTGGGACAAGGCAGCGCGGCGAAGGCGATGGCGGCGGGTTTCCCGAAGGCACGAGCGGAGCGAGCCACGCAAAAGCTGTGGGTGCACTCGAAGCGAGATGCGTCGCCCTTGCGCCAAGTTCCACCAGTGGAACAGGGGCTAGGACAACGCGGTGCTTCTGCGATGGTCAGGTGGTTGGCGGAGGCTTCGACAACACGGGGCTGGAGTGGAGATCGCCCGGGATGGCACGCTATGCCAGCTGCGAGTTCGTTCCGCGACCTGTGAACCGTCGTCTTGGTTGCTGAAGCTGGAGTGAGGAGTGACGCGGTCGCTGCGTCAGCCGATCCACGACCGACATGACTTGGGAGGCCTCTCGGGTGGCGATTTACGCTGGAACATTAAGATTTTGCACTGAATCAGAATATTGGCATCACTGTGTCTCAAAATTTCTTCGAGGTTTGTTTATTCTCGTCTGCAATATTTCTTCTTTCCCATAATTACTTGAACTACTAAACACTCAGATAACGAATAAGAAATATGAAACTAGATCTCTTTTATTAATTAATGTTTTGTTTAACGCCTAATCGTATAAGATGCATTTGGCTCCTGGTCACTGGTCACTGGTCAAAAATTGCCACTAAGATAGAAGTGTTCACTAGAGCAAATGTCACCCAACCGTGATTTTCCACATTCTACGAAGCAGAAACAACTTGCCAGTGCCAAACATCCAGTTACATACAAAACGTCTGTGCTTCCTTCCGCTCCTGAGTACAGTCAATAAAACAAGGCTGCCACAATAAGAACACGTCCACACGAGGTGAGGGCAGTGTCGCATGTGTTCTCTTCGTGTTCGGTCTTGTGCCGTGCATGAAAAACATTTAACAAGTTTCAACATGCCCGCTGAAGAAGGTGAAGAAAGCCTGCGCACTCAATGTACAAACCACATGGACGTTTCTATCGGGATTAGAACTACGTGAGAAGGAGCATTCGAAATAGCCCTAAAATTGCTTGGCGCGATGATTCCCGTGGGCCTTAGTCTACGGTGCTGCCACCGAGATGAGGGCGACCTCTCGGCAGACCGCTGCATGAAGGCTACCATTAAACCAACTCTCTCAGAAATGTTGTGGTTTGCCTGATAGAACATGTAAGAATATTCACCTGCCAACCAAGACGCTCGGGCAAGCGTCTCCAGACCAATGGAACGACGACACGAGGCAGCCGCCGGAATCAAAGACCCCGGGAGACCCCGCGAGAACGTCGAGACCGAGGGTCGCAGTGTGCGGCCACTGTCGCTGATCTCTGAGCGCTGCTACAGCCGTAGTCTTGTTCAGCAGCGCGGCGAAATCCGTGGCCAGTCGTCTTTGCATCCAGGTGCGAATTCGTGCCATCGGATTGAGGCTGTATCTTCATGATTGACACCAGGCGTCGCAAGCGTATACCTCGACAGAGAAGAAGGAGTTCCCGCTGGTCGCGTCCAAGAAACCTCGCCGGATTATTGAGATGAAGCACTGCGGGACGAAAGCGCCTAGTAGCTTGCACAGAACGGAGGCGGGTGCGCAATGCACGAGACAGGCTGCGTTCTTCTTTTTCTTCTACTCCGTCACATAGAACGCGTTCGAGGAAATGTCTTCTGAAGACCCCATATTATTATTATTATTATTATTATTATTATTATTATTATTATTATTATTATTATTATTATTATTATTATTATTATTCGGTGAAGGAAGACGTAAACATCGACACAGATGGAAATATTGCGGAAGCAGGCTGGCCACAGCCACCTAGCTGCGCCAAACGCCTCCCTACTTTTTCGGAAGGAGGGCATATAAAAAGAATTTAAAAAATAAACAAATTCACGGGCTGTCGCTGTTTGAAGCTGCATAACGGTGATGCAGCCTCAAACAGCGACAGCCTCCGCGCGCGCTGGGAGTCAGCGTTGCTCAGCTCGGACCTGCAGCACCAACTCTGGGTCGACCAGCGAGCCGAGGAGGCCGCCAAGGGTCAACAACCCTTGGCCGAAACCTAGGCGGGGTCCAGGCCCACCCCACTAAATTGCAGGGCACTCAATAAAGTTATTTGAATGAATGAATGAAGTTCACGGGAAAATTGTACTTATTTCGGCGAGATCTTAAGTTCTCCATAGGTTATTTTATTCCCTTCATCACGTGAGTTTTTAGGTGTTTTAGGAATAACTGTAAATTCCTGTAACACCATCTGCATCTTGACCGATCCCTCGAAGGGGATATGTGCACTGTAAAAAATTTCCGTCATTATACGGAGGATTTCCGTCATTATACGGAGAACTGCAGGTAAAAATACGGAAACTATGCCATATTTCAAAAATACGGCAAAATCTGCCGTTAATATACGGAAAGTGCTCTCCGCTTTAAGCTTTACGGACATTTTCACTGTAATCGTATAACGGCTATACACTGTTTTGGACGAAACAGACAGAATTCCGTATTTTTGTTATGCGAACATCCGTATTATTGTGAGAAAACTTAAGCTGTCTGAATGAGCGCTCGTACTCATAAAGTTTCAGCTAACAATATTTTATTGAACACGCAAACTGTACGCATTATGAAGATGCGTACAAAATGCGAGAGCTAGCCTTCTACCAAAAGCTGCAATAACAGATCGTATAAATATATATACGCATCTTCTATTGTGGTCGCAGTTTGCCGCGCATATGGGCCTTGTAACGCTGATCATATGCGCAAATATATGTGTGTTCTCACAAGAGTCACAATGTTCTGAAATTAAGCGCTTTGTAGTTAATAACACAGCATGTATGTTTAAGTGAATGAAGAGCCGTGGACATACGTGCACACGTAAACAAGCTTGTAGCATTCAGGTGCTGGTGCACTGGGAATGACATTGGTGCTCTATACTCCAAAAATTTTGCGCACTCTAAATCAGTACCGAAACGCAGGAAGTGGTATAATGACCGTAACTGCGTTTACATTTTGCAACAAATGGTCTCGAAGGGGACTGGCGGCCTATAGATCCAGGTACAACGGTCGGGTGAAATTTTCGAATACGGCAAGCAATTAACCCAAGTGTCAAAGGGCATTGCTGAACTGCAATGTAGTTGGTTTAACTCATTCCCATAATATTTACAAAATATCTCGTCTCTGACAATAACTGCCCATTCATTGACACAAATCGATTACGCATAATCTTCACTGTTCATGTGTTAATTCTTGCGATAAGATGTAATCGCAAACATTTGGCGCTTCATCTTGAAACAAGACCGGTAAGTGCGCTTGTTCTTGAACGGTAGAATAAAGAACGCGAACATGCACCGACATGTGTGTAAACTACTGGAAGGTGACTGAAGATGAAGGACCTATTACCGTGTTAGTACTGTGTGTACTGTCAAAAAGAAGAAAAAAGTAATACGGAAAGATAGAATGCCTAGTGCCGAGATGTAACGATTCAAGCTTTATTTCTTTTTGACCTAGAATACACCACCATTAGTTCCATGTGCTTTATATATGGGTAATGTTTTGACACAACTCATTATTTACCTGTTCATTACAAGCACCAACCTGCCCAAATTATCACTATACTAGAGCTTATGGACGCACCGCAGTGCATTGCTTTGCACTTCATTGCAGCACAGGGGTTTGCTATCCCCAGTAGCGAACGCTTTGGTTGACCTCCCTGCCTTTCTGCTTCTTGCATTCTCTCTCCCTTTGTATAAAACACACTAACTTGCGGGAGAGAAAGCGTTCTCCTCTTTTAGAATTCAATTAATTCTCAAGCAATTATATTACAGTTCCAGTAACTAGAGCACAAATGCGAAAACGAAACCGATTCAGTTCTGTTCTCCGCGCTCACAGAGTGCGGCACCAGGGGGCAGCGCGCGCTGCGCGTCCGTTAGGAGTGGCAGACGGAGCTGCACATGTGTAGTCAGCCAGAATTTTTCGTGTCGTGTTGTAAAAGTTGTTAATTTGCCGTAAATATCTCTTGATTTGTACTCAAGAGTGGAGCAAGACCCCAAGGAAGAGAGATTGACGCATCGGGAGCGAAGAACAGAAACGATGGATGCTTACGATGCTTGGGTCTCGGCACGTTCGAATTGGCTAAGTTGCGAATTTGTCGCTGTGTTGTGTACGCTTGTGCGCTCGTCATTTGCCGTCATCGCGAGGAGATATTTGCGCTGGATGTCTTTCACTTCGTGTACAAAACTCTGCACGCTGCGGCATCGAAGAAGTTGTTCTGTGTTTGGGTGCACGTATGCGCTTGGACACGGATAGCCTGCTTGCTCTCAACGGGTGTTCAACAGTCTACGCGCGCTCTTAACTTGCTCATGAGGTAAGCCCATTTTAATCTTATTTGGTTTGCATAACGTAGGTCTTAAAATTCTGTGTGGTAAGCCGGTGTCGCGAACAGAAATATTGTTTCAAAAGACCACTATGCAACGTCTTAGGGCAAAAATGACGCATGTATGGGGAAAGGGATCACCCTATCTTTTCAGATCGATTCCAGTCGTAGCGCGATCGGCTCGATCGCAATTTCTGTGAGGTACTTCTAACCTTTTGCTCGCTCGCGTTAAAAGCGTAGAATAATACTGCGTTCAGTTGCGCACTTGTATTGACGCTTGTATTGGCTTGAGAGCATATTGTATCCGATACAAGAACTTCTGTTAAAACACGGATATAAACGTTCGAGGCAATAGCAGTCACTCACTACCTGTGATCGTTACTTTCTTGCTTGGGTGCACGTTTTAATTGTGACCAGAAAAAAAGTTCTTTGCTCTGGCTGCTCTGCTGTGTTTCCTTGGTGCAACATTTTGCGGTGCAGCAAGACGTGTTGCTTCGAATGATGTCTGGGCAGTCAAGGCATTCGTGTCAGTAAGCAAGCAGTAAACGGGGTATCAGTGCGAAAAAAAATTGGACATACAAGAGAAGCGAATGGTATCATCATCGACTCTTTTATTTTACGAATAATTCAGTTGTATTACTAAGGCGGGGAGTGGATCTGCATGAAAGTCAGATTGTATTGATACTCAGCAAAAACAAGGTAACTTATCATTACTAATCAATCCTTTTCTTTTACTGAAAGGCAAGTTGCTGTTGTGCTGGAGCTGAGAAGAGGTCTGCTGCCTGCAATGGGTCCATCTCTCTCAAGTTATCGCAGTATTGTAGCCCTCGAAGTGAGTGGATTTTTTTTTCTCTTAGCTATTTGCCACCTGAATCATGACCATCTACTTAGCTGTGTAGGTGATCACTCTTAGTGACATTGGAGTGCTGGTGGACAAGCACTCCTTTATGATTGCAACGCATATGACAGAGTGCAGCTGTGGCAGTATGCGAATGTGTTAATCTATAAGGCAAATTAGGTCCTTTCAGGTAATATGTTAATATATTGATGACATTGGATTGTGGTCTAGCAGGCAAAAATGCTAAACAAGGAGAAGTAACTTTAATTTGCACTTGGTAAGATGTGCAAGCAATTCAGGCTGTTATACATGAAATGGGACATTTGCAGATGTCTTCTACAATGCTGCACTCCTGAATAACTTTGGAGTTGAGTGATACCACTATAATTTCTCTGTAAAGTATGCAGCACAATTTACCATTGGGGGAGGCTGGCATCAACAGGCGTCTACTTACTGTGAAGTTCAAATGAGGTGTTACTGTTAGGGTGACTATAAATAATTTATGGTTTAATTCTAATCTTGTATGAGACAGACATAGTTTACCCACTTGGTTAAACAATAGAGATGTAATATCTGTGTATACAAGTATTACCCATTCATTTATGCCATTTGGACAATGGCAGAAATGCGGCTTAGAACGACAGAAAGCTGAGCTAGTTGGTAAGGATTCATTATGCAAATAAAAGGGAGGCGTGCAGACAGGACACAAGAGTAGAGAAGTGGACAACACAACACAGCATTCGTGTTGTCCACTTGTCTACTCTTGTGTCCTGTCTGCACGCCTCACTTTTATTTGGCAATGCATGGGTACATAGACATTACGTCACTATTGTTTAACCAAGGGGTGCCCCTGCATGCTAAATTTTACAGGGCTATTATTAAGTAATGTCAACTTTTGTTGTAACATTAAGGCACCTTTTATATTATTACAGATTACCACCATTGTGTACCATCGTAGTGTGATATTTACACTAAATGCATTTGACTTTGCTATAAAACCCTGCACAGTGGTGCATCATGAAATTTTTTTCTATTGTTTCTGGCCTCAGAAAGCACTTTACGTTATATTCTGGTTTGCAACAAGACTATAATGCAGGTTTCTCTCCTTATATTTTGTGGCACTTCAAACTGCGGCGAGCTAAACCACTGGGCAGCAATACTGGAATCGCTACCGCGTGTGGAGCTGTCTTCAAACACACAGAAGAAATACATAATTGCTTTTTTAGCGCTCAACGTACACAAGAAAGACGACGAGAACAAGGCGCTACTCTCAACTGACATCACTTTATTGCGTCCCTCCTTTTTAGACAGCAGAATCTAGAAGAACATGCACTGTGAACGCCATGTGCAGGAACCACCCAACATCTGATCACAAGAGCACACTCATGCGACAGAATCCCCAAAAAAAACATATTGAGCACTGTGCAAGGTTAAAGAAAGCACACTAATGCACTGTGACCCCAATGACTGTATGAAGAAAGCTTCCGATAACTCTCTGGCGGTGGTATCACGGCTCTTTTTTAAAATCGTAGTATCACGAAACATTGCGAACATAAGCGATCCATACCAGCAGGCACAGGTTCTGATTTGGCACAACATTGTAAAATATGGAAGTGCAAAGCAATGTTTCGTGATACTACGATATTGAAGAAGTGGTGTGATACCACCGCCCGAGAGTTATCGGAAGCTTTCTTTATACAGTCATTGGGGTCACAGTGCATTAGTGTGCCTTCTTTAACCATGTCCAGTGCTCGATATGGTTTTTTGGATCCCGTCGCATGAGTGCGCTCTTGTGATCGGTTGTTGGTGCTTCCTGCACATGGTGTTCACTGTGCATGTTCTTCTAGATTCTACTATCTATAAAGGGGTGACGCAATAAAGTGATGTCAGTTTAGAGTAGCGCCTTGTGCTGGTTGTCTTTCTTGTGTCCATTGTTTTGCGCTTAACAAAGTATTTATGAATTCACACCAACTAGCCCGCCAACACATTGTGTTGCGGGCACTTCTGAAGTACTGTCTGTCCAATAACCTTGGTGGCATGGAAGTGCCGTCCACTTCTATGCGTTGCTTTCTGTTTCATTGTGGCATCACATCACATTCTAATCATAATGTGTATGTACTTTTTCCAAAAGACCCATATTCCTATCCTTGTGTTATATTTTGCTGTCACATTATTTATGTGCAAATGACCAGTGCTCCAAGCTCCATTTTATCGCAAAGTAAACTACTGATACCTAAACAGTTCTGTATATCAGAAAACCAAAGCCGAACTGCCGAACAGTACCATGCAGCAGCCTTAGTGCAGTGTCAAGTAGTCAGATTTTATCGGTCATGCAGAGGTGCACAGCATACCTCTTTATTACTTGCTGAACACTTCATAATAATATTTGGGGTTTTACGTGCCAAAACCACTTTCTGATTATGAGGCACGCCGTAGTGGAGGACTCCGGAAATTTTGACCACCTGGGGTTCTTTAATGTGCACCTAAATCTAAGCACACGGGTGTTTTCGCATTTCGCCCCCATCGAAATGCGGCCGCCGTGGCCGGGATTCGATCTCGCGACCTCGTGCTCAGCAGCCCAACACCATATCCACTGAGCAACCACGGCGGGTCCTGAACATTTAAGCTGTGTGAAAACTGAGTATTTATGTAGCTTCAACCACATGCTATTGGCCATTGCTCCTGCCCTCAGCAAATGTGGAAGATTATCACGGCATTTCTTTTTCTAACTCTTTTTCCTTATTACAGCAGGATTACTGCATGCGTAAGTAGGAAACGGATCACATAGGCAATCAAAAGCCAACAATGTGTAAACTTGGAACATTGATTGTACAGTTTGATGACCCAGAATAAGTAGAAATACACCATAAATGATTGACAATTAACTTTTACTTGACACAGGGCTAGAGCATACAGTAAGCATACTGTATGCTCATACGGTGTCACATCAATTTAAATTTTATTGTAGCTTTACAGTGTACGCT